>NC_080542.1:108000193-108315193 GCF_028640845.1 Ahaetulla prasina | reverse complement strand
TATGGAACACTGCTTCAAATATCACACCATGCAGAAGGCCTTGGAGATGATTTTATCTATTGTATCATTGTTAGGCAATTCTTGTATATTTCTTGTTCATTTTCAGGATTATTTTTCTGTTAGTTTTGCTTATTCATTATTCTAAGACCTGTAATCATGTGCAGTACAGAAACATTGCACATACATACAAACATACATATATACATACATACATACAAACATACAGACTACCAGGTTCATGGTAACATATAAAGTTAAAACAATATAAAAATGAAACAGAAACCATATATGCAAGTATATACACTAAGAATAAATATACAAATACCAGCCACCCATGAACTACTGGTGGGGATGAGAAATCACTTCTGGCTTATTTGAAAACCACATTCATAGAGCCCTCATCGAGGTTGAGTCAAATCAAACTGTGAAGAGATGGTGTTCTAGAGCAGGGGTCACCAACCTTTTAGACCTCAGGGACCACTAAATTCATAATTTTAAATCCTGTGGACCACTAATATGATCTGCCTAATAACTGGCTAGGTGGTCATGTGACTGGGTGGGCGTGGCCAACTCGATGTCACTCACATCGCGGGCTGCCTTGCCAGCATCTACTTGCCCCTCCCTTCCCAGTCACTCCTCGTCTCCCCCCCCCCCGGCTCCTTAGTGCCCCAACAGTAAGCACTTGTTGGAGCTAAGCAGCCACCATGAAAGAGAGTTGGCAAAACAGCTCTGTTCAAATTGGATCTGACTGAGAAGGAGGTTCAGTAGAAGCACCTCACTGAGGACCACTAGCATAGGCTTTCCAAGCAGAGGGAAAACCTGTGGGAGTGCGAAGGCCAGGTACTGGTGCCTGGAGGCTCAGCGAGCTGAGATGATCAGCCAGTTCCAGGCCATGATGCAGTCCTACTGGAACAAGGTCCTCTGGCTCTTCGCCACCAGAGGCACTTCCCTCCAGTCTTTTTCTAAAGCCCTGCACCAGGAGGCCGAAGCAGACACCAATTTCTGCTCCCCTCCGACCCACACAAACAGATTCCGAAGGAGGAGACTCAGCAACACAAACATTCATTGCACATATCTGTCTGAGGGGCCGTAGTTTGAGGACCCCGATATAATGCAATATAAAAAATGCAAATAATTTTTCTGCGGACCACAAAATTTTCTCATGGACCACCTGTAGTCCACAGACCACCAGTTGGTGACCGCTGTTTTAGAGGGCAGGATTGGCACTATTCAGTTGGTGGGATTTCAAGTATTCCCCCTTTTTCTGATCTTTTAAGAAAAGGAATTCACTGAACAATGGGCAGGTTCCATCAATCTAGTGTTTTATAGGTGAAAACTAACAGTTTGAATTGCATCCAGTAGCCAGGTTAATCAATCTAACTAAAGCAGAGATCTTACATAGGCATACCATAATTGCTTGTCCAGACACATTCTGGACCAGCTTTAGTTTCTGAGTTGTCTTCAGGAATATACCCTAATGAAAACATCACAGTAATCCAAACATGAGCTGACTAAAAAAATAAGTGACTTCAGTAGGTTTGTTGATCCATAAAGCAATATAGTTAGAATATGGATTTGTGTACCAAAGGATGTACAAGATGGATTTGTGCAAATGGCACATGAAATCCCATTGAGAACTATGAGTGCGATAGGCACAGCTGATCCAAGAACTGAAAGCCACTTTTGCTAGGGATGAATCTAAACATGATCTTCCCTATTCAAACCAGAACAGCTTCTACATACTAAGCTAGCACATCAGTTGCATCACTTGATCACAGGAATATAGTTATACAAATGGACACATGGAAAATGGTAATCATGCTGACACAGAATTCTTTTGTGAACATCAGTAACTCAGAAATGTCCAATATACAAATATGTCCAAGAAGCACTATGCTCAATTCCATTTAAAAAATGTCTTCAAACATGACTTCTCAAGACATATATCTTTTTTTTTATTTGTCATAACAGCATACATAAGCATAAGCATGAAGCAACTATATAACATATATGAGTATAAGCATGTAATAACTATATAAATTGGATATAATGAAAGGAAACAGTAGGACAGGAATGGTAGGCATGTTTGTGCTCTTATGCACGCCCCTTATAGACCTCTTAGGAATGGGGTGATGTCAATAGTAGACAGTTTTTGGTTAAAGATTTGGGGATTTTGAGTAGAGACCACGGAGTCAGGTAGTGTGTTCCAAGTATTAATAACTCTGTTACTGAAGTCATATTTTCTGCAATCAAGATTGAAGCGGTTAACATTAAGTTTAAATCTATTTTTTGCTCTTGTATTGTTGTGATTGAAGCTGAAGTAATCTTCAACAGGAAGGACATTGCAACAGATGATTCTATGAGTTAAACATAGGTCCTGTCGAAGGCGGTGGAGTTCTAAGTTTTTTAAACCCAAGATTTCAAGTCTCGTGGCATAAGGTCTTTTGTTGTATTCAGAGGAGTGGAGAACTCTTCTTGTAAAATATTTCTGGCACGTTCAATTGTATTGATGTCTGAAATGTGGTATGGGTTCCAGACAGGCGAGCTGTATTCAAGAACTGGTCTAGCAAATGTTTTGTAAGCTCTGATTAATAGTGTAGTGTTTCTGGAGAAGAAGCTACATAAGATTAGGTTTACAACTCTTAATGCCTTTTCTACGATGTAGTTGCAGTGCATTCTGTACAGATGTGTACATATATGCTTGGATTGGTTCTACTCTTTTTGAAGATTTACTGTGCTGATCGATAGAGAATTTGATCCTCTTCTTATATTTCCAATATTTTGTTGGATTGTAAAGAATAAAAAACACATAAAATCAAATGAACTTATCAATATTATTTTTAAATTCACTGTGGTTACATAACCCCCTTTTTAATCCTTTTAAGGCCAATTAAAAATCTAGTTATTAAAGTTATGAATGAATAATACAATTAATAAGTTTAGATCTTGAATGTTGTTGTTGTTGTTAGTTGCAAAGTCGTGTCTGACTCATGTGACCCCATGGACAATGTTCCACCAGGCCTTCCTATCCTCTACCATCCTCTGGAGTCCATTTAAGCTCACACCTACTGCTTCAGTGATTGCATCCAGCCACCTCATTCTCTGTTGTCCCGTTCTTCTTTTGCCCTCAATCTTTCCCAGCATTAGTCCTTCCGTCTCATTAGGTGGCCAAGGTTTCATCTTCAGGATCTGGCCTTTTAAAGAGCAATCAGGGTTGATCTCCTCTAGGACTGACTTATTTGTTCGCCTTGCAGTCCAAGGGACTCGCAGGAGTCTTCTCCAGCACCAGAGTTCAAAGGCCTCAATTCTTTGGTGCTCAGCCTTTCTTATGGTCCAAGTTTCACAGCCATGCATTGCAACTGGAAAAACCATAGCCTTGATTATACACACTTTTGTTGGCAGGGTGATGTCTCTGCTTTTTTGTATGCTGTCTAGATTTGCCATAGCTTTCCTCCCCAGGAGCAAGCGTCTTTTAATTTCTTGGCTGCAGTCCCCATCTGATCTCCCTGATCTCCGGACCTTTCGACGCGAGCTGAAAATGTTTTTGTTCCATCGTGCAGGACTGGCCTAATAGTTTTTAAATGGGGTTTTATTAGACTTTTATAGTTTCTAGCCAAATTTGAATTTTTGTCTTTTAAATTTGCTTTTAATTTTTGTATTTGTTGTTTTATTTTGGCTATAAACCGCCCTGAGTCCTTTGGGAGAAGGGCGGTATAGAAATTGAAATAATAAATAAATAAATAAATAAATCTGCGGTGATCTTGGAGCCCAGGAAAATAAAATCTGTCATTACCTCCATTTTTTCCCCATCTATCTGCTAGGAATTGAGAGGGCTGGATGCCATGATCTTAGTTTTCTTAATGTTGAGTTTCAAGCCAACTTTTGCACTTTCCTCCTTCACCTGTATCAAGAGGCTTTTTAGTTCCTCTTCACTTTTTTCCATTAGAATGGTATCATCTGCACATCTGAAGTTGTTGATATTTCTCCCGGCAATCTGAATTCCAACTTTTGATTCATCCAGCCCCACCTTTCTCATGATGTGTTCTGCATATAAGTTAAATAGGCAGGGTGATAGTATATAGCCTTGCCAGACTCCTTTCCCAATTTTGAACCAATTGGTGGTTCCGTGTCCAGTTCTTACTGTTGCTTCTTGATCCACAAACAGGTTTCTCAAGAGACAATAAGATGTTCTGGTACACCCATCTGTTTAAGAACTTGCCACAATTTGTTGTGATCCACACAATCAAAGGCTTTAGCATAGTCAATGAAGCAGAAGTAGATGTTTTTCTGGAACTCCCTAGATTTCTCCATGATCCAGCGTATGTTGGCAATTTGATCTCTAGTTCCTCTGCCTCTTCGAAATCCTGCCTGTACTTCTGGTAGTTCTTGATCCACATACTCCTGGAGCCTAGCTTGTAGGATTTTAAGCATAATCTTACTAGCATGTGAAATGAGTGCAATGGTGCAATAGTTTGAACATTCTTTGGCACTGCCTTTCTTTGGAATTGGAATGTAAACTGACCTTTTCCAATCCTATGGCCACTGCTGAGTTTTCCAAATTTGCTGACAAATTGAGTGTAGCACTTTTACTGCATCGTCTTTTAAGATTTTGAATAGCTCAGCTGGAATACTGTCTCCTCCACTAGCTTTGTTGTTGCTCAGATTTCCTAAGGCCCATTTGACTTCACATTCTAGGATGTCCGGCTCAGGGTCAGTGACCATCCCATTGTGGTTTTCAGGGATGTTAAGCTCATTCTTGTATAGTTCTTCTGGTAATTTTGCCATCTCTTCTTAATCTCTTCTGCCTCTGTTAGGTCACTGTCACTTTGGTCCTTTATCATGCCCATCTTTACATGAAACGTTCCCTTCATATCTCCAATTTTCTTGAATAGATCTCTGGTCCTCCCTATTCTATTGTTTTCTTCTATTTCTTCTATTTCTTCTATTTCTATTGCACTATTCATTTAAGAATGTATTATTATCTCTTCTAGCTGTTCTCTGGAATTCAGCATTCAACTAGGTGTATCTTTCTCTTTCTCCCTTGGCTTTCACTTCCCTTCTTTCCTCAACTATTTGCAAAGCTTCCTCAGACAGCCATTTTGCTTTCTTGCCTTTCTTTTTCTTTGGGATGGTTTTAGTTGCTACCTCTTGTACAATGTTGCGAACCTCCATCCATAGTTCTTCGGGCACTCTGTCATCAGATCTAATTCCTTAAATCTATTTATCACCTCTACTGTATATTCATCAGGGATATGATTTAGTTCATACCTGAGTGGCCTGGGGCTTTTCCCTACTTTCTTCAATTTAAGCCTAAATTTTGCAAGGAGAAGCTCATAATCTGAGCCACAGTCAGGTCATGGTCCATCTTTGGCTGCAGAGCACATAGTCAATCTGATTTCTATGTTGACTGTCTGGTGATATCCATGTGTAGAGTCGTCTCTTGGGTTGTTGGAAAAGAGTGTTTCTTATGACCATCGTATTATCTTGACAGAATTCTATCAGCCTGTGCCCTGCTTCATTTTGTACTCCAAAGCCAAACTTGCCTGTTATTTCAGTTATCTTTTGGCTTCCTATTTTAACATTCCAATCCCCCATGATGATAAGGACATCATTTTTTGATGTTAATTCTATAAGATGCTATAGGGCTTCATAGAACTGATCAATTTCATCCTCTTCAGTGGTTCGGGCATAAACTTGGACTACTGTGATATTGAATGGTTTGCCTTGGATTTGAACTGAGATCATTCTGTCATTTTGGGGATTGTATCCCAGTATTGTTTTTCCTACTTTTTTCCCCCATACATATATTGATTATGAAGGCTACTCCATTTCTTCTGAGGGATTCTTGCCCGCAGTAGTATACCTGATGATCATCTGAATTAAATTCACCCATTCCTGTCCATTTTAGTTCTCTGATTCCTAAGATGTCGATGATCAGCTTTGTCATCTCTTGTTTGACCATGTCCAGCTTACCTTGATTCATGGATCTTACATTCCAGGTTCCTATGGAGAAAAAATCTTTACAGCATCGGACTTTCCTTTCACCACCAGATACATCCACAGCTGAGCGTCCTTTCAGCTTTGGCCCATTCGCTTCATTCTTTCTGGTGCTACAAGTACTAGCCTTCTGCTCTTCCCCAGTAGCATATTTGACACCTTCCGACCTGAGAGGCTCATCTTCCGGCGTCATATCTTTTTTCCTTTTTGTACTGTCCATGGGGTTTTCATGGCAAAAATACTGGAGTGGGTTGCCATTTCCTTCTCCAGTGGATCACGTTTTGTCAGAACTCTCTATGACCTGTCCGTCTTGGGTGTCCCTGCACAGCATAGCTCATAGCTTCATTGATAGCTTCAATTCATAGCTACGCAAATCCCTTTGCAGCAACAAGGCAGTAATCCATGAAGGGGGATCTTGAATGTAATGATCTTATTTCAATATTCTGGTCAAATAAGAGTCAATTGTACTTCTTTCACTTCCAAACAAAGTAAACCAGCCTTTATATGTTTGGTTTCCAAAGTCCCCCGCTAACTTTCTGTCCCAAATTTCCACTGTGAAAGCCTCAATGGATCTGATTAAAAACAGATCAAATAGGTATCACTACCATCTCAAAAACTTACTTTCAAGAGATTGTACAACATCATTCAACATTTACAATAGAATAATATATCCAGTGGTTATTAGAACTGTGTGATTGCTCAATTAATCCACTTTGAGGCAGTACCTCCTCAAGGAAAAAAGAAACCGTCCACTTTTCAATCAAAAGCACTGAGGTTGTGCAGCAATTTTGATGCAGTGGCTAGAAACTGGCTGTCACTTTGTCTGCAGCTCATCAAAGGATCACTTTGCTGAAGAGCCTTAGGCAGCATTAATCCTTTTCTAAAGATTGTAAGAAATGGGAAATGTCAGGGTCATATATGTACAGCAACCCAAAATTTCACAAAACATGCACTGTGATATCATAAGGCAAACTCCTTCCCATGCATGCTTGCCAGACATTTACAAAGAGACTAATATTTATGATACCTAAGAGAATGGTTTGTTAACTCAAAAACTCTGTTTGGCAATCTAATGTAAAATAAACAGTATAACATACAAGAAATGCCAAGAATTCATGCCTTACCCTCAACAATTTAAATAGTTTCATATGCAGGCTTATAGTTCAGCTATGAAACTTTCATGCATGTATGGTTTTTCCACACAATGTGCACACTGTGTGAAAACCTCATTTTTTTCACTGTCTGCTGCCTAGGGTGAAATATCCTGAGCCATATGTAGTAGATGTCCCCAGAGTCTTTACAGATACATTCCTAGTATCATTGCCAAATGAATGGTTTGACAGTGCTGTTCTCAAATGATTTCTCATGCAACTGAGTTCTAGCATAAATCTTTCCAATAGAATTATAAGATATGTGTATTAATTAAAAGATTTCATTCAAGGATAATTATGAACAATCACTGGAAATGTGGATTAAGTTTTTAACACTTGCTGTCATTCTTCTTTTTCCCATCCCATATTTAGTGAACGCTAAAGCTTTAGCTCTACTGTTTTAGCTTAGGAAATGAGTGTTAATGCAGGTTATTTATTGCAACATGAGTGAGGAATGATATGGTGGCAAACAAAGACTTTGCTGAAGGAAGAATAGTGGAATGGAAAAGAAAAATGAAGAACTGTGAAATTTATTTTATTTCTTTATTTTATTTCTTTATTTTGCCACAACATTATATACAAGCACATATAATGAAAGAAAACAGTAGGACAGGAATGGTAGACACTTTTGTGCACTTATGCATGCCCCTTATAGTCCTCTTAGGAATGGGGTGAGATCAATGGTAGACAGTTTTTGGTTAAAGCTTTTGGGAGTTTGAAAAGAGACCACAGAGTCAGGTAGTATGTTCCAAGCGTTAACAACTCTGTTACAAAAGTCATATTTTCTGCAATCAAGATTGAAGCGGTTAACATTAAATTTGAATCTATTGTTTGCTCTTGTATTATTGCGATTGAAGCTGAAGTAGTCTTTAACAGGAAGGACATTGCAATAGATGATTCTGTGTGTTAAACACAGATCTTGTCGGAGTCAGCGGAGTTCTAAGTTTTCTAATCCCAGGATTTCAAGTCTGGAGGTATAAGGTATTTTGTTGTTTACAGAGGAGCGGAGAACTCTTCTTGTAAAATATTTCTGGACTCGTTCAATTGTATTAATGTCAGAGATGTGGTATGGGTTCCAGACAGGTGAGCTGTATTCAAGAATGGGTCTTGCAAATGTTTTGTTTGCTCTGGTTAGTAGTGTAGTGTTTTTGGAAAAGAAGCTACGCAAAATTAGGTTTACAACTCTTAGAGCCTTTTTTGCTATGTAGTTGCAATGGGCTTTGGCACTTAGATCATTTGATATGAAAACTCAAGGTCTTTTACAGGGTGGGGGTCATCAGCAAGGTAATGTCCATCAAGCTTGTACTTAGTGTTTGGGTTCTTTTTTCCAATATGTAAGACTGAGCATTTGCTGCTTGAGATTTGGAGTTGCCAAATTTTAGACCAATCGGATACAAAGTCAAGGTCTTCTTGGAGGGTAGAAGTATTGTTAGTGGTATTAAATAGTTTGACATCATCAGCAAAGAGAACACAATAACTTGTGATACGGTCACAGAGATCAATTATGTATAGTATGAAGAGTGTTGGTCCAAGAACACTACCTTGGGGAATGCCACTTTTGACAGGAACAGGATTTGATAAAGTGTTACCAATTTTGACCACTTGTTGTCTGTTTGACAGGAAGGCATTTATCCAATTGTGAAGAGGTCCTGAAATGCCGTAGGATTTTAGTTTGAGGAGAAGTTTATCGTGTACTACTGAGTCAAAAGCTTTGCAGAAATCTATGTAGATTGCATCTATTGCTTTGCCTTGATCAAGATTAGTAGTCCATATGTTTTTGCAGTGGAGATGTAAGTTACATGATAATTTTTTCCTGAAACCAAATTGTTTATTAGAGAGTAGTTGTTTGTTTCAAGATGGAGGGTAATGGATTGATTGATGATAGATTCCATTATTTTGCAGGTGACGCAGCATAGAGAGATTGGTCTATAGTTTTCAACTAGGCTGGGATCTCCTTTTTTGAAGATAGGGATGACTGTGGATAGAGACCAAAGTTTGGGAAGGGAACCAGTCATGAAAGCTTTATCAAAGATTATGCTTAGGGGTTCTGCTATATTAATTGAAAGTTTTTTTTAAGAAGTATGCATATAGTCCATCAGGCCCAATACATAAAGATGGTTTCAGGTTGCGAAGAGCTTTTTCAACATTATCTTCTGTGAAGTCTATATGTTTTAAGTCGTTGTAATCATTGTTGGTATGATTGGGGAATGTCGGATATGTGCCATCACTGTTAACGAAGACTGAGCCAAAGAATGTGTTAAAGAGGTTTGCTTTAACTGTTTCATCGTTACATTCTTTGCTATTAGATTCTTTTAGTGGTGGGATGGATCTTGATTCTTTCAGTTTATTGTCACAAAATTATAAAAAGCACGATTGGAATTTGTATGCAGAAGGTCTTCTTCTTGCTTTGTATGGTAAATGGTGCATTCAGTTTTTATTCGGTTGCAAATATTTCTGTAGTGGTTTTTGAAGTTTGCTACATGGCCCTTTTTGTTTTTTCTCCAGAGGGATTTTTTTTTTTTGGATTGATGTTTTTTTATTGATATGGGTAATTTGTTTTTTTTATTTTGGTGGTGATTTGTGGTACGTATAGTTTGATGATTCTATTGATTTCAAGTAGGAAAACTCTGTAGTGGTCTTCAGCAGTGATACAGGTTGAAAATAGATTTTGCCAGTCAAGAGATGAGAGGTCGTTGTTTATAAGGTCATAGTTGGCTTTTTTGAAATTGTAGTTAGGAGTACTATTATTATGACTATTTATGCGAGGGCGTATATTGAGACAAAAGTCTATCATGCAGTGGTTCTTTTACTTGTAGTCCATAAATTGAGTTTGTGTTATTGCAAAAGATGAGGTCAAGGCAGTTGTTGAGTCTTGTATTGTTAGTTACTAGTTGTTCAAGGCCAAGGTCTGTAACGGCGTTGTATAGAGTAGTATGGATTGGTTCAGTTGTACATTCAATTGTTATCCAGTTAATAAAAGGTAGATTTAGGTCACCCAGGAAGATGAGAGGATATGGGCAAGAGGTGGCCCATGTTAGCAGTGTGGTTAACGTATTTGCATGAGTGATGTCGTAGTAGGGGCTCTGTAGCATAGTAAGAATCTAAGTGTGGTATTAATGGACAGGTCACATACAATAGTTTCAGGAAGAGAAAGTTTATGTGCAACTTGAATATTTTTTAGGTTCAGAGATTTTTTGTAAAAGATAGCCACTCTACCACCTCTGCGGTTTTCACAATCTGATCGAAAAACTTGATACTCTTTGTTTGAAATAATGGAGTCAGGGAGAGATGAGTTCAGCCATGTTTCACAAATAAATTGAATATCAAATGTACCATTGTTTAACAATAGGATAAATTCAGATAATTTGTTTACAATACTTCTTGCATTTATTAATTTACATTTGAGACCTGCAGTGTTTGGTGTAGAAGAGATAAGGGATGTGCATACCTATTTTTGATTGATAGTTGATTGAGGGTTTATAAATTTAAAATTTATAAATTTATAAATGCAAGTTTATAAAAGACAGCTCTGCCTGGCAGCACAAAGTACCTTGCATTATTCAAGCTGACTGCTTAGCACCTCATAACCTAAATTCTCTTTTTGACTTACATTCCACTGTACCTTCTCTAAGAGATTGATTGTCTGCAGAAAGTTCCATCTTCCTAGGCACAAAAAGGCACAAAGTAAATTCTCTTTAACATGTCTTCTGGCATGATATAATTATTTAGATGCTAGGTTTCACCCATCCCTTTATGGTATGGTATGTGCTTGTAATGGTATGCAAGAATGACCTTGGGAGACATGGGATGATCTGCAATTAGGGAATGGCTGGATAAGAAATAACTTAGCACACAGTAGTAATGTGGCATGGCAAACATATCAGAAGGGATCCTGCCTAGAGGTCTTTTATGGTGTTGCAGAGAAACATACTTTCAGACTTGCAAAATTCTGTTAATATTTTTACAATTAAGTAAAATGAGTGCATCCTGTTTGCTATCTGTAAGTCTCATTTCTGTTAAAATTATAAAACTTAGAATAGAATAACAGAGTTGGAAGGGACCTTGGAGGTCTTCTAGTCCAACCCCCTGCCTAATCAGGAAACATTTCAGACAAATGGTTATCCAACATCTTCTTTAAAATCACAACTTCTGCAGGCAAGTTGTTCCACTGATTAATTATTCTGTCAGGAAATTTTTCCTTAGTTCTAAGTTGTTTCTCTCCTTGATTAGTTTCCACCCATTGCTTCTTGTTCTACCCTCAGGTGCTTTGGGGAATAGTTTGACTCCCTCTTCTTTGTGACAACTCTTGAGATATTGGAACACTGCTATTATGTCTCTCCTAGTCCTTCTTTTCATTAAACTAGACATATCCAGTTTCTGCAACCATTCTTCATATGTTTTAGCCTCCAGTCCCCTAATCATCTTTGTTGCTCTTCTCTGCACTCTTTCTAGAGTCTTAACATCTTTTTTACATTGTGGCGACCAAAACTGAATGCAATATTCCAAGTCTGGCCTTACCAAGGCATTATAGAATGGTATTAACACTTCACCTGATCTTGATTCTATCCCTCTGTTTATGCAGCCCAGAACTGTGTTGGCTTTTTTTGGCAGCTGCTGCACACTGCTGGCTCATATCTAAATGATTGTACACTAGGACTCCAAGATCCCTGTCACAGTTACTATTATTGAGCAAGGTACCACATATACTGTACCAGTGCATTTTGGTTTTTTTGCCTAAATGTAGAACCTACATTTTGCCTAAATGTAGGACACGGTGGCTCAGGGGCTAGGACGTTGAGTTTGTCGATCGAAAGGTCGGCAGCTCAGCGGTTCGAATCCCTAGTGTTGCCGTGTAACAGGGTGAGCTCCTGTTACTGGTCCCAGCTTCTGCCAACCTAGCAGTTTTGAAAGCACATAAAAATGCAAGTAGAAAAAATAGGGACCACCTATGGCGGGAAGGTAACAGCATTCCGTGCGTCTTTGGTGTTGAGTCATGCCGGCCACATGACCATGGAGACGTCTTCGGACAGCGCTGATTCTTCGGCTTTGAAACGGAGATGAGCACCGCCCCCTAGAGTCGGCAACGACTAGCACATATGTGCGAGGGAAACCTTTACTTTTTACCTTTAGAACCTTACTTTTTTCCCCATTGAATTTCATTTTGTTAGATAGTGCCCAATATTCAAGTCTGTCAAGATCCTTCTGTATCTTAAGCCTATCTTCTGGAGTGTTGTCTATTCCTGCCAGCTTGGTGTCATCTGCAAATTTGATGAGTTCCCCATCTATCCACTTGTCCAAGTCATTGATGAAGATGTTGAAGAGTACTGGGCCTAAAACAGAGCCTTGGGGTACTCCACTGCATACTTCCCTCCATGTAGATGCATTTCCATTGAGGACCAAACATTGATTGCGGTTGGTCAGCCAGTTATGAATCCATCTGGTGGTGATGCTGTCTAACCCACATTTTTCTACGTCTACTTCCTACTCTTCTACTTCGTTTACTAATCGTTATTTTAATCAGATTCTTATTCTCAGGAATATTCACACATAGAACATTGATATCCCTAACAAGATTATTGGCTCTGCAACTGAAGTAAGTGTTGCAGGATCCACTCTGAGTCAGTCACTGGGACCAAACTCCCAGATTGTGCTGGAGACCATCTTCAAGGAACTTCTTTTTCTCCAGAATGTGTGCACTAGGCTATTACTATGAGTAGCATTTATGTGGTGCCTGGTGTGTGTGGCTTTTAATAGTTAATTAGGGAGTTGATGGCCAAGTATTAAGTTTATTATCAATACTCTAATTAATGACTAAAAGCTACACACAATCAGGCAGCATACAAATACTACGCATAGAACAGTCGAGTGCAGACCTTCTGGAGAGGGAAGTTCCCTGAGCATGGGCTCCAGCAAGAGTTTGAAATCTTGGGAAAATAAACCTCTGGTCCCTGACTCAGACTGGACATTATCTTGGGACTCATGAAATAAGTGTGCAAAAATACCACATAAAGGAGAGAGAAAAGATAAATATTAGATTAAAATAGAAAACCAAAAACTTCAGAAATAGAGTCAATTTGGGGAGAAACTAGAATGACCAGAATTCTTTCTATAGTAATTCAAAATAAAAATTAAGTCACAAAAAGTGCCTTATAGGGCCAGGACAGGGGGAAAAAAACACCCTGGAGTCCTGAAATAACAAGCTAAATGAGATAAGTATAGGTAGTCCTTGATTTACAAGGTAGGTAGGTAGGTAGTCCTTGATTTACAACCATCAAGCCTGGAATGACAGTTGTGCTAGTCATTATGTTGGTCATCATGTGACCACACTTGATTTTACGATCTTTTCAGAGGCAGTTGTTAAGTGAATACCACAGTCACTAAGCAAATGTCACAGTTGTTAAGTGAGCCCATTTTAGCCAAAAGGTGATTTTATCCAGAAACTGGAAGTAAATATTGGTTTCCAGCAAAAAACAAAAAGCCATAAATTGTGGTTACATGACTTGGGAACAGGCATTTATGCAGGCCGGATGCCACATACCCAAAATGCATTCACCTGACCTCAGAGGAGTGAGCAGATGTTGGAACTTTGAAAAAGATGGTAAGTAATAGTAAGCAGATTGGTTGTAATTTAGAATAGTTGCTAAGGCAGTGGTAAATTAAGCATTTTTAATAGTCCTCTTGGTGCATATTTAAGGGATTTAAAAAAAGTTTAGACATTTAGAAAACTCTCAGATTTCTATGACAAAAGATGTAATCTCTATTACACCTTTGTAAAAAAAATCAATAATTATCAATGTATGGTGAGAATAGATACCCACATATAAATAAAATAAATATGTTGCAAGTCATCTTGAGCAGCAAAACAAATCTATATTGGTTGACTTCATTTTAAATTCATTGCCTAGAGCAAGGGTCCTTAAACTTTGGCTCATGGGCTGTATGCAGCCCACCAAAGCCATTCATCTAACCCGCGTAGGACCACAAGTCTGCCCCGCCCTCATCATCCTGCCCATTTCAACCCTTCAGCTGAGTGCAGGATTTACCTTCACAAGCCCCGCAGGCTGGAACTGGAAAGTAAGGCCAACATTTTTGTCCTGCAGAGAGGTTCTGGAGGCAGGGGAGGTGAAAAATGGGGCACACAGATGCCCCAGGAAGCAAAAAAACCAACCGGCTTTAGCCCGTTTTTGTCCTGCAAAGACATTCTGGAGGCAGGAGAGGTGAAAAACAGAGCCTTCAGATGCCTGTGAAGCCAAAAAACGGATCAGTTTAGCCTGGTTTTGACCAAAAAGGGGGCATTTTAGCCCATTTTTGTCCTGCAGAGATGTTCTGGATGTGAGAGAGATAAAAATGGCCAGTTTTAGCCT
Source organism: Ahaetulla prasina (assembly GCF_028640845.1). Lineage (NCBI taxonomy): Eukaryota > Metazoa > Chordata > Lepidosauria > Squamata > Colubridae > Ahaetulla > Ahaetulla prasina. The sequence goes on along the minus strand of NC_080542.1, from coordinate 108,300,681 downwards.
GTTTTTGACCAAAGAACGCACTGTTTTAGCTCATTTTTGGCCTGCAGATATGTTTTAGAGGCACCACCTCCAGAAGATAGATAGAGAGATACAGAGAGAGAGAAAGAGAAAGAGAGAGAGAGAGACAGACAGACAGACAGAGAGACTTGTTGATTGTAAGCTCCTTGGGGCTGAGAAGAATTGCTGCAAAATTGAGTTTCCTGAAGTGGACCACTAGACAACTCAAATGATCTAGTAAAAAGAAAAGTCAACCAAAAGAGCAATATGCAAACAAAAGCAAAAAAAAAAAAAAACCACACCCAGGAGCAAAACAAATTAAAGTTTAATTTGTGTGCATTGTTTAATGTACTGTTAAATTGGCCACGCCCACTTAATCACATGACCTGGCCATGACCACCTAGCCACACCCACCCAGCCGGTCCGGCTCCCCAACAGTCTGAGGGACCAGGAATTGGCCCCCTGTTTAAAAAGTTTGAGGATCCCTGGCCTAGAGCAATATTTTTCAACCTTAGCAATGTTAAAATAAAATAAAGGTAAAGGTTCCCCTCAAACATATGTGCTAGTCATTCCCAACTCTAGGGGGCAGTGCTCATCTCTGTTTCAAAGCTGAAGAGTAAGCGCTGCTGGAAGACATCTCCTTGGTCATGTGGCCGGCATGACTAAATGCCAAAGGCGCACAGAACGCTGTTATCTTCCTACCAAAGGTGGTCCCTTTTTTCCTACTTGCATTTTTATGTGCTTTTTGGCAGAAGCTGGGACAAGTAATGGGAGCTCATACCATTACGCAGCAATAAGGATTCGAACCATTGAACTGCCAACCTTTTGATTGACAAGCTCAGCATCTTAGCCACTGAGCCACTGCGTCCCTTATGTTATTATTATTATGTTATCATGTTAAAATAGGTGGACTTTAACTCTCAAATTGCTAAGGTTCAGAAATACTTAGCCATGGTACATACAGCAGGAAACAAAAGACATACCAGGATTAATTTTTTAGTGTTTACAGGGCCATAGGTATTATAACTGAAGAGAAGGGGGGAAAAAACCACAGATCTGCTTGTAAGGCCAGAAGAAAAGAAAAGAAAGGAATGCTTCATTTGCATTGGTTCCAGTCATTTGCCCAATTGCTTTAGGAAAGTAAATTCAGATATATTTGCAGATAAAGCGCATTCAAAATGTAAATAAATCATTCTAGCTTGGAATAAGAAAAGCTGGAAAGACAGGGTCAAATGAAGGGTCAGAGTAAATGGGATATTAGTTGCTATCTATTTTGATTCTTTGGCCACAGCTTAATTTATTAAAATAAAACTTCAATTACCTTTTGGAACTCAATGAAAACAATTCTGTTTACTTAGCAAAAAAGATAAAAAGATTATTAAGTTGTAAAAAGCTCTACAAGAGTCCTTTCTACATTAGACAAAACAGAGATGCTCAGTTTAGCAATTAAAATACCTTATACATCCTAAATCTGCTCTCAATAGTCATGTCAGTTTTAAAGGAAACATGAATATAATACTGAGTAGGACGAATTGATTGTAAAAGGCACTTTCCAGGAGTGGAAAATGGATTTTTTGATTTAGATTGCAGACAATAAATAAAGCATAACCAGCTAATTCAAGATTTTGGTTACCATCTTTAAAGCGCTCCATGGCTTAGGACCCGGGTACTTACGAGACCGCCTGCTGTTACCCTTTGCCTCCCACCGACCCGTACGCTCTCACAGAGAGGGTCTCCTCAGGGTGCCGTCCGCCAAACAGTGTCGGCTGGCAGCCCCCAGGAGTAGGGCCTTCTCTGTGGGGGCAGTGACACTCTGGAACGAACTTCCCCCTGGCCTGCGTCAAGTGCCTGATCTTCGGACCTTCCGTCGTGAGCTCAAAACATATTTATTCATTCAAGCGGGACTGGCATAATAGTGTTGAATTTTAATTGGGTTTTCTTAATATTTTAAAATTTAAATTTTTAATTATCAGCCTTTATAATTTGCTATGTTTTAAATGTTGTCTTAATTGTATATATTCTGTATTTTACTTTTGGCTGTACACCGCCCTGAGTCCTTCGGGAGAAGGGCGGTATAAAAATTAAATAAATAAATAAATAAATAAATAAATAAATAAATAAATAAATAAATAAATAAATAAATAATTAATTTCAATTACAATAATTGTATTTATTTATGGCAAAGAATAATGTGGGATGGTGATCCAAATGCTGTTTGAAAATTGGGGGCTTAAACACATATAAATCAATCCTAATATCCATGGTGTATAAAGACCAAAAACATTAACTTAATGTATGTAGAAAGAAGAGAAAAAGAGACAAAGAAAGCATTAGAATTAGAGTACAGTGACATTTGTGGGCTAATGCATTTTACCATACTATGTGCAAACAAATATAGCCTAATGATACAGAAATGAGGTTACATTATTCACTAACTGAATAATAACCAAGTGAAAATGATCAAGCGCTGGGGAAATGTAAACAATATATGGTTTTGGTCAGTAAGACTCTCAAGTACGTCACACAGAAAATAAAGCTACAACAAGGGAGCTGAAAGAGCAAGTAATTATCACTGATCATGAAACTGCAATAATCTATATTCCAAAACAGAATGATGTGACAGACGGGAAAAATTATGCTCAAAATCAAGTGACAAGATCCACCCTTGGATGACACAGCCAAGTACTATATCTGCAGAACAGGCTCTAAATGAAAGTCACAAATGCAACATTATAGAACTAAGTAGAATAACCTTTTCAGCCATGAAGAAGATATTTTCAATAGTGGCAATAACCCTTTTTGGGGGATTCTTTCCCAAATGGAGTTGCATAGCACTAAATGTTCTGTTTTTGAGAAAAGATAGTTTAGAGTCAATAGTTACTGGGTTCAACTATCAGTAGGGGAATTTTTAACTTTCTTTTATATTAAGTTCAAAATAAATGATAGGGCATTACATTACATTTAATAAAAACTGTGAGTGGGATAAATGAAAAAGTGTTCAAAAAAGAACTAAAAGAATTATCTATAAGCTCAGTTTGGACATAAACATCATACTTGTATTTTGTTTTGTTTTCTCAAAAGTGTTACTTTTTCTAGAGCAATATGTTGAAGACATACGATGTTTTATCACAAGGTTGACCCCAATAATACATGTATGTGTGAAATGGGACAAGAGAGGTGTTTTTCTGTTTTTCCTTTCTTTCTCTGACTTTTCTTTCTTCTGCCAGAGTCCAGTCAGTAGGATTCCAGAGAAAGGACAGATAAATATTGCCAGGAGGCTTAAATGGCCACTTGTACGAGAAACTTAAATTATGCCAAGGACTGCAAGCTCCTTCTTCTGATCTTCGAGATGGTATTTGAATACTGAATTTGTTCGATTTGCTTCAAAAATCCTTTTTGAATAAACAGTGCTAAACAACAATGGAAATTTGACTGATATTGGCTTATATATTATTATATTATCTCCAGACATTATGATTTATAAGTCTTAATTTATTTACAATTTATGATTTTGGTGAACTTACCAACTGTTACTTATAATAACAGTTAAACTAAACCATGGCTAAGCATGATACTGAAAACCCATCTGGTAACTGGGAAAAGTGAGTGAGGTGATTCCACTAATTTTAGCATCCCTTCTTCTTCTATTACTCCTTGTTTTATTTTGGGTCTATATTTTAATGTGATGTGTTTGTCTTATATGCCACACAGAGTCACCGTTTGTGAAATGGGTGGCTATTTGCCTGCAAACCAGCACTTATAGGACTGCAAAATAGAAAAAAATAATAGAAAATTAAGAAGCTAAAGTGTTTTGTGATTTTACAATTCTAACAGATAAGCACCTGCCAGCTAACACCTCAGACATAATCACTATTATTAACAAAGACCAAAAAAAAAAAATTCTGAACCATAAATATTGCAGTACCAGGAGACACCAGAAGAGAGGGCCGCTTGGGTTTTGGATTTTTTGACCCGGTCTGGACAATGGCAACAGCGTTTGTGACGTTCCATCTTTCTTCGGCCATGGCGCTTGTGGCTTTCCCTTGCTGCCAGTTGATGATCTTGGCGTCCTTTCTATCCTCCAGCCTCTCGGAGAGGTTCAACCTGTGGGATAGGTTTGGCCCCTCGGAAGGAGAGGTTTGGAGAGTCCGGGCCTCCGAACCGGGTGAGGATGCACTAGGGGGTGCTGGAGTTGAAGGGACCCCTGGATGGTGTGTTCGATCCTGGCTTGGAGGTGGTGGTTGGAGGACAGCGGGAAGGCGTTGGAGGTGTGGTGGACTTATCAGCCTGGAGACCCTCTTTGGACAGTTTAACATCTGCTACGCCTCTTCTGGCCTTGTTGGCATTCTTGGCCTGTGTGGGCCCTTTTGGGGCCTTGGAAGACGCAGGAGATGCAACAGAGGCCGACATCGCTTATGAAGGAACATCCCCCTCCCCCTCTTCTTACACCAGGATGTTTGATTTTAGACCTCCGACAGACTACCATCTGGACTGTTTTGCGGTTTCTATTCTTGTCTATCCTTATTAGGATTATCAGCATTCTGGTTTATTTATTTATTTATGTCATCATTTTAGGCCTGTTTTTATCTAGGACCAATACCATCAGATACCAGCATTAACTTTACCATCATTCTTGCCTTTCGGAGTTGGACCCCCTTTCGCCGGTCCTATCTTCTATTACGACGCTACTCTTCTTATGAACTCTTGCAACTGCGAGGTGCCCCGCCGCAGATATGGCCCTCCACACTACCGAGGGCCGGCCTCTATGTCGGGTTTTGGGACCCACAGAGGTGGCATGCGAAAAAAAAGAACCTGTGGGGTTTTTTAAATAGGGAATTTTTAAGGGTTGGGAGGGTAAGGTCGGGTAATGGGGGTAGCCCGTCGGGGGTTCAAAGGGGGGGAGGGTATTGCCAGTCCCAGTGCATGCTCACGGCACCATTTTACCGGGTCCGAAGACAGGGGGGGAGGGGGATGACCAGAGCGGAGTGTGTTATTCCATCTGTACGGTAAGTGGGAGAGGCAGACATGGTGGAGGCAAGGGCTCGTATCGTTCTCTGGGAGCACGTGCTCGATGTTTTAAAGCGATCACGTGCTCCGCCCCTTAGTCCTTACTGCCCCGGATGGTCAGGATCCTCAGAGCTTGGGTCTTAGGTTGATGCTGTGCAATGGCCGCTCCGTGGTTAATAAGGCTCCCTTGATTCATGATCTTATCCAGAGGAGTCCGCGGACTTTACGGGCATTACGGAGACCTGGTTGGGCACAGAGGGGTGTTCCCTGGTTGAGTTGTGCCCACCAGGTTTCCGTGCATTTCATCAGCCGAGGCCCAAGGTAGGGGTGGGGGTGGCGGTTGTGATTAAGGAAAGCCTAGAGCCGAGGGAGTCCACTGTGTCTCAGATAGCTGGTTGTGAATCCTCCTTGTGAAGTGGGGCCATAGGAATCAGATGGGTCTGTTGATCACGTACCTGGCTCCTTGCTGCGTGACTACAGCCCTACCTGAGCTGCTGGAGATGCTTGCCGAGGTGGCAGTTGAGATTCCCAGACTCCTGGTCATGGGAGATTTCAACTTGCCATCGGCCGGCTTGTCGTCAACGGCAGTTCAGGAGTTCCTGGCTTCCATGACGGCCATGGACCTGATTCAAGTAACTGATGGCCCTACACACACGGGGGGAGGCACACTAGACTTGATCTTTATCTCTGGACAGTGGATTAATGATCTGGAATTAGGAGATTTAGTGACAGAACCGGTGTCATGGTCAGATCATTTTCTCCTTCGCCTAGACTTTCGGACCGCCGCTCACCACCGCAGGGAGACGGAGCCAATGCGTTGGTTCCGTCCCAGGCGCCTGATGGACCCGGAGAGGTTCCAGACGGAGCTTGGGCCGTTTCCTGAGGATCTTGCCCACGGCACGACTGAAGAACTAGTTGCGGCCTGGGAACGGGCCGCGGCTGGGGCTTTGGACCGTGTCGTGCCTTTGCGGCCTCTGACCCGGCGTAGATCTCACTTGGCTCCATGGTTCTCTGAGGAGCTGAGGGAGATGAAACGCCGGAGAAGACGCCTAGAGAGCACCTGGAGGTCTAGCCGTTCCGAGGCTGATCGGACACTAGTGAGGTCTTTCACTAAGACCTATCTAGTGGCAATGAGGGAGACGTTCCTCGTTTCCTCCCTCATTGCATCGGCAGATAACCGCCCAGCCGCCTGTTCGGTGACCCGCCCTCCTTCGCCAGGAGGCGGGATGACCCCTGCAGGGACGGGCTGAGGAGTTTAACGGTTATCTATACGATAAAATCGTTCAGCTTCGGGATAGTTTAGACCAAAATTGCAATGGTCCAGATGGGATGGAGGAGGCACGTCTTGTTGAGGTAGTTTGGGATGAGTTTGAGTCTGTGGCTCTCGAGGACGTGGACAGGTTGCTGGGAAGGTTACATGGACCACATGTTTACTGGACCCGTGTCCTTCCTGGCTGGTGCTGGCTACTCAGGAAGTGACACGAGGCTGGCTCCAGGGAATTATAAATGCTTCGTTGATGGAAGGGGTTTTCCCTGCCGCCTTGAAAGAGGCGGTGGTGAGACCCCTCCTCAAGAAGCCTTCCCTGGACCCAGCTATTTTGGGTAACTATCGTCCAGTCTCCAACCTTCGCTTTGTGGCGGAGGGTGTAGAGAGTGGGGTTGCGTGGCAGCTTCCCCAGTACCTGGATGAAGCTGTCTATCTAGACCCGTTCCAGTCCGGCTTCCGGTCCGGTCACAGCACGGAGACAGCTTTGGTCGCGTTGGTGGATGACCTCTGGAGGGCCAGGGACAGGGGGTGTTCCTCTGCCTTGGTCCTATTAGATCTCTCAGCGGCTTTCGATACCATCGATCATGGTATCCTGCTGCGCCGGTTGGAGGGATTGGGAGTGGGAGGCACCGTTTGTCGGTGGTTCTCCTCCTATCTCTCCGACCGGTCGCAGACGGTGTTGACAGGGGGCAGAGGTCGACCCGGGCGCCCCACCTGTGGGGTGCCTCAGGGGTCGATTCTATCGCCCCTTCTGTTCAACATCTATATGAAGCCGCTGGGCGAGGTCATCAGTGGTTTTGGGGTGAGTTATCATCTGTACGCTGACGATACGCAGCTGTACTTTTCCACCCCGGACCACCCCAACGAAGCTGTCGAAGTGCTGTCCCGGTGTTTGGAAGCCGTACGGGTCTGGATGGGGAGAAACAGACTCAAGCTCAATCCCTCCAAGACGGAGTGGCTGTGGATGCCGGCACCCGGTTCAGTCAGCTGCAGCTGCAGCTGGCTGTGAAGCGTTATTAGCTAACGAGAGGGTGCGCAACTTGGGAGTCCTCTTGGATGGGCGGCTGTCGTTTGACGATCATTTGGCGGCCGTCTCCAAGAGGGCCTTCAACTAAGTTCGCTTGTGCGCCAGTTGCGCCCTTCCTTGACCGGGATGCCTTATGCACGGTCACTCATGCCTTCGTAACTTCCCGCCTGGATTATTGCAATGCTCTCTACATGGGGCTGCCCTTGAAGTGCACCCGGAGGCTGGAGTTAGTCCAGAATGCAGCTGCGCGGGTAATAGTGGGGGGAACTCGTTGCTCCCCTGTAACACCACTCCCGCGCAGTCTGCACTGGCTTCCTGTGGTCTTCCGGGTGCGCTTTAAGATTTTGGTCACCACCTTTAAAGCGCTCCATGGCTTAGGACCCGGGTACTTACGGGACCGCCTGCTGTTACCGTTTGCCTCCCACCGACCCGTACGCTCTCACAGAGAGGGCCTTCTCAGGGTGCCGTCCGCCAAACAATGTCGGCTGGCGGCCCCCAGGAGTAGGGCCTTCTCTGTGGGAGCTCCCACGCTCTGGAATGAGCTTCCCCCTGGTTTACGTCAAGTACCTGATCTTCGGACCTTTCGCCGTGAGCTGAAAACGCACTTATTTATTCAAGCGGGACTGGCTTAAAATTTTATTGGGTTAAAATTTTATTGGGTTATTTATATTTTAATATTTTAATTCGTTTTAAATTTGGCCATTTTATAATATGCTTGTTTTAATTTCTTTTAATATTGATATTATGATTTTTTACTTGGCTGTACACCGCCCTGAGTCCTTCGGGAGAAGGGCGGTATAGAAATTGAATAAAATAAATAAATAAATAAATAAAAAGAACTGAAGAAAATCACAAAACATAAACACCTGCAAATAAAAGTAGAATGATTGTGGCAAAAGCATGTAAAGATAGTACCAATTGTAAGGTGCCTTGGGTACAATCCCAAAACATGTGTACACCACTTGAAAACCATTGGCATTGACAAATTCACCGTTAGTCAATTGCAAAAGGCAGCTTTACTTAGAACAACTTACATCCTGTCATGATACCTTTAACATCAAAAACAACGTTCCTATTCAAGGTCTTCAACATGTAAATAAAAATGCCAATATAAATATATAAGAGCCATGGTGGTTAAAATGCAGTACTACAGGCTACTTCTGCTGACTGCTGTTTGCCAGTAATTTGTCAATTCAAATCTCACCAGGCTCAAGGTTGACTCAGCCTTCCATCCTTCCAAGGTGGGTAAAATGAGGACCCAGATTGTTGGGAGCAAAATGCTAACTCTATAAACCGCTTAGAGAGGGCTGTAAAATACTGTAAAGCAGTAAATAAGTCTAAATGGTATTGTTATTGCTATGGCTGACTGTGAACCAACCATAATAATAATGACAAGTATATATATAAAATCTTGAGAAACAATTACCATTAGAAATTTTTAAGCTTCCTTAGAGTATGTGTTTTTCTGTTTACAAGATTTGAATAATGAAGTTACCATTATAATCTAGAATTCTGAATTTTTCTAGAAATATATTCTGTATATATATATTTTTTCATTTATATCCCGCCCTTCTCCGAAGACTCAGGGCGGCTTACACTATGTCAAGCAATAGTCTTCATCCATTTGTATATTATATACAAAGTCAACTTATTGCCCCCAACAATCTGGGTCCTCATTTTACCTACCTTATAAAGGATGGAAGGCTGAGTCAACCTTGGGCCTGGTGGGGCTTGAACCTGCAGTAATTGCAGGCAGCTGCTGTTAATAACAGACTGTCTTACCAGTCTGAGCCACAGAGGCCCTTCTTAGAATATTTAGAATATTATTTAGAATACAGTCATACTGTATCATAGGTTCTTTTAGCTTTATCCAAATTCAGTGTGGGCTTCTCAACCTCCAGAGAGCCTACACACCAGTCTCTTTGGCTTTTAGGCAAGCCACACACTAGCAGACCCAATGGGTAGTAGTTTCAGTTTGTTTCTACATCCTTTCTAGATCTACCAGCATTCCTAATGTTACTAGTAGACTACTGCTAGATCTAGGCTGCTTCCAATCCTCTATTCCACAGAGTCATAGGAACCACCTCTCTTCCCAGAATAGACCAAGACACAAATCACGACAAAATAACAAACACCACATGAACTACTCCACCCGCTATGTGGACTACTACACAACAGCACCCACTACAACACCCACCATCCCTATCCTGCTCTGTTTTATAATTACTCATGGCTGGGCAGCTGCACTGGCTTGGGAGAGATCTTAAAGGGTTAGAATACCACCAGTTCAGGTGGTAGTCAATTTTCAGAAAGCCTGATCTTTCACACTGAGTTAAAATTAATTCTGCTGCAGGTGGAAAACTATTTGGCTCAGAAGTAAAATCTTATGTATTTTTAAACTGTATAAAAATATTTTTTTCAAATAAATTTTAACTTATGGATATCAGATTTAAATTATGTTAAATGAAGGGGGGGAAGTACCATATCAGAGATGCAATATTCCCAGAATTTAGTTTACACATATCCAGAAATAATTCAACAATATTGTTTCCAGAGAGTTAGCAGACTTCTGTTCTAAGTTAGAATGAGGTCAGTTCACCATTATAGAGTGTAACTGAAATGGTTTTGGAAAACTGCAATTTATTTTTCTCCCTGATACATTTAGAATCATAAACTTGCAGTCCAGAATATGTTTTTATATTCTTATCAAAAGTTTTTATGAGGATGGTCCCATAAATCATTTACTGGCTTTCTATCTCTACACTGTGGTTGAAACCAACTAAATTCTTTCCCCCAAATATAATTCAAAGCAGATGTTAGGTGCATGTTTTCTTTATTTTTTTTCTTCGCAAGGAATGAACCATTAAAATCTTCAATTTAAAACAGCATATGTAACACTTCCAGATTAATCTCTTGCTTGTCTGGTTTGTAACTTTGATTTTTCCTGATTTCTTAGTACTTAGTGGGATTTATTTTTAGTGATTCTGCCCTTGGGCCAAAAGAATAAGCTTTTATCTGTGATGACCATATTTTGACTAAACCCTATAGTTTTTCTTTTATTAAACATGTAACTTTGGAATACCATTGGACACAGAATTAAGGGAAAGATAAAAACGAAGTGAATTTTCCCAAATTACTATTGCTGAAACAGAATTGGAAAAGTTCATGAGGAATCTGTGCTTAGAGTGATCCAAATAATATTATCATCTTCAGGCTGGTGCTTTGGCTTCGTGCTTGTGCGAGCAAAGCGTGGTTGGAGCTGCCGTCTCTCTATAAATACTGGTAGGGAGGTGGGGAGTGTTGCTGTAAGCAGGTTGGTTGGCTGTGGAATTGCATCTTGATTGGTAGATGGAGTGGGTGTTTGCAGATTAGTCGGCTGTTTCGTAGCATCCTGTGTGTGTGTGGTCCTAGTCTTTTGTGTTGTAACGACCTGGTTAATGGGCTGTATGGAAACATCCTGAGTTCTGGGAGTGTGACTTCCTGTAGTGGTTTATTTATTATTTATTTATTTATTTATTTATTCAAATTTATATACCGCCCTATCTCCCGAAGGACTCAGGGCGGTGTACAGGCATTTAAAAGACATATAAATACAATATAAAACAATTAAAAAACTGATTCTAAAAAGCCCGTAAATTTAGAATTAAAATATCAAATAAAACCCAATTTAAAACCAATAATTTAAAATCTAGCTCAGCCCTGCACAATTAAATAAATACGTTTTAAGCCCGCGGCGGAAGGTCCGGAGGTCCGAGAGCTGACGAAGTCCGGGGGGTAGTTCATTCCAGAGGGTGGGGGCCCCCACAGAGAAGGTTAATGTGCTTCCTGGAAATGTCCTGAGTTCTGGGAATGTGACCTCCTGAGTCTTGTGCTGTAACATCCTGGATAAGTAGATTGTGTTGTAATGTCCTGAGCTTTGGTGTTGTGGCCTCTGGAGTTCTGTGATGTGTTGTCTTGAGCAGATGGCTGTGTTGCAGCATCCTGGGTTTTGGTTTGGCTCCGAGTCCAAGGACTTGTCATGTGTTCTTGGCGTGTGTCAGTTTGCTTTGTGTGGGGATTGGAGGGAAGCACAGCAGCCAGTGGTGCAGCCTGGTCTGGCTTCTGGGTGGTGGTTGTGTTTCGTCTATGGGATGGGTTTAGGTTTGAATCTTGTGAGGATGATTGGTGGTGGCATCATGTGTTATCCTGGGTCTGATGTCAATTTTCGTTTGTTGACTAAGACTAGTTTCCAGATGTCTGGTAGGTGGGAGGTGTCATCCCATTTGTTCATGTTATAGGGGTGTTTCTCTATTTCGATGGCTTCCATAATTATTCTCTTGTTATAGTGTTCAGTTTTGGAAATTAATTTGGTTCCTTCAAAATCAATTTCATATCCTGTGGTTTTAAGGTGCTGGAAAAGGGAGGAGGTTTTTTCTTCTTTTCTGAATGCGTTCTTGTGCTCTGCGATGCGTGCATTTATTCTCCTATTAGTTTATCCAATGTATGTGGCTGGCAGAGTTTGCATGGTATTTCATAAACTCCTTGGTTTTCTAGATGGATCTTGTCTTTGGGGTTTCTTAAGATGTTGGCTATTTTTTGGTCTGTGCAGAAGGCTGTCTTGATGTTGTGTTTGTGGAGAATTTTGCTGATTTTATCTGTAGTGCCTTTGATGTACGGGAGGAGGGCGATGCCGTTGCCTTGTTCTGTGTCTTGGTTCTTGGGTGGTGTCTCCCTTTGGATTAGGTTGGTAATTGTGTTTCTTTGGAATCCATTGGAAATTAATACATTTGTGAGAGTGTGTAATTCAGTTTTCAGGTGGTCTTTGTCGGCTAGGCGTTTGGTTCTGGAGATGAGAGTCTTGGCTACGGAATTGATCTGTGCAGGGTGGTGATGTGATTATGCGTTTAAGTAGCAGTTGGTGTGTGTTTTATTCTGGTAGATGGTGTGTCCTAGGGAGCCATTGAGTTTTTTGTATATTAGGACGTCCAGAAAGGGGAATTGGTTAGCTTCTATTTCCATAGTGAATTGTATTTTGGGGTGTAGGCTGTTGAGATGTGTGAGGAAGTTGTCCAGTTTCTTCTTGCCATGTGGCCAAATTACGAAAGTGTTATCTACATATCTAAACCTGAGTTTGGGTTTGAGTTCAGATTTATCTAAAGTGTTGGTTTCAAAGTATTCTATGTATAGGTTTGTGGTGACGGATGAGAGGGGTGATCCTATCTGTTTGTATCTTTGTCCATTATGGATGAAGTATGTGTTGGTTAGGCAGTGGTTGGACAGATCTATCCTTACCAGATTCAAACCCAAACCCATCCCACAGACGAAACACAACCACCATCCATAAGCCAGACCACTCTGGCACCACCGGCTGCTGCACTCCCCTCCGATCCCCACACAAAGCAAACTGACACACGCCAAGAACACATGACAAGACCTCAGATTCGGAGCCAAACTAAAACCCAGGATGCTGCATCACAGCCATCTGCTCAAAACATTACATCACAGAACTCCAGAGGCCACAACACCAAAGCTCAGGACATTACAACACAACCTACTACCCAGGATGTTACAGCACAAGAACTTAGGACATTTCCAGGAAGCACATTACCACTACAGGAGGTCACACTCCCAGAACTTAGGATGTTTCCACACAGCCCATTAACCAGGTTATTACAACACAAAAGACTAGGACCGCACCCACACAGGATGCTACGAAACAGCCGATTAATCAGCAAATACCAATCAAGATGCAACCACACAGCCAACCAACCCACTTACAGCAACACTCCCCACCTCCCTACCAGTATTTATAGAGAGACGGCAGCTCCGACCACACTTTGCTCGCACAAGCATGAAGCCAAAAGCACCAGCCTGAAGATAATGAGTGAGACCTCATCGAAACATCGCCAAGATACTCTCAACCTTACACGGGGAAAGACTCGAATATGCCAAGACCTACATACAAAATATTATAATATTATCTTCATCTTCAGAATACATTTTATATGTTGTTTATACAGCAACAGAACAGACTATTCTGTTAGACTGCAGCAATTATTGTATAATAAAACCTTTTCTCCTAAAATATTTTAATGCAACTTCCTTTTGTTTTAGATTGCTGAATCATTGACCCACCAGGATCCAGTTCCATCCCCTGTTCCATACAAAATCTTCATAACTGAAGCATCTTCAACATTCACTTAATCGTTGTTTGAAAACTGAGACTGATAAAGGTGGCAAGAGAAAGGGTGATGGAAAGCTAATTTATTTCATAGCCAAAATGCACTTTATTTATTTAACAAATATATTTGAGCACCTACCTCATACAGTGATTTATAACATTAACATTTCATAATGGAGGGGGCGTGGCCATGACCGTGGTGGGGTAAGGACCTTTCCTTCACTTCACAGGGCTTAATAATGAAGATTTATGAGGATTAATGCTGTTTGGAATGCACCGTTATGGATGAAAGTTAATAAATCATGAAGTGGAAGTGTTAATAGCCCAGCAGACTGAATTTAAAACTGGTAGGTCATTTGAAACTGCTTGAATTAAGGAGTTTTTACTGCGTGGAATGACCGAACTGGCAGACACGATGAGTTTGGAATAAACTGCTGTCTTTTGCTTTCCTTATTATAATTATCGTGTTCTGTGTTAAATGCTGAGGCTAAGGAATATCAAAGACTGAATTTGCTAATGAGAAGAATTTTAATTGAAGAGATCGATCTTTTGTGCTACTGACTGGCTGAAGAAGATTTTATTAGGTGGATAATTTTTTTTTATTATTATTTTTCTTTTGAGAGGAAATTAATAGCTTGTTTATATTATAGAAAACAAAAAAAGGACTTTGTTTTGAAGTTCAAGCTGGTTTTTTTTTTCTTCTCTGCCGACGTGGAGAAAAAATGGCGCTGATTAAGCTGTGAGGTAATTGTGTTTCTTTGTGGAGTGAATATGACTCATAAGTTACTGATAAGCTACTAACGAGTGCAAATAAGCCGTTTCGCTCAATTAAAGATTGTCGTCCCTTGATCTTCATCAAGACCCTCTGTAAAATTGGTTTGACTGCTGTCCTTTGATCTTCACTAAGACTTTTTGAAAAATTGGAATCCCAGTTTGAGAAATTTTTTTGTTTTTTTGTTTTTTTCAAAATGACTCAACAACTTTCAGAAACGCAGCAAATTGCTGCAGCTTTAAATAAAATTGGGGAAAAAATAGCAGGACTATCAGAGCGTATAGATAATTTGACATTTAAACTGACATCTGAAGTGCAAAATTTAAAGCAAGAGATGAATGATAACTTTGCTAAACAAAAAGAGGAAATGATAATGATTAAAGATGAAATGGAGCAGCTGCATGTGCATGAGGCAAAAGTAGATCGGCAAATTGGCAAAATATTTTATAAAAATGAGCAGCAAGATAAGAGAATTTGTCTTTTGGAAGAAGAGATGAGGAAATATAATTTTGTTATTAGAGGAATCTCGGAAGAAAGGGAGGATAAATTGAAACAGCGGGTTTTGAAATGGATTAATGATTTGGATACGCAACTTACGTTCACATTAGCAGACCTGGCAAGTGTTTTTAGAATTGGATATAGAAGGCAAAATGGTTCTAACAGGAATGTGCTTGTCAGGTTCGCAAATCTTGGTGATAAGTTGGAAGTTATGGCCAAGTTAAGAGAGTTGGGAGATGCTTTGAAGTTTGAAGGGAAGACTATTCAAGTCTTCCCGGATATATCAAGAGAAGAAAGGGCATGGAGATTTTTTTTAAAACCAATTACAAAAGTTTTGAGAGATAATGGAATTAAATACAATTGGAGGCCACCACAACAATTGAAATTTTTTATAAAGGAAGGATGCGTACAATCACCCCAGATATAGATGCATTATTATATTTACGGAGCTTGGACTGATTGAGATGGAGGATTTAATGGAGATAAAAGATCAAATGCTTCAGATGGGTGGAACATACGTGGAAACATCAATCTCAGAAGAAGAAAAAGGGCTATTGGAGGCAAGACTCTAAAGGGTTAAAGAGGAAAGAAATATCACCTGTGTTGGTTGAACAGAAGAAGAGTCGTGAGGATACAGTAGGAGAAGAAGCAGATAAGAGTCTTGGAAAATATGAAGCTGAATGCGGTCATCGCTATCTTTTTTTTTGAGTGATGAATTTAAATAGACAGCCGAAGAAGTGCCCGGCATTGGCACGTCCCTCTCCCCATTCTCTTTATAGAGGCGAAACCGATGAGGATGTGGGGAAGAAGATTGTTTGTATTTTATTGTTTGTTTTTTTCAAAATGACTCAACAACTTTCAGAAACGCAGCAAATTGCTGCAGCTTTAAATAAAATTGGGGAAAAAATAGCAGGACTATCAGAGCGTATAGATAATTTGACATTTAAACTGACATCTGAAGTGCAAAATTTAAAGCAAGAGATGAATGATAACTTTGCTAAACAAAAAGAGGAAATGATAATGATTAAAGATGAAATGGAGCAGCTGCATGTGCATGAGGCAAAAGTAGATCGGCAAATTGGCAAAATATTTTATAAAAATGAGCAGCAAGATAAGAGAATTTGTCTTTTGGAAGAAGAGATGAGGAAATATAATTTTGTTATTAGAGGAATCTCGGAAGAAAGGGAGGATAAATTGAAACAGCGGGTTTTGAAATGGATTAATGATTTGGATACGCAACTTACGTCCACATTAGCAGACCTGGCAAGTGTTTTTAGAATTGGATATAGAAGGCAAAATGGTTCTAACAGGAATGTGCTTGTCAGGTTCGCAAATCTTGGTGATAAGTTGGAAGTTATGGCCAAGTTAAGAGAGTTGGGAGATGCTTTGAAGTTTGAAGGGAAGACTATTCAAGTCTTCCCGGATATATCAAGAGAAGAAAGGGCATGGAGATTTTTTTTAAAACCAATTACAAAAGTTTTGAGAGATAATGGAATTAAATACAATTGAGGCCACCACAACAATTGAAATTTTTTTATAAAGGAAGGATGCGTACAATCACCCCAGATATAGATGCATTATTATATTTACGGGAGCTTGGACTGATTGAGATGGAGGATTTAATGGAGATAAAAGATCAAATGCTTCAGATGGGTGGAACATACGTGGAAACATCAATCTCAGAAGAAGAAAAAGGGCTATTGGAGGCAAGACTCTAAAGGGTTAAAGAGGAAAGAAATATCACCTGTGTTGGTTGAACAGAAGAAGAGTCGTGAGGATACAGTAGGAGAAGAAGCAGATAAGAGTCTTGGAAAATATGAAGCTGAATGCGGGTCATCGCTATCTTTTTTTTTGAGTGATGAATTTAAATAGACAGCCCGAAGAAGTGCCCCGGGCATTGGCACGTCCCCTCTCCCCCATTCTCTTTATAGAGGCGAAACCGATGAGGATGTGGGGGAAGAAGATTGTTTGTATTTTATTGTTTGTTTTGTTTTTTGTTTTTTTTCTGTTTTCTTATTGTTGTTTATATGGTAGTTTAATGTCGGGTGGTGGGGGGCACAGAAAGGAAGATGCGGGGATAGGATTAAAAAATTTATATTTTAAATGGGAGTTATAAAAATAATGTCATGGAATGTGAAGGGTACAGGGAATCAGATTAAAAGAAGAAGATTGGAATTTAAGATTAAAAGGGATTTACCAGACATTTTATTTTTACAAGAAACCCATCAGAAATCTGAAGATTCAAATAGAATGTATATAAAAGGTATGCAAATATATGAAAAAGCATTTGGAACTTCAAAAGCTAGAGGAGTTGCAACACTGATATCAGATAGGGTGTACTTAGAGAAACATAAGGTAATTTTGGATGAAGATGGAAGATATGTAATAATTGTTGGAAATCTTAATGAGGAAAAAGTGACACTTGTTAATTTATATTTACCGAATGAAAAACAAAGAGAATTTCTTGAAAAAATAACAAAAATTTTGGAGAATGAAAGTGTAGGAAAGTAATTGTGGCTGGGGATTTTAATTTAATCAGAGATAAAATAGACAGTACTAATCCCACCGCTGTGGAGGAGCAAATAAAATGGGGATTTTAAATATGTGGATGCTTGAAATGGCGTGGTTGATGTGTGGAGAGAGGTTAAAGGAATTGAGAGAGTATACACTTTTTTCTAAGATATATAATACATATTCTAGAATTGATTATATTTTTCTTTCTAAAGATTTGTTGAATAATGTGGATAAGGTAGATGTGGGAATTTAAAGATTCTGATCATGCAGAAGTTATGGTGGACTTAGATTTTAATTTTGAGAAAAAGAAGCTATTGGAGATATGACGAGAAATTGTATAAAATGAAAAGGATAAAAATGGATACTTAAAAATTGGAGGAAAGTTGGAGATTAAATGATAACGGGAGGTTAAATTTGAAATTGTTTGGGATGCGATGAAAGCGGTGTTTAGAGGAGAGTATTAAATTATCAAGTAGGAAATATAAAAATTATAAAATTAAAATGGAAAGAGATAAAATCAGATTAAAGAATTGGAAAATCAATTTTGCTTACTAAAGAAAAAAAATTCTTCAGGAGCTTAATATGTTAAGAAATAAAATGATAGAAGAAGATACAGAGTTAGTAAAAGAAATTTGAGATTTTAAATAGGAATTTTTGAATTTAGTAATAGAAATTCTAAATTATTGGCAAAGATGGCGAAAGATAAAAGAGAGAAGAGAGAAATTGGAGTTTTGATAGATGATAGAGGTATAAGATGTTATAAAAAATTAGAGAAATGTGAAGTGGTTAGAAACTTTTTTCAGAATCTATATTCAAAGAAACAAATTAATCGGGAAAATTGCAAAGTTATTTAGAAAAGTATGTGGTGAAAATTGATCAAACATATAAGGAATTGATGGAAGAAGATATAACACAAGATGAGATTAATGGAATAATACAAAAATTAAAATTAGGGAAAGCTCCAGGTGAGGATGGATTACCTGTTGAGTTTTATAAAGAATTTAAAGAATTAATAATACCAAGACTGCAAAAATTATTCAATGGAATATTACATGGTGGGGAAGTACCTTCGTCATGGAATAGAACGGTGATATCCCTAATTCCTAAACCAGATAAAGATTTAGAAAGGATTGAGTCCTATCGGCCCATTTCTTTAATTAATCAGGATGCAAAGATATTTACTGCTATTATAAGTAATAGATTAAATAGATTTATAGATAGATATATAAGTTATAATCAAGTAGGTTTTGTGAAGGGTAGATACATGAGTGATATTGTTAGAAGAGTATTAAATATTATAGATGTAGCTGAATATAATGGTGATAAAATTGGTATAGTATCATTGGATATTTTTAAAGCTTTTGATTCTGTACAATGGGAAACTATTAAAGTAATTGTGGAGGCTTTAGGCTTTGGTAATAAGTTTATACATGTTATTTCAAAATTGTACCAAAAGAGCAGTGCAAGAGTGAAGGTGAATGGAATATTAACTGAAGAGATAAAATTAGAAGCTGGTACGAGACAAGGATGTCCCTGTCCCCAACATTATTTTTATTGGCTATGGAAATATTGACAAAATGATAGAAAAGATGAAGAATTAGAAGGATATAAGGGTATAAGATAAATTTGTATGGATGATACTTTAATTATTTTGAAAATGTAGAGAAAGATCTGAAAAGATATATAAGCATTTGATAGAATTTGAGGAAATGACAGGATTGAAAGTAAATTGGTCAAAGTCAGAATTATTGATGGATAGTAATGGTAATGAGTCTGAGAATATGCAAAAGCAATTTGGGATAAGGATTAAAAACACATTGAAATATTTGGGTATAGTGCTTTCACTTAAGGTTAAAGAATTGAAAAAACTTAATTATGATGTGGTGATTAACGAAATTGAGAAGAAGATAGATAAATATAAAATTTTAAAGTTGTCTTGGTTTGGTAGAATTGCAATGTGTAAGATGATGTTGCTGCCCAAGTTCAACTTTTTATTCGAGATGCTACCACTAAATTTGACAGAGAAAGATATTGAAGGATATCAGAAAAAACTGGATAAATTTTGCAACGGTGGCAAAAGACCTAGAATAGTGAAGTAAATGTGGTATCAAAATCAAAAGGAAGGTGGATTAGGAATCCCCAAATTATTTAATTATTACTGTGCGTATGGTATCCGGATAGTGGTAAAAATATTAAAAGGTGAAGATAACTATTGGAGAGACTTAGAGTTAAGGGATATAGAGAAATTTGGATCAAGGTGGTTTTTAGATAAAGCAAATTTAAAATGTGTAAGTAGAAGTTATTGGTTAAAGGGATTAAGTAAAATGTGGAATAAATTTGTTAAAATTTTAATTCCGGATATAATCTTTTGGGGAGACAATTGAATTTGGCCAATTAAAAATAATATAAACGTAATGAAGTGATTAAAGAGGAAAATATAGAAATTATTAGAGATTGGATAAAAGTTATGGAAATGAAAGGAGGAATAAAGAAATTATTGAAAAATTAGGGTTAAGTTGGTTTGAAAAATACAGATAGAAAATGGACAAAAAACTAAGGAAAATTATTCGATAAATAGATGTGAAACTGAATTTGAATATTTAGTATCTCGGATTATGAAAGATGAAATTGGGCTAAAGGGACTCGTTAGTAGGGTTTATAAGATTATAAATTCTGATGAAAAATTACAAAGAGTGATGAGGACAAATTGGGAAAAAGATCTTAATATTGAAATACCAGAGTCAGATTGGAATGTGAATTGGAAGAGTAGAATTATGAGAACTTTATCTATAAGGATTAAAGAGCACAATTATAAAGTTGTTTGGAAATGGTATTTGACTCCAGTAAGATTGTCACAAATGGATAAAAAAATTAGTAAAAAATGTTGGAGATGTGAGATGGAATTGGGGACTTATGAACATATGTGGTATAATTGTGATAAGGTTAAAAAGTTTTGGCAACAATTGGAGAAAATGATATTTGAAATGATGGGGAAAGTAATAACATTGAGAGTGGAAACTATATTATTGTTGGTAATTAAGGAAATAGAATTAACAAAATATGAAAAAGAATTGATTAGAATTATGATTATAATAGGTAGAATTATAATAGCTAGATATTGGAAACTAGATGTGATTTTTAGAATAGAAGAGTGGAATTCTGAAATGTGGAAATTAGCTTTAAATGATAAAATGACATGTGATATTAAAATTAGAAGTGGTGTGTATAAAGAAGATATTTTCTGGAAGACTTGGAAACCATTTGTGGACTTTGCGCTTGGAACATTGGACGCTTCAGTACCTGTACCTCGAGAACGTGGATTTTGGCAATCATGAGGATATATCCGAAGACCCAAATCTTCCTTTTATGTATAGCACAAGGGTGTAATAATGTATTTTCTTTTTGTTTGTTTGTTGCAAAAAAAGTAATAAAAAAATAAAAATAAAAAAAATAACATTTCATAATGTAAGAACCCATAATCCTCCCGCATCCCAATAATAATAAATAATGGCTTAGGGCCCGGGTACTTACGGGACCGCCTGCTGTTACCGTATGCCTCCCACCGACCAGTACGTTCTCACAGAGAGGGACTTCTCAGGGTGCCGTCCGCCAAGCAATGTCACGGCCCCAGGAAGGTCCTTCTGTGGGGCTCACACTCTGGAACGAGCTTCCCCCGGGTTTACGCGAAATACCTGACCTTCGGACCTTCCGCCGCGAACTGAAGACACACCTTTTCATTCGCGCGGGGCTGGCTTAAATTTTTTAATTTTTATAAATTTTAAATTTAATTGATTTTAAATTTGTTATTTATTTTAAATGGGGTTTAGTTTTATAAATTTTTTAAATGCTAGGCTAATTATAATAAGTTTCTTAATTTCTATTTTAAATTGTACATTGTATTGTTATTTTTTACTGCTGCCTGTACACCGCCCTGAGTCCTTCGGGAGAAGGGCGGTATAAAAATCAAATAAATAAATAAAAATAAATAAAATAAATAAAATAAACAACTGGAACACTACTTGAACATCATTGGCATTGACAAAATCACGATCAGATAATTGCAAAAGGCAGCTTTATTCAGAACAGCTTACATTCTGTGACAATATCTTTAACACTATCAAACATCCACATCTCCTATCTCAGGTGTTTGGGACGGACTCAATAAGTAGATTAAAATGCTGAATCCAGTCTGAACATCAGACTGACTGTACAACAAACTATAATAATAGTAAAAAGAATCAAATGTGGATAACTGATATAGCAATATCAGGTAACAGTAGAAAAGAGAAATAAGTGGAGACAATAACAAAGTATAGAAATCTGAAAAATCTAAATTTGAAGTTTATGGTACAAACCAGCCATGGTGACCCCAATGTTTAATGGTACACTAGATGCCATATCAAAAAATTTTAGATACCACTTAGAAAATATGCACATTAATAAAATTTTATGTGTCAGTTACAAAAGGTCACATTGCTTGGATCTGCACACAAAATGCACCATTATATTATGACATCCTAGGTTCTTAGGAAGAATTCAGTTTGTATGAAGGCCAATACCAGCTAGAGAACTGCAGCTTCATTTTAAAATATTTTTTCTAAATAATGATAATTTCTGCAAACTTCTGTAATTGTTGCTGATTTGGGCAGATGCTTCCAAGCTAGACAATTGAAAAAAAGCACATTACATTATCTCGCTTGTAACCTATACAACTGTTCTCAGCTATGCAAGTATAAAAGATATTACTTGTTAACTCAGGACTTATTAGTATTAACTTGTTTGCTAGAGGTCATGCCAAAAGAGAGGGTCAGCAGGACAGGGAGTTGTTCAACATCACATCACTTTAACTGGTGCACATTGAATTGCTGTATGGCAGGAGATTTATTTCACCATGAATGAATCAATTGTTTTCTGAAAAATTCATAATGACTGAGTATTCCCTATTTCCAATGTTTTCTTCCATTGCAAAAGTTGATGATGAATGACAGGTAGTTAATCCTCTAACTCAGACTATGTTCACTGAATGGCTTCAAAATGGATAGAATGAGTGGCATCTGCCTACATTAATAAATATTATGTCAGCAAAATGCTCTGTCAACTTTAATGACAACGTCCTTCTGCTTGAGTTTTACTTGATTATTCAAATCAAGTGGAATGAACTCATTGGGATAATCTTTAAAACATTGTAATATTTTGCATAATCCTAGAATGTTCTTGGAAGTCAACAGAAGGTCAGCATGAACAACAGACAGATTGGTCATTGCCTCATTAGCTCAACTAGTGGCCCACATGTCATTAGCCACATAAAGCTTAACAAATTGTTTTTTCACCCTTTTTCTCCCCCCCCCACTTTTCCTCTTTTGTTTCTCTTATTCAGTTTACAAAACACGTGTGTTTTCTTGTTTCTTGTTTTTATTTTTTTCCAGGAAAGTTTATACAAGGAATGTATAAAATAACAAACTGTTTGGAGACTTATATAAGGAAGCAAGTACCATGGAAATCTTCAGGATCATATATCATGTTTGTATTGCTTTCTAAAGAAAACACTAATCATATCTGTTTCAAAGATGTACCTCTGGAGAGATGTTTGGTCATATTAAGATTCATCAGGAGCATGAGGGGTTCAGGACAATATTAGAAGGATGTATCCAAACAGAAGATGGAAAGAAAGAGATAAGAACAAATAAAACAACAGCATAACAACCCAGAGCTCAAAGAGAACCACATCTGGAGTTGGAGTTTTAGGCCCTTCCCCTAGAGCAGGAGTTTCATTGAGGGCCACATCACGGTTGGGTTTGACCTTGGGGGACGGAGGACAGGCGTGGCTGTTGGGTGGACATGGACATGGCTTGTCAGCTCAACATCACCCATCAAGGCTCTGTTTTTGGCTGCAATGGTATTCTGCAGCCTTCTGCCAGTGAAAATGGAGCTCAGGGAGACTATGTATGGACCTCCCAAGCTGTTTTTGCTGGCAGATGCACCACGGAACAATCCTTGACTATTTTAGGGTGGCCCCGAGGCCAGATCTAAGCATCCCATGGGCCAGATCTGGCCCATGGGCCTTGAGTTTGACACCCCTGCCCTAGAGCATGACATGCAGATTTCTGAATAAATACGGGGCTTGCTCAGTGTTCTAGGAAATAAGATCTGACCTTCACGCTGCTGGCGTGAATCTACAGCAGAAAGATGCTCAATTCTGGCCTTGAAGGGCAGCTGTGCTGTTGCAAGGCTGATGAACTGACCTGGCTATGAGACAAAGATGTTATGGATAAATGAAGAGACAGAAGTCATATTCGTGCAGCCTGATATATGTTGTTGGTGTTAGTGACTAGAGGCCTGAGTAAAAATTATAAAGATAACAGGAGGAAAGGAGAAAAAAAAAGTATGTGGATGGAATTAATGGAATGGCTGGAGAAAAATGTTAAAGTGTGGCTCAATTGTTCATTCCTGGTTAGAGAACTTCCCTCTAAAAAAGGAAGTGAAGACTCAAACGAACAAGAGCTCCACCCAAAAACTGAGAGCAGGAAAGAGGGACCTGGCTGTCTGCTGGCAAGTTTCACCCAGGGACTCAAGAGAGGAAGAAGGGGATCAGCTGTGCAAAGGGCAGA
Source organism: Ahaetulla prasina (assembly GCF_028640845.1). Classification (NCBI taxonomy): domain Eukaryota; kingdom Metazoa; phylum Chordata; class Lepidosauria; order Squamata; family Colubridae; genus Ahaetulla; species Ahaetulla prasina. The sequence continues at coordinate 108,276,831 of NC_080542.1, read as the reverse complement.
AGTGGGTAGAAAGCTGAGAAAGATTCTTTCCCCAACAGCAAAGCAGAAGGTGTTCCATAGAATAAATCTAGGAGCAATTGATGCTGTGCTGACCACACTACAGTTTATTCCAGCCCATTCCTTTATTTTAACCCTCTTTTGATAAGCCCAAAAATGGGGGAGGGATACAGAGAAAGGGGAAGGAACCCGGAGAACTAATGTGTCTTAGCTTCCAAATTTATTCAAGCATACAGGTAGTCCTCACTTACCAACTGCCTCATTTAGCAATCATTCAAAGTTACAATAATGTACAGTTTTGCAATCAATCCTGTCATTTACAACTGCTACAGCATCATGTGATTGCCATATCTATGCTTCCCAACCTGATTTCAATAAGCAGAGTTACCGAAGAATCTGAAAGTAAAATCCCAAGTCACAGTCATATGATGTTTTGTTCAAATGGGAAGTGATTTCATTACTTATCATGGTCACATGAATTTCTGCTTAACAATCTGCACTGCTTAGCCATGGAATTGTGAGTCTCAATTGTGCTCAGAAAATGCTTGCTGCATTGAATACCATTTTCCCACTAGAACCAATGAAAAATCTTGAATGACGGGAAGAAAATACAATAAATATTTTCTAAGAAAGTTTTGTGATCTCACAAGTATTACCAATAATTATTTCTTTATGGGATCTAAAGCCTGCTATTTTCTCAAGACTTAAGATCACAGTGGTATCTTAATGATTTTAACTTAACCTCTAACAGACTGGTCCCCAACAGCCAACTTAAAAAAAGAATTCATACACTGTTCCTACAAGTCACACAGACTAAGGCTTTAAAGATTTTTAAAGATTTAAAGAATGTTTGAAGCCATAGAGAATTCCTTACTGCACACCCTTTTGAACTTGATAAAGCTGGAGCTTCCTTAGCAAAAGACCTAAGATTAACAGACAGAAAGCAGCCTTGATTGGAATGCACAGTTGGAAGGTTCCAGTCGTATTAGATTTCCCAGTCTGATTAGGAGTCCACAACATCAGGCAACACTAGTCATTAGCTTTTGAAGCACAATACTATAGATATTTCTGAATAATTGACAAAAGGGAGAAATTATTAGAAAAAAACCCCACAATTATACACAGTATATGTTTGCTCTTTTGAATTGTACTGATGCACTTGTAAGTATGGAGTAAACCAAGCAAAGACATTCTAACAATAATGTAGGGTGCTCACATGTTTTTCCTTGGTCAGCTCCAGACTTGAGATGACCACACCAGCAAAACATGTCCAAAAGGGGTACACTATTTTTATTTTTCTGAAAGGGAAGCAGAAGTTATGAGGTTACCATTATTTATCCTCCTCCTCTTCCTCCCTTCCCCCCCCCACTGTGTTTTAGGAAGAGGAGATGCTAAAAACACTGGGGGAACCTCAGTTGAACCCAAAACAAAAATTGACATGAAGGGAAGAGATATTAAATCATAAGGCTGAAATGGATCTTGCTGAGTTTTTGAAAGAAACCAAAGGCTACAAAGAACTATGTCATGCTAAGCCAGAAATGACAGTCTCTCTTCTTTCTCTCTTCTTTTCTTTCTTTCAAAATATTTTCTGTGGTTAAAAACATTCTATGAATTTTTAAAGGTGAAAAATGAAGTTTTTATCATTACTTTAACATTTGTCCAACTGAACCTACAAGGAACTTGCGAATATACAGTAACAACAAACCTTGGTTCACACCTAAACTTAAGCAGCTACGGCATTCCAAAGAGGAGGCCTACAGAAAAGGTGATAAAATGCTGTACAATCAGGCCAGAAATGCACTAACAAGGGAGATCAGAGCAGCAAAAAGAAGCTACTCTGAAAAGCTAAAGAATCAGTTTTCAGCAAATGAACCAGCAAACATGTGGAAAACTCTTAAAAATATCACCGGCTATGGCAAACCTCCTTCCTAGGCTGAAGGTAATCAACAACTGGCAGATGACCTGAATGAGTTTTACTGCAGGTTTGAAAGGAAACTACAGCCACCTATCTCCACAACCCCCATCTCAGACACACCAAAAACAGCCAAGCCTCCTACAACTGACCCCATTTCATTGGGTTCACAACCCCTAGTGATCACAGAAAAGGAAGTGCAGGACCTATTTCACAGACAAAAGCCAGGAAAAGCTCCAGGCCCAGACAAGGTAACTCCTTCTTGCTTAAAAGTCTGTGCTGACCAATTGGCCCCCATCTTCACCCATATTTTCAATAAATCACTAGAGATGTGTTATGTTCCTTCTTGCTTCAAACGCTCTACCATCATCCCAGTGCCGAAGAAGCCCACCATCAAGGGCCGGTTTAGCTCTGCCTGGTAAGGCCTGTTATTAAGAACACAAAGCCTGCAATTACTGCAGGTTCGAGCCCGGCCCAAGGTTGACTCAGCCTTCCATCCTTTATAAGGTAGGTAAAATGAGGACCCAGATTGTTGGGGGGGCAATAAGTTGACTTTGTAAATATATACAAATAGAATGAGACTATTGCCCTATACATTGTAAGCCGCCCTGAGTCTTCGGAGAAGGGCGGGGTATAAATGTAAACAAAAAAAAAAAAAAAAACTGAATGACTACAGACCAGTTGCTCTAACATCTGTAGTCATGAAAACCTTTGAAAGGCTAGTGCTTTCCTACTTGAAAACCATCACGGATCCGCTGTTAGACCCCTTGCAATTTGCATACTGAGCAAACAGATCAACAGATGATGCTCTTAATATGGCTCTGCACTACATCCTACAGCATCTTGAGTCTCCAAAGACCTATGCAAGGGTCCTTTTTGTAGACTTTAGTTCAGCATTCAATACCATCATTCCAGACATTCTTCTAACTAAGCTAAACCAGCTACAGGTACCGGAACAGACTTGTAAGTGGATCACAAGCTTCCTAACAAACAGGAAGCAGCAGGTGAAGCTAAGCAAGATCACATCAAACACCTGTACAATTAGCACAGGGCCCCCCCAAGGCTGTGTGCTCTCCCCGCTTCTCTTCTCTCTGTATACCTTTTTTTTTTTTATAAGTTTCTTTTAAAATCAAAATTTTTATTTTCCATAATAATTCCCACAATTTGACCAGTGTACAATACAATCACTTATCCAACAATCAATCCTATACTCAAATTATACTCAATCAGGGCTGCTCGACCGCCACTCCCTCCCTTAATCCTTTCTTCCCTTCTCATCCTTCTTCAGCTTTCCCCACCATCTTCTCCTCGCTTTCCTACTTCCCCACCTCGTTCCCACTTCTCACTACCATCCTTTCTAACCCTCTATCTTCTCCTTCTTCTTCTCCTCCTATCCTTTCTTCTCCCTCCCTTCTTTCCTACCTACCCACCTACCTACCTACTTTCTTCCTTCTTTACTCCTCTTTCCTTACCCTTTCCCTTCGGGAGTGGTTACCGAGCAGTCCCGACTTTACACCATTCCAACTTGTTTAATTCTACCATTATTCCTGTACAATGGCAACCAATCAATTTATAGTCTTCCCCTTCCCCCCCCCATTCCCCCCCACCTCGAGACTTCCCAGAACAGAATACAGGGTATTGTAACTAACAAACATAATCTAAAATATAACATAAAACATATTCCATTTCACACCATCACACTATCAATTCCCTTCTTTCTTAAACTAATACATAACAATTCCTAACTTCACTCAAAAACTAATCGATATTTTTTAATCTGATACTTATTTTGAATATAATCAATCCACTTCCTCCATTCCAAAATATATTTTTCTTGTGTACAGTCTTTCAAATAGGCAGAAATTTTGCCATTTCTGCTAAATTTGATACTTTACTAATCCATTCTCCAATTGTAGATAAGTCTTCTTTCTTCCAATATTGTGCAATCAATAGTCTTGCAGGAGTTATTAAATTCAAAATCAGTTTTGTCTCTATAACAGTGCAATCTGGAATTATTCCTAATAAAAAGAACTGTGGAACAAACTTGATCTTCTTTTCAAAATGTTCTGCATAATCCACCATATTTTAATCCAAAAGGCTTTAACTTTTTTGAAAGTCCACCATATATGATAATAGGTAGCATCCTCACAATCACATCTCCAACATTTTGCTTTCACATTTGGATACATACATGACAGTTTTTTAGGATCTAAATGCCATCTATAAAACATTTTATAAAATTTTCTCTTAAATTTTGTGCTTATGAATTTAACATTCCTCACCCAAATTTTTCCCATGTTTCTAACATTATAGGTTGTTGAAAATTTTGTGCCCATTTTACCATACAATCTTTAACCAACTCCATTTCTGAATCAATTTCAACCAGTACATTATATAATCTCTTTATATGCTGTTGACCTTGATCTTTTATTTGTTTTACCAAATTATCATCACTTTGCCTTATACCAATTTTCTGATCTATTTTCCATCTAGATTGCAATTGTCCATACTGGAACCATGTATAATTTCTCCTTCATCCTCAATTTCTCCTAGATTTTAACTGTAATTCCCCTTTTCCATAGTCAAAAGCTCTTTGTAAGTGATAACCTCCATTTTTTGTAATATATTTATATTCTCTATCATATGTCTGGGGATGGTCCATATTGGTATCTTTCCATCTAACTTATATTGATATTTTTCCAAATCCTCAACAAAGCACTTCTGACCATATTATTCTTAAATGTCTTATCAATTTTCTTGTCATATATTACATATGCATGCCATCCATATAACAAACCATAACCTTCTGTATTCAAAATCCTTTCCTCTGTTAAATTAATCCAATCAGAAATTAAAGCTAAAACAACTGCATCATAGTACAATTTCAAGTTAGGCATTTTTAAACCCCCTCTTTCCCTAACCTTGCATTATTTTTAACTTTATCCTCGGTTTTTTACCCTTCCATACAAAATTATTAATCCCTTTTTGCCATTCTTGTAAATTTGCATCTTTCTTCAATATTGGAATCATTGGAAACAAAAATAAAAATCTAGGCAAAACATTCATTTTTATAGCTGCCACTCTTCCCAACAATGATAATTGTAACTTCTTCCATTTCTCCATTTCTTTAATTACTTTTCCCCACAATACCTCATAATTATTTTTATATAATTTTACATTCGATGCTGTAATGTATCTCCTAAGTATTTAACCTTTTTAACTGCTTCATATCCAGTTATTCTTTCTAATTCTTCCCTCTGATGTGTATTCATATTTTTAATTATCATTTTTGTCTTCTGTTGATTCACTTTAAACCCAGATACCTTACTATACTGATCAATTGTCTCCATCAAATATACAGCTGAATATATTGGTTGAGATAAAGAAACAACCAGATCATCTGCAAACGCTCTTAATTTATAATCTTGATTTTTAATTCTAATTCCTTTTATTCGATCTAAACCACGTATCTTACTCAATAATATTTCCAAAGTTAGAATGAATAATAATGGTGACAAGGGACATCCTTGTCTAGTCCCTTTCTCAATCTTGAAAGATTCTGTTAATCCACCATTTACTATTATTTGAGCTGTTTGCTTTTGATATATAGCCTTAATTGCTTTTGAGCTGTTTGCTTTTGATATATAGCCTTAATTGCTTGAATAAAATAATCCCCAAATTGCATTTTTTCTATTACTTTAAACAAAAACTGCCAATCCAATCTATCAAAAGCTTTTTCCGCATCCAAAAAAAAGAATGCTGCTGAGACCTGGCTGTTTCTTTCCAAGTATTCAAGTAGATTTACAATTTGTCTCATATTATATCTCATCTGTCTCCCCTTAATAAATCCTGATTGATCATTATGAATTAATTGATTCATCAGTGGCATCAATCTATTCGCTAATATCTTAGCAAATATCTTATAATCAGTATTTAAAAGCGATATTGGCCTATAATTCTCTGGTTTAACACCATCTCGATCTTCTTTAGGTATTAATGAGATAAAAGCTGTCCTCCATGAAGGAGGAGCTTCTCCTCCCCTTTGTATTCTGTTAAATAACTCCTTAAGTGGTACAATCATCTCATTTTGTAAATTTTTATAATAAGTAGTTGTCAAACCATCTGTACCTGGTGCTTTATTCGCTTTAAGCTGCTTAATTGCAAACACTATTTCCTCTGAAGAAATTAATTGATTCAACTCTTCCCTTTGATCTACTGTAATTTCTAAGATACCGTGGTCCTGTAAATATCTATCTATATCTTTATCATTAATCACATCTCTAGAATATAACTTAGTATAATATTCTAAAAAAGCTTTTTTAATCAAATTTTGCTGATATACTTCCTTACCTCTATATTCTATTTTATCAATTATACGTCGTTTCTGTTTCTTTCTTAATAAATATGCTAACCACCTTCCAGGTTTATTAGAATTATTAAACAAATTATGTTTTGCGTATTGTAAATTAGTTGCCACCTGATCTGCCATTAGCATATTAAATTGACCTCTTAATATATTTATTGACTCTTTTATTTTACTATCTCCTGGATTACATACCAATAACTGCTCCTTCCTTTTAATTTCCTCTTCTAATTCTTTTCGCCTTTTGTGCAGTCTATTTCTATATTTATTATTCATTTCTAATAAAATTCCTCTCATATAAGCTTTGCTTGTGTCCCAAACTATCTCTATAGGTGTCCCTTTATCCATGTTCAAAGAAAAAAATTCCTTCATTAGAGTTTTACATTCATTTACATTTTGTTCATATTTAAACAAGTTCTCATTCATCCTCCATGACCTCCTGGCCTCTTTTTCCCGATCTAGCTCAATCCATACCGGGCTATGATCAGACAAAGTTCTAGAACAAATTTTTGTCTTCTTCACTCTGAAAAACAAATCATTAGTAATTAAAATAAAATCAATCCTAGAAAAAGATTGATGTCTGTCAGAAAAAAATGTAAAATCTCTCTCTTTTTCATTGCGTTCTCGCCATAGATCTCTCAATTCTAAATCTTCCATCAAATCAAAGAATGCCTTTGGCAGTTTTACACGATTGGAAATATTTCTAAGACTTCTTTTATCTTTCTGGGTATCCATCACTCCATTCCAATCACCCATTAATATATAAGTTTTATAATCCCAAGATGTTATTCTTTTATGTAAAAACTTATAAAATTTTTCTTGTTGTTGATTTGGTGCATAAACTCCTATTAAAAGTATTTTTCTCCCCTCCAATAAAAGTTCAATAGCAATATATCTTCCTTGATTATCCGCCTCAATTAATGTTGCAGATAAATTACTCTTTATATAAACAACTAGTCCATTCTTCTTTTCTGTAGCAGATGCAACAAAATGTATTCCCAATTTCGAATTTATCAAATATTTCTGGTCTAATGTTCTAATATGTGTTTCTTGTAAACATACAATGTCATTTTTAAATTGCTTCAAATAATGAAATATCTTTCTTCTCTTTTGTGGTGAGTTTAATCCATTGACATTCCAAGATAAAAGTCTAATTGCCATTATCAGCAATCGGAAACTTTTGAAGCACCAGCCGCAAATCATATCTTTCTTTGGGCCTTGCTCCTCCCACTGTTTCCATCTTGGTAATAGCAGATTGAGCCTGTTGAGCCTTTTCTTCTTGTTCCTTGCGTTTGACAGCTGCTCTTGTCATCCTTGGCTCTTTTGGAATCTCTGATCCCATCTTAGACACATCCAATGCTTGTAAAAGGTCTTCTTCCATTACTATCACTTCTTTTTCTTTAATTTCACCTTCCTTTCTCCTACCATCCGGAGATGGTGGACTTCCAGCTTTAAGCACATAAGCATAAAACTCTCGTGCTTTACTGACTGTATTAAGACGATGTGCTTTCCCTTCATAGTAAACTATTATACCAGTTGGGATATCCCATCTATACTCAATCTGACATTTTTTAAGTTCATTCACCAAAAAAGCAAACTCCTTCCTACCTCTCAACATTTTGGGGGGAATTTCCTTTAGTATTAAAATATCTTGGCCAGCCGCTTGAATCTTGTCTCCTTTAAAAGAAGCTTGTAAAATCTCATTTCTCACTGTTCTAGTAGTAAAATAAATAACAATGTCTCTCGGAAGATTTCTTTGTCTTGCTATCCAGGAATTCACACGATAAATTTTATCAATATGAAAAGCCACATCTACTGGCCGAACTGCCAAAATCTCTGCAAAGGCCTCCGAAAAAGTTTGCTTCAAATTCTCATATTTACATTCTTTCAGTCCACGGATTCGTAAAGCATATTCCATAGCTCTATATTGTACCAAAACAATTTCATCATCAACTTTATCCATTTTACTTTGAACTGCCTCAATCTTATTTTCCAATTTTAAATTAACTTTCTTTATTTCTTCTACTTCCTGTTCCAGTAAAATCACATTTGATGCCAAACCCTGTACTGCTGACACCAAACCTTCTTTGACTTCTTTATTTCCAGTTTGAATTTCTAACATCTGTTTTTTCATCTCTGACATTTCTTCTGTAATTAATTTAAACTTATCTTCTATCTGGGAAGTTTGCCAATTCATAGTATCGTTAAGAGATTCTTTCATAAATTCTTTCAGATTATCCTGAAGTGCTTCCAAATTTAGTGATTTTGTATCTGCCGTATGTGCTGGAGAAACTCCGGGTGTTAATGTTCCTGGGGTTTTTGTAACAGTTGACTTTAATTGTTTTGCTGCCATCTCTTAAAATTTCTCTTTAACTTAATGTTACGTATAAACCTTTTAAGTCTTTTTTTTAAAAAAAAAAACAGTCTCAGTATCTCTTCTCCCTTCTCATTACAATGTTTTAAAAAAATTTCCAGCTGACCTTCAGCAATAAGCAGCAGACAGTGAGAACTGTAACACTTTCGTTTTCAACTGCGTAGCTCATTAAAGAACAACCGCCATTTTCGCTTTGAAGTCAAAGCCAAAACTTAAAAAAAAAAATAACAGGGAATTGATTGATTACTTGCTTTTATAATTAGAGCTCTCCTGTTTCTGTTCAGTCCGGTATTATCTTCTTTAAGTTAAAATTGGTCCCGGCAGTTGGTCGCGGCAATTAGGTCTGCCGAAGCAGGAAGAAAAGCCTCAGATCTGGAGCACTTTGAAGTTCTGAGGGGGCTTAACCCTTCGAGCCCCCTGGTATCTTCCAGGAGCTCTAGGGAAGCTCTACCTCTACTTCTTTTGCTCTCCTCCGCTTCTTCTCCCGAAGAGGGGGATTTCTGAACCGCTGGACAGCTGATTGTCACTGTCTTAGCAGTCCAACACGATCCAGAGGTTGGTGACCAAAAAGATCACCTCCATTGCCAACGGAGCCAACCAGGAAGTCTCCTTCTCTCTGTATACCAATGACTGTATCTCCAATGATCCATCTGTTAAGCTACTGAAGTTCGCAGATGACACAACAGTGATTGGTCTCATTCGAGGCAATGACGAATCCGCATATAGACGAGAGGTCGAACGACTAGCCTTGTGGTGCAACCAAAACAATCTGGAACTGAACACACTCAAAACCGTAGAAATGGTGGTAGACTTTAGGAGAAACCCTTCCATACTTCCACCTCTCACAATACTAGACAACACAGTATTAACAGTAGAAACCTTCAAATTTCTAGGTTCTATCATATCGCAAGATCTAAAATGGACAGCTAACATCAAAAACATCATTAAAAAAGGACAACAGGGAATTGATTGATTACTTGCTTTTATAATTAGAGCTCTCCTGTTTCTGTTCAGTCCGGTATTATCTTCTTTAAGTTAAAATTGGTCCCGGCAGTTGGTCGCGGCAATTAGGTCTGCCGAAGCAGGAAGAAAAGCCTCAGATCTGGAGCACTTTGAAGTTCTGAGGGGGCTTAACCCTTCGAGCCCCCTGGTATCTTCCAGGAGCTCTAGGGAAGCTCTACCTCTACTTCTTTTGCTCTCCTCCGCTTCTTCTCCCGAAGAGGGGGATTTCTGAACCGCTGGACAGCTGATTGTCACTGTCTTAGCAGTCCAACACGATCCAGAGGTTGGTGACCAAAAAGATCACCTCCATTGCCAACGGAGCCAACCAGGAAATCTCCTTCTCTCTGTATACCAATGACTGTATCTCCAATGATCCATCTGTTAAGCTACTGAAGTTAGCAGATGACACAATAGTGATTGGTCTCATTCGAGGCAATGACGAATCCGCATATAGATGAGAGGTCGAACGACTAGCCTTGTGGTGCAACCAAAACAATCTGGAACTGAACACACTCAAAACCGTAGAAATGGTGGTAGACTTTAGGAGAAACCCTTCCATACTTCTACCTTTCACAATACTAGACAACACAGTATTAACAGTAGAAACCTTCAAATTTCTAGGTTCTATCATATCGCAAGATCTCAAATGGACAGCTAACATCAAAAACATCATTAAAAAAGGACAACAAAGAATGTTCTTTCTGCGCCAACTCAGTAAGCTCAAACTGCCCAAGGAGCTGCTGATTCAGTTCTACAGAGGAATTATTGAGTCTGTCATTTGCACCTCTATAACTGTCTGGTTCGGTTCTGCAACCCAACAAGAAAAACACAGACTTCGGAGGATAATTAGAACTGCAGAAAAAATAAATGCTACCAACCTGCCTTCCATTGAGGACCTGTATACTGCACGAATCAAGAAGAGGGCCGTGAAAATATTTACAGACCCCTCGCATCCTGGACATAAATTGTTTCAACTCCTACCCTCAAAACGACGCTATAGAGCACTGCACACCAGAACAACTAGACACAAGAACAGTTTTTTCCCGAAGGCCATCACTCTGCTAAACAAATAATTCCATCAACACTGTCAAACTATTAACTGAATCTGCAATACTATTAATCTTCTCATAGTTCCCATCACCAATCTCTTTCCATTTATGACTGTATGACTATAACTTGTTGCTGGCAATCCTTATGATTTATATTGATATATTGACCATCAATTGTGTTGTAAATGTTGTACCTTGATGAACTATCTTTTCTTTTATGTACACTGAGAGCATATGCACCAAGACAAATTCCTTGTGTGTCCAATCACACTTGGCCAATAAAAATTCTATTCTATTCTATTCTATTCTGAACAACTTGTACAAATCTCTTAAGTAATCAGATTTTTTTGTCTTTCCCAAAATGGAAATAATTGATTTCTCATCTTTTGAAAGGAATTTAGATTCCCAGAAGGGATGCAATATAGAACAGATGCAATATGGGAAGGTGGAGATTCATTTCACTTTAAATAATCTGAGTGAAAGGTAGCTCTAGAAGAATAAAGGCAGAACTATTTGGGGGAAAGCCTTCAATATTAAGAAGTAAGTTCAGCTAGGTCTGATTGTCGGTTCTGTGTAATATGCATTGATTAATGCTAGTTTATTTTTGTTCATGTTTCAATAATACACAGCAGGATTTATAGATATGTTGTGCTTGAAATGTTTATCTATAAATCAGAACAGCACCAACCAACTAGTCAATGATAATGAAAGCCAAGATTTTTTGATCTTCATACATCAGAATTATTTTACATAACAATGAATGGTCATGTTTGACTTGGCTGTGGTGATAGGGACGGTGGAATAGAAATGCTAACTGATGGAGCAGTAATACTCAATGGCTTATTGATCATTTTTATATTTTTTTTTAAAAAATTGAGTAATTGTTTTTCCCCCTCCTGACAAGATCAGTGGTTATTTTCCTATGATGATCTTGTACTATTTTCTATAATTTAAGTAGAATATTATTTTCCCTGTCTACCACTCATCCCATTTCTCTTTCCAAATTTAAGGTTACTTTTGTTACTCTGGTAATTCCAATATTTAATTCTCTTCCTATCATATCTCTTGGATAAAAGAAGTTCCGTATAAAAACAGCATTTCAAAATGTAATATTCTGTCAGAACTCTAAAAATTATACTGTGTGATTGGAAATTGCAATGAATGATGTAATAATTCTGAAGTCTTTATTTAAAAAATACGGGTAATAATCAGGAGGTAGCTAGTGTGTGGCTTACTATTGTATCAAGAATTTTTTAAGGAAACTCAGATCAGATTTGTCTAAACTTATACTCTTTCTTCCTTTTCCTTCTCTACTTTTTAATCTGTGAGGAGCCATACACTAAATACCGTATATACTCGAATATAAGCCGATCCGAGTATAAGCCGAGGTCCCCAATTTTACCCCAAAAAACTGGGGTAAACTGGGGACTCGAGTATAAGCCGAGGGAGGGAAATGAGGCAGCTACCGGTCAGGAAAGCCTCCTCCTCAGCCGAGAAGGCTGGCGGCTCCCGCCCGCCTCTCACTGCACCGCAGGGCTTCCCGCTAATGCAAAAGCCCGCCAAGTTTGCACCATCCGTATAATGTGAAAAAGAAGAAAAAAAACTCGAGAGTAGAGATACTCGAGTATAAGCCGAGGGGACGTTTTTCAGCAAAAAAAACGTGCTGAAAAACTCGGCTTATACTCGAGTATATACGGTAAATAAATTGTTGAGGGAAAAAGAAGCTAAAGCTCTGCTATAAAAAAGGAGTGTGTCCAATGAGGAGAAATTTATGATAATGTCACATCTGGGCTGAAGTAAAATTAGAAATGGACTCTAAAATTAATGTGCTTTTCAAAGTTTACAAAACAGGTCCTATGAAGATTTGTGGCTTCCTAGAGTGGCAGATAAAGCCCACATTCAATCTGAAGTTTGAGTGAAAATAAAACATTGCTTCATATTATCTTTTCATTCTGTTCTGTGGCCCATAAATATAACTAGAATATTTGATGCACTAAACAAGAAGAAATGGGAGCTTTATATAAATCACTGTTGGCGAATCTATGGTACACATGTCAGAAGTGGCACACAGAGCCATCTCCGGGCATGTCAGCCATCACCCGTTGCTCTTCTGGATTCTGGAGTGCACATGCATGTTGGCTAGTTGGTTTTCACGTGAGTGTGAGCACTGAAAACCGGAAAGCAGCTCCCTGGTGCACATGCGTGTGCCAGGAAACTGAGTTTCCGGTTTTTGGCAATGATCAGCAGAAAAGGGGATTTTTCAAGAAATTTTATAATGAAACTAAATGTAAAAGGTAGTATCTTCATCTTTATTATTTGTCATTGATATGATCCCACTTTCAGTGTCTATGAAGAAGCAAATCTTGGTACAGAACAGCAAAACATGGTTATTACCAATATAGCTGGGTCAAATCAGAAACAGTAATAGAACTGAAATGCCAAATGGCCAAATGGGCAAACGATGAAGCTCTCAGGAGGAAGCCTACAAGTAGCTGTATTTTATAGTTGTATAATATTCAGCATGGACATGAGAAAAATATGGTTAGTGAAGAATATATTCAGAGTGAGAAAATTGCAAAACGCAAATTAAACAGTATCAAAGCCATCAATACCTATGATGTGATACATTTCTGGAATTATTTAGTGCATCCAAGTTAAACTGGACAGTTTGGACTAAAACACAAGAAAACTTATGATTTTTCATTATGCATTACATCCCTATAGTGATGTTGATTGATTACACTGCCCTGTAGGAATGGAGGCAGATGTTTATTTCAAGCCAAAGATCAAAGGAAAAAAAGCATGCATTTGCTGATTATGTAATAGATAGGCCTGTAAACTCATAACTGATGGTTGATAGAACCTCCAGAAGTCCATCAAAAGAGAGGAAGGAAAGTAGGAGGTACCTTTTAGTAGCTGCTTGTTAATAAGGTCATTTCAGTGTGCTTCTTGACATTTTGTAGATAAGGACTAGAAGATGAATCCCTAGTATGCTGCTTTTTTGACTCATTAGACAGAGCCAGATGCCTCTTTCTGTCAGTGAAATCCAACTCTGCAGAGATTCAGGATTGTGGTATTTCTGAGGTCTTAAAGAGGGACTAGTTTTGGTTTCTATAATCCCCTGCAGCCTCCTTAGCTTGTGACTGCAGGTCCAACTTAGTAGAAAACTTCAGCAGACTTCTGCCCTTTCAGTGACTACACTGTCAGACCAAAGTGCAGTCCAATAAAGAGATGGGCCTTAGATGACTCAAGTAGGTTTTTCTCCAGGTTATGTGGGAATGAGAGAGATGAAGGTTAATACCAAACTATATCATTCACCTTGAATAAGTTCAGCTATTGATGAAAAAGGCACGATGTGAGATTTTTCTTTTCTTCCTGGTTGATCTCAAAGTCAAATTTTTATACTGTGAATGCCTGATATAGTTATTCAGAAGGTCTGCAGAATTAGCTGTTTGGCCAAGAGTAAAATCATAAAAGTCCTCTACTATTCTGATGGTCTTAATGGTTATGTTGAAATTATCTTAAAAATGGGGCCTTTATCTTCTATTCATGGTGATCAGCACTCATTAGATTTTTAATTAAATCAATGTTTTTAAAAGATGCTTAATTTTTTTGCTCTATTTTTCTTTTTTTATTCAAAAAGTTTTTATTAGTCAAAAAAGGTTTATACAAATACATATCAGGTATGGTAAATTTTCAGTTTTCTTATCTAAAATAAGAATTTTACTCAAATTTTTTAACACATACAACAGCCATATGGCAAGCAGGTGACACGAAGTAGCTAAATTTACAAATTTTAAAAACGTAATAAAGAAGAGTCAAGAATAAACAGAATATCGTACAAAAGAGAATAAGGAAAACCAACACAATCCCAAATATCTTTATCACTTCCTAGTTTTGGATCTCAGAACTCTGGGTTCAGCCTGACCCAACTCAGGGGCAACAGCGGCAGCCGCTCCGCCCCATGATCTATAACCTCCCTTCTTCAATTCCTGGGTCATCTGATTCCAGGAGGCTTTGTGTTCCTCCACATAGGCCGTAGCCTCCATAATTGTACTGATTTTTTCGTAATGCCCTCCCGGAAAATCATCAATCCCTCTGGCATCAGCCATCTGAAGCCCACTCCTTCTGGTACAATTTGCTTGACAAAAATAATATTTCTTTCTTTTTCACGTACCTGTCTGGGAATCTGCCTCAGAATGGCTATCTCCCTGCCCCTGTAAATCAGTGCCCCACTCCTATGTTTTCTAAAATTTCATCTCTCGTCTCTCTTCTCACAAATTTGACATGAACCTCTCTGGGAACTGCATGCGTGCGTGCATATTGCAATTAACTCTATAAACTCGATCCACATCCCAATTCATGAAATCAACACCTCTCCCAAGAAATTCTCCCAACAATTTAGTCACAACATCTCTCAAGTCTTCTTGGTCCACTTCTTCCAAATTTTGAAACCTAAGGAAATAAGACATTTTATCCATCTGTGGTCAAGCACAGCATTGCCTGTCGTCTCCTCTCTTTCTGCACTGCCGCATCTCACCCTCAAACCTTCCACTTTCTGCTTGTTTTCTGCTGAAACTTGTTGAGTATCCTTTAAATCCTTTTGGATAGTCACAATTTCTGCTCTTATTTCATCCAATTTCTTGTCCATATTAGATAACTTTTCCAAAATTCTCTCCATCTCTCCAGCAGTTGGTCTCTGACCTTTTGCCATTAAGGAAAAAAAAATACAAAATCCTCAGGCAGGCACAGTATCCTTGTAATTTCCTCCGGATCCACCAGGGGGCACTCACAGGAGCAACGAGTCCAGAGTACAGTTAGTCAACCAGGAAGCCGAAGGGAAGTGATGTCATCAAAATTCTCATAGTGAAGGCGGAAGCTGGACGCCACCACTGTTCCCCAGAAGGAGGGGGGGCCTCAAACCTTCCCTCCTAAATTTCTCCATCACCTCTTCTCCAGAGCTCCACAAAACCGGTAATCTTCTTATTTTAAGTTCTCCTCTCTCCAGAATAACTCGTGCTCCTTCCAACCGCAGGGAGAAAAACCCCCGCACTCGGAGCACTCCACCACGCCACTGATATTCCCTTCCTTCTCTCCTCAATTCTTCTCCGTTCCTGCTCACCACCAGGCTGCTGCAGTTATAAATCCAATGCCCGTGTCACTGGGCACAGCGCCCAGGCGGCACTAAAATAATGGCCGCGGCCTGTGGCCTCGAACCCGCCAAGCCTAGGGACGCGCCAGCATCGGTCCCCACAGTCCTGTATGTCGGCTGGGAGACCCCTGGCGAGCTCTGCGCAGGCAGGTGTCCTTTCGGAACACCTGGCCCTGAGGGCCTCGGCGGGATTCGGGCGCTGGAGGCAGGAAAAGCCTTCCAGACGTCCGTTGCCGCTGGACACCGGAAGTCGTCTCCGCTCTATTTTTCCACAATCAATATTTTATCCTTATAGGCAGCACTGACATTAAATTGAGTAAAAGGTTGTAAGAAACTATTCATCGTAAACACTGCCCTGGAGTAACCTATGTCTCATTTAATACTTTTGATGTTATAAAAGCTTTTCATCTTATATAAGCCTAAAATGGTGTTGCACACAGATTTCAGAAATGAGCCTTTCTCATAGCAAGCTACACAGGAAAAGATTAAATGTGCTTTTATTACTATGGTTGCTTGTTTAATTTGCACTATACCTCTATGTAAGTATGTATCTCATTTTAAAATTTATTATTGCTTATGGCAACATATACTAGTTGGAAGCATACTGATTCTCAAAAAAGCTAAATTTTCATACACTTGGATAGAAGCACCAAGAAAATCCCAAGGAAGTGGATATTCCAAAAGCAATGGAAAAATCACTACTACATTGTGCAATAGAAAGATAATAATAATAATGATGATGATGATGATAATGATGATGATGATGATGATGATGTTGATGATGATGATGTAGATCTTCATCCTCATTCCTATCTGTTTCTGGTATCTTATTTCTCATTTCATGCAGTTTTCTGCTCGCTCCTTCCTTCCTTCCTTCCTTCCTTCCTTCCTTCCTTCCTTCCTTCCTTCCTTCCTTCCTTCCTTCTTTCATTCATTCCTTCCTTCTTTCCTCCCTCCCTCCCTCCCTCCTTCCCTCCCTTCCTCTTGCACTTTCTTTCCCCCATTCCTTCTATTTAATGGATACTGGCTGTTCAGTCCTCCTTTTTTTTCCTTCCTTCCCGATCTCACCCTCAAACCTTCCACTTTCTGCTTGTTTTCTGCTGAAACTTGTTGAGTATCCTTTAAATCCTTTTGGATAGTCACAATTTCTGCTCTTATTTCATCAATTTCTTGTCCATATTAGATAACTTTTCCAAAATTCTCTCCATCTCTCCAGCAGTTGGTCTCTGACCTTTTGCCATTAAGGAAAAAAAAATACAAAATCCTCAGGCAGGCACAGTATCCTTGTAATTTCCTCCGGATCCACCAGGGGGCACTCACAGGAGCAACGAGTCCAGAGTACAGTTAGTCAACCAGGAAGCCGAAGGGAAGTGATGTCATCAAAATTCTCATAGTGAAGGCGGAAGCTGGACGCCACCACTGTTCCCCAGAAGGAGGGGGGGCCTCAAACCTTCCCTCCTAAATTTCTCCATCACCTCTTCAGAGCTCCACAAAACCGGTAATCTTCTTATTTTAATTTCTCCTCTCTCCAGAATAACTCGTGCTCCTTCCAACCGCAGGGAGAAAAACCCCCGCACTCGGAGCACTCCACCACGCCACTGATATTCCCTTCCTTCTCTCCTCAATTCTTCTCCGTTCCTGCTCACCACCAGGCTGCTGCAGTTATAAATCCAATGCCCGTGTCACTGGGCACAGCGCCCAGGCGGCACTAAAATAATGGCCGCGGCCTGTGGCCTCGAACCCGCCAAGCCTAGGGACGCGCCAGCATCGGTCCCCACAGTCCTGTATGTCGGCTGGGAGACCCCTGGCGAGCTCTGCGCAGGCAGGTGTCCTTTTCGGAACACCTGGCCCCTGAGGGCCTCGGCGGCGGCCGGATTCGGGCGCTGGAGGCAGGAAAAGCCTTCCAGACGTCCGTTGCCGCTGGACACCGGAAGTCGTCTCCGCTCTATTTTTCCACAATCAATATTTTATCCTTATAGGCAGCACTGACATTAAATTGAGTAAAAGGTTGTAAGAAACTATTCATCGTAAACACTGCCCTGGAGTAACCTATGTCTCATTTAATACTTTTGATGTTATAAAAGCTTTTCATCTTATATAAGCCTAAAATGGTGTTGCACACAGATTTCAGAAATGAGCCTTTCTCATAGCAAGCTACACAGGAAAAGATTAAATGTGCTTTTATTACTATGGTTGCTTGTTTAATTTGCACTATACCTCTATGTAAGTATGTATCTCATTTTAAAATTTATTATTGCTTATGGCAACATATACTAGTTGGAAGCATACTGATTCTCAAAAAAGCTAAATTTTCATACACTTGGATAGAAGCACCAAGAAAATCCCAAGGAAGTGGATATTCCAAAAGCAATGGAAAAATCACTACTACATTGTGCAATAGAAAGATAATAATAATAATGATGATGATGATGATAATGATGATGATGATGATGATGATGTTGATGATGATGATGTAGATCTTCATCCTCATTCCTATCTGTTTCTGGTATCTTATTTCTCATTTCATGCAGTTTTCTGCTCGCTCCTTCCTTCCTTCCTTCCTTCCTTCCTTCCTTCCTTCCTTCCTTCCTTCCTTCCTTCCTTCCTTCCTTCCTTCTTTCATTCATTCCTTCCTTCTTTCCTCCCTCCCTCCCTCCCTCCTTCCTTCTTTCATTCATTCCTTCCTTCCTTCTTTCATTCATTCCTTCTATTTAATGGATACTGGCTGTTCAGTCCTCCTTTTTTTTCCTTCCTTCCCTAAAAGAAATTCTCTCATCCCAACTTCCAAACACAGCTGCATATGATGTTACCTGTCATGCCCTCCTTATTTAAAATTCTTTCTTTCTTTCTTCTTAGGTCAAGAAAAAAAAAGCTTGTAAAGATAGTACATTAGGTTTGCTCTCTTTCTGAAAAACCGCAATGCACCTGATATCTTATTTTTAACTCCCAGGAATTGTTCATTAATTATTACTGTGTAAATGTCATTTCCCAATAATTTTTACCTTTCCTTGCTATTTCCTCATCATGGCTGTGTTCCCCAGTGAGTACTTTGTAAATGTTATTTGTTTACATTGGTATTCCTTCAAAACTTTTAGTTGTTCTGAAAATTATTTCTTCAATAAGCCTTAATTTCTCCTTCACTGCCATTTCTCACTGACAAGTTGTCATTGTGTATTTGCTCAGTGACTATCAATCCTGTTTTAGTGATATTCTAAAGGTCATCATTTCTGAGCCAATATTTGTTCTGAGATGTGTAGTTTTAAAGATTTTTTTGGGTCCCGTCAAATCATTGTTAACTCCTGATAACTGTCTGGATCATTTTTGCAGTTCTTTTGGCAAGATTTAAGATGTTGTTTAGCACTGTGTCCTTCCTAGGGCTGAGAGATTGACTGGCTGAGAGGGCTAACCCAGTTATCTTTCATAGAAATCACAGTATTCTAGTTTATAGCCTAATATCTTAACCAGTATTAAAAAGTGATGCTCTAGTTTTAAACTACTCTTTAAAAGTGATTGGCTCAAAGTCACCTAGTTGGCTTCTATGCTTAAAGCTTGTCTAGAACTCAGGTCTCTGTGCTATTAATCTGGTGCCTTAACTAATAGGTAATACTAGTAGCTTGGCAATTTAGCAGAATTAAAAGAAACTGGAGTTCCATAAATGATATCAATTCTTATAAGTAATTTTATTTACTGATGGATTTGTAATGCCCTATTACATTGAACAAACTATTGATCTCTATTGTTGTTGTCATCTGCTATAGGTATCTGGTAGGGCTTGATGGTAAGGACCAATCTATTAAAGATTTATTCAGATTTTTACTTAGTATTACTTTCTAATATGTGATTTTATTGTTAGTATTAAATAGATGTTCAGCCTATATAAAATAGGTAATTTTGTTTAGGACAACAATCTCAAAACTAGCTTAATGATAATTATACTAAGAGCTTTTTGCACCAGGTAATAGTTAACAATCAATAGCCCCTTCCTATTCAAGATCAGTCTGAAGAATATAAATAGAAATGTTATATCAGGCCTTTTAAGTTATCATCATACCTGTAAATTTTAACTCCGTTGAAAAATATTTCAATGGATGCAACAAGTATGCCAATTTAGAAGACAACACTTTATTCTTCCATCAACTGTCCAACTGATATCTGATTAGGACTGATTTATTATTTATTTAACATATGACATATCATATATGGACTAGCAATATATATTTATATTTCAACTAAATTAGTAGAACCCAATAAAATCTAAATATTTAAAAAAATCTATGTTCAAATATCTATTTTTGGGACATCTGACCATTGAAATGCAGCACCGTTTATTTTTATTTTTTTTAGACATTGGACATTATACACCCTCAGCTTACAGCTGGTCACAATGTGATCGACAGTTTGAAATGGGGCCCAACAGTTAAACTAAAGGAAGGATACTATGCCCCATTTAAACACAAAATATTGGGAGACAAATTGAGGTGTGAATCCTATTCAGTATTGTCCATTGCTGATGTCATACAGGGCTGATCTTTTTCTAAATATCAAAAGCTGAATATCAGAATACGATCCATTCTGCTTTTAAATCTCTTAGAGTCATCAAGTGCATGACTGGCTGTTACGGAAAATGTCTTACTGGACTAGATGGACAGGTACAGTTTGCCCAAAGCCATAAACTGAATGTGAGATGCAGAAATGAGATCCAAATTCTTATAGTTTGTTATGAGAATATAAGAAAGTCTATTTATCTGTTTGAAAGAGACAATTCTGCTTATGTAAATGATCTATGTAAAGGATCACAAGCTTCCTAACAAACAGGAAGCAGCAGGTGAAGCTAAGCAAGATCACATCAAATACCTGTACAATTAGCACAGGGGCCCCCCAAGGCTGTGTGCTCTCCCCATTTCTCTTCTCTCTGTATACCAATGACTGCATCTCCAATGATCCATTTGTTAAGCTACTGAAGTTCGCAGATGACACAACAGTGATTGGTCTCATTCGAGACAATGACGAATCCGCATATAGACGAGAGGTCGAACGACTAGCCTTGTGGTGCAACCAAAACAATCTGGAACTGAACACACTCAAAACCGTAGAAATGGTGGTAGATTTTAGGAAAAACCCTTCCATACTTCCACCTCTCACAATACTTGACAACACAGTATCAACAGTAGAAACCTTCAAATTTCTGGGTTCTATCATATCGCAAGATCTCAAATGGACAGCTAACATCAAAACATCATTAAAAGGACAACAAAGAATGTTCTTTCTCGCCAACTCAGTAGCTCAAACTGCCCAAGGAGCTGCTGATCCAGTTCTACAGAGGAATTATTGAGTCTGTCATTTGCACCTCTATAACTGTCTGGTTTGGTTCTGCAACCCAACAAGAAAACACAGACTTCAGAGGATAATTAGAACTGCAGAAAAATAATTGCTACCAACTTGCCTTCCATTGAGGACCTGTATACTGCACGAATCAAGAAGAGAGCCGTGAAAATATTTGCAGATCCCTCGCATCCTGGACATAAACTGTTTCAACTCCTACCCTCAAAACGATGCTATAGAGCACTGCACACCAGAACAACTAGACACAAGAACAGTTTTTTCCCGAAGGCCATCACTCTGCTAAACAAATAATTCCCTCAACACTGTCAGACTATTTACTGAATCTGCACTACTATTAATCGTTTCATAGTTCCCATCACCAATCTCTTTCCACTTATGACTGTATGACTATAACTTGTTGCTGGCAATCCTTATGATTTATATTGATATATTGACCATCAATTGTGTTGTAAATGTTGTACCTTGATGAACGTATCTTTTCTTTTATGTACACTGAGAGCATATGCACCAAGACAAATTCCTTGTGTGTCCAATCACACTTGGCCAATAAAATTCTATTCTATTCTATTCTATTCTATCTGCATATTTTTCTCGGGTCATTTTGTGTGTGCATGCAGATTATTCTCACTGACGGGAGAAAATGCTTTTACTTTGTCTTTTTCCCAAAGGAAAAGAATTGGGAGGAGGAAATGACATTTCAAATCCAAATCCCCTTGAGAATGAGAAGCCATTTAGAGGAAGAATAAATAAATCCCAGTAAACAAATTAGCCAATTGTTTCTTTATATTTAACCTTTTTGAAAATATTCAGAATTGGACCACTAATCAAAAGATATTCAAAATTTCCAGAAATGTTACAGCATATATTTTTTTAAAAAATCTATAATTTTTAAACATATAACTATTATTTATTTATTTATTTGCTAATTATAAAGTAAATCTACTGTATTTTATAGAAGCAGCAAACCACCTTATTGTGATGTAGATCTCATGAAAGTTTATACATAATAAACTGGTTTATCTATAATATCTTTATTAACACGACAATAGCTGTATAAATAGTAAAGGATTTGCAATACTCTTTTCTCATAGAATAGAATAGAATAGAATAGAATAGAATAGAATAGAATAGAATAGAATAGAATAGAATAGAATAGAATAGAATAGAATAGAATTTTTATTGGCCAAGTGTGATTGGACACACAAGGAATTTGTCTTGGTGCATATGCTCTCAGTGTACATAAAAGAAAAGATACGTTCATCAAGGTACAACATTTACAACACAATTGATGGTCAATATATCAATATAAATCATAAGGATTGCCAGGAACAAGTTATAGTCATACAGTCATAAATGGAAAGAGATTGGTGATGGGAACTATGAGAAGATTAATAGTAGTACAGATTCAGTAAATAGTTTGACAGTGTTGATGGAATTATTTGTTTAGCAGAGTGATGGCCTTCGGGAAAAAACTGTTCTTGTGTCTAGTTGTTCTGTTATGCAGTGCTCTATAGCATCGTTTTGAGGGTAGGAGTTGAAACAGTTTATGTCCAGGATGCGAGGGGTCTGCAAATATTTTCACGGCCCTCTTCTTGATTCGTGCAGTATACAGGTCCTCAATGGAAGGTAGGTTGGTAGCATTTATTTTTTCTGCAGTTCTAATTATCCTCTGAAGTCTGTGTTTTTCTTGTTGGGTTGCAGAACCGAACCAGACAGTTATAGAGGTGCAAATGACAGACTCAATAATTCCTCTGTAGAACTGAATCAGCAGCTCCTTGGGCAGTTTGAGCTTACTGAGTTGGCGCAGAAAGAACATTCTTTGTTGTCCTTTTTTAATGATGTTTTTGATGTTAGCTGTCCATTTGAGATCTTGCGATATGATAGAACCTAGAAATTTGAAGGTTTCTACTGTTAATACTGTGTTGTCTAGTATTGTGAGAGGTGGAAGTATGGAAGGGTTTCTCCTAAAGTCTACCACCATTTCTACGGTTTTGAGTGTGTTCAGTTCCAGATTGTTTTGGTTGCACCACAAGGCTAGTCGTTCGACCTCTCATCTATATGCGGATTCATCATTGTCTTGAATGAGACCAATCATTGTTGTGTCATCATCAATCACTGTTTGTCATCATCATCTAATAACTTAGATTGCTTAAATATCACAGTGAAGAAGTGGGCAAAATGTTTTGCCAAGTATTAAAATAACACTTATTTCCCCCATTCCCTGTCACTGCTCCATTGTTCCCTTAGAAAGCATAAAAATACATGTATTTTTATATCAAGGAATTTGCTGCTCCTATAATTATAATTATAATGAAGCCATATAACAATTGCTTTCCTCAGCACAGATGTTAACCTGAAGAGAAATGCAATCAGATTATTTGAAAGAAAAGAAAAAAGAATCCATGCATGCACCCATCCCGTCTCTTTCCAGCCAAAGAAAACCTTAGGCACTTTAGCCTGAAAGAAAGCCTTGAGTCACCTAACAAGCTTGGGCAGATTGAAATAATAATAGTACAAGTTTATTGCTGTTCTGGAGCCCAATGTTTACCATCTTCAGGAAGATACATTGAGGCTGGAAGAGAATAAATCAGTTTTAGCATCAGGTGAAAGTAATAAGTAACTTTATACAATCCAATCATATATTTTCATAAACTTTAATTCATTCTTCCTTTGCTAGTTTATACCTAGGAGATTTAGTGCTCGCTAAACGTGTTGATTCTCAGTTTATGTGGGGCTCCAACTGATGTATTGTCATTTCACCTATTTCTTTTCTCCCTCCCTAAGATACAAATCAGTTGTGAAATCCAAATTTTTTACTACCGGTTCTGTGGGCATGGCTTGGTGGGCGTCGCAGGGGAAGGATACTGCAAAATTTCCATTCCCACCCCATTCCAGGGAAAGGATATTGCAAAAACTCCATTCCCACCTCACTCTGGGGCCAATCAGAGGTGCATTTGCCTGTTGTCTGAACTACCCAAAATTTCCACTACCGGTTTTCTGAACTACTCAAAATGTCCGCTACCAGTTCTCCAGAACCTGTCAGAACCTGCTGGATTTCACCCCTGATACACCCCAAATCCATAGACAAAGCCAGACAACTTTTGCAAGCAATACACATTCTGGTTTAGAAATTAATTCTATTTTCAAGGCACATATTGACTGGACTTATAGCTCATATTGTACCCTTTGTTTGGTTAGATTAGGGAATTAGATCAGTGGTATTTAATCATGCCCCAAACATGTCCTAGCAATTTTTTCAGCTGTGTCCCCATGACATGTAAATTTGACCCTATGCCACAAATACAATTAAGTTCTTCTTACAAATATCAGTTTTAAAATAGCATTTCCCTCTTTTCTAGGGCACCATCTAGAACAACCTCAAGGTGCCTTCTAAAGTTAGAAGATAACTCAAGTGCCTTAAAACAGAGACAAAAGATGTGGAATGTGGTAATAGTTTTCTTACCAGTATAGTTTTTGGCTGGGATGGGTGGAGATCACTTCAACTCAGTCAAGTAAGGTAAGATAAATTCTACATTTAGGCAAGAAAAACAAAATGTACATTTTATTTGATACTTTGCTCAAAGTAGTAACTGTGAGAGGGATCTTGGAGTTCTAGTGGACAACCATTTAGATATGAGCCATCAGTGTGCAGATGCTGCCAAAAAAGCCATCACAGTTCTAGGCTGCATAAACAGAGGGATAGAATCAACATCACGTGAAGTGTTAATACCACTTTATAATGCCTTAGTAAGGCCATACTTGAATACTGCATCCAGTTTTGGTCATCACAATGTAAAAAAGATGTTGAGACTCTAGAAAGAGGGCAGAGAAGAGCAACAAAGATGATTAGGGGCAGCGGTGATATCCTCTGAACTATGCTACTGATTCTTTGAGTCTGCTAAGGAGGGCGCGCTTTGCGCGTACATGCACACTTTGCGTGCATGTGTGCCTGAGGTACACCTGCACAGCGCTAAAAAATGGACATTTTAAAGCCTTACGAGTTTGCAAAGGTAAGTAGAATGGGGGGGAGGGGAATCTGCAGTGCCACACAATTTATATTAGCTAGAAAGTAGGAAATCCAATGATTCTAGCTAATATAAATTGCGCATCACATCTGATCGTTGCCCAGCTGATTTGCCTGAAATCGGAAATACTGATTTGCCTGAACCAGTAGTATTTTTTACTAGTGGTTCGGGAGAACCGGTCCGAACTGGTAGCATTTCACTCCTGATTAGGAGACTCGAGGATAAAACATATAAAGAATGGTTGCTAGAATTGGTTATGTCTAGTTTAATGAAAAGAAGGACTAGGGGTGACATAGAAGTGTTCCAATATATCAGGGGCTTCCACAGAGAAGACAGAGTCAAGCTATTCTCAAAAGCACCTGAGGGCAATACAGGAACCTAGAACGAAGGAAAAATTTCCTGACAGTGAGAACAATTAATCAGTGGAACAACTTACTTCCAGAAGTTGTGAATATTCCAACACTGAAAGTTTTTATGAAGAGATTGAACAATCATTTGTCTGAAATGATATAGGGCTTCCTGCCTAAGCAGGGGGTTGGACTAGAAGGCCTCCAAGGTCGCTTCCAACTGTGTTATACTATTCTATTCTAATAAGGGAAGAGGCTGTTAGAATGAGCTTGTGAACTCTGCCATTGTGGGTAGTCAATGGTATGTGAAATTTACAATTGCAGGAGTACATGATGTAGCCCTAATATACTTCTCACCATTCCTTTTGAATACAAGAAAAAGAGGAATCCAGAAATTATTTTCTCTCTCTTTGCTTACAATCAGATAAAAATTTACAGACTGAATTTTCTGATGACTACCAACAAATGAAGCTTTAAATTGTATCTTGGCAAGAGTTGATCAAGCACCTCAGTAGCAAATTTCTATACACAGGAGTTGGTACTCAAAGCAGTGGGCCAATATCTGGAAATCTAATGCTGGTTGAGAAAACTTTTACATAGTTCAGATTTATAGTGCAGTAACAGTGCCACTCTTGTATAGTATATGAGCTTAAACATGTCTAGGCAATTATATAAAACTACAAGAAATTGTCTTGGAAGCACTGTTTCTTTCGGAATGAAACTGGGAACACTTTTGATCTGCTCTTTTGATTCATGTTTGGCAATCAGTGAAGAAGGAGTGGCAGATAAAATGACTTTGTTGTCCAGTACCCATACAGAAGGCTTATAGTTGTTGGCCTTGTCTGAACTATAATGTTCAGTCAAATCAGAATGCTATATTTTATGGCTGTCCTCTTGACAGCTTTTGTCTGAAGGCTTTGTATATATTTTTTAAAAGACGGAAGAAGGCTAAACCATGTCCTGTTGCACCTGCAGCCATAGGCTATAATTATCTGCACTTTTAAACAATGCCTTATGGGAACCATTTATCCAGCATGTTGCTGCCAAATCCTGTTCCTCTTACAATTATAGGAAAAAATATGAGGCAGGTTTCCATAACAGATGTGTCTAAGCATATCCTTTTCACTGTACTTTCAGTTTATTAGGACAAAATCAGTTTTGAGATTCAAATAATTCATGCAAAATGAATAACATATATAACAGTAAAAATGGTTATCGGAATTTTTTTAAATAATTAGTGCTTTTGATAGTTATTACAAATAGTATGTGATAATGATATATACATAACTATATTTACAATGTTAATATAAAAATGTAGTCACTAAATCTAGTCAGTCAATTCATTCATTATGGTCCAATTTAAGATCCATGCATAGAAAATAATCCAAGACTGCAGTCCTGTATATTGATATATTCTAACCCCAAAAGAACCCCCTGATTTCTAACTAAACATTATAGGATTTTATTCTTGTATGTTACATGAACTGAATAGACTTACATGACTTACAAGTTCATGAATTGGCTATGTGTCTATTGTTCATCCTTGCCATATTAGAACCATTTTATTGAAACTAATCTGCCAATAGATAAATATAACCTATCACCACCTATTTCTTAACTTGCTTTTTTCAAAGTAAAACTAGTAGAGCACATCTATGAACACCAACTTTCAGGAAACGATGAAAATGTAATTTCATAACACAGTTAACATAGTTTCAAACTGGGAAACTGTAAGTATCCTTGATCAAGCCAAGTTCAAACACTCCAGAGAATTCCTAAAGGCCTGGCACTCAGGCAAATTATCAGGCACAGAGAGATAAACAACATCTATGTACCACTCAAAAGAAGAGCCAAGATGTAAAAACCAAATAAACAAACAAATAAACAAAAATACCCCAAACACTTTCTCATTAGCAATCAGCATCCATGTGAGAAGAAATGGACACCCAGATTAACACTAGACCAACAATCAAGAAGAAAAGATTATCCCAAACAAGTTAATAGTAAATTATAACCAGGCAACCACAATGAAAGTTCCAACCAACATTGCCAACCAAAATAAGCCACTAGTATAAAATAAAATTTTATAAAATAAGAGCAAACCACCTCCCTACTGGCGCTGATTTTGTTATCTAGTTTGGTAATGAAGTATCTGCAAGAAAACTACTAAGCTCAGAAAGCATCAAAGATTGTCCAAAATTATTTCAGTTAAATTCTTTTTCAAGATCAAATTATTTTGCTTTGGGATATGTTTGTTTAATTTTTCCCCTGTTGTCAGAATCTTCAGAAAAGTAGAGAGAAAGAGAGGACATAATCAATGAAGACATAACCACTTTTCTTTTTCCAGTGCTGAATTTGGATAAGCTAAGCTATACAGTATAATGTTTGAAGGTGCCTTATAAAAAAGTTAATTTTACTAAGGCGCATCCCAAATCAGGACTTTAGGTCATCACAAAAAATAAAAACACATATATTTTAATTATTTAAGAACAAGGTATTTAAAATGGAAAAATAATTTATTTTCAAATGAGTGCATTTACTGATTACACCTTTTTCATCTGGCTCGCTTGATCTCTTTCATAGATTATAATATAGCCTACCCTGCAAATGTTGATGAAGATTCTTAATCATCCAGGTAGATTTGCCTGAAAGTGGATTCATGGCAACTGGACTCCCCCCCCCTCCCCACTTTTTTTTTCTGGATTGAGACATTTTGCTGTTTATCCAAGTAGCTTCTTTAAACTGTGAAGGCTTCTTTCATATTTGGATGAAAATACCAGAGTCTATGGATCCCTGAGTGCTATATGTATTATAAGTTTAGAGTAACATGTTTTGTGCTTCAGAATAGAAGCAATTCACCATCGGTTTCCAGCAATCGTTCAAATGAGGCTCCAGGGAATGTAAAATGTAAATTTTACATGTAAAAAGAAGGCTCAGCAGTTTCTGCATGCAATTCTACTTTATAGGATGACATAATATCAACCTCTAAGGTCAAGGTGAACTTACGTAAATAACAAGTTAAATTGTAATGAGAGGAGAAATCAATTTTCATCAGCTGCTTTTTACTGGACTTATGTACATGGCAGAAAGTGCCCAAACATAGAAAAATGACGATTTAAGGACGTCCTAAAAAATCACCTCTTCTCCTTTGAATATAGATTACTGTATTTTATGTCAAAGGGGTTTATCATATTTGTTAGGTACGCGGTTAGGTGGTAAACAAGTAAACGAAGTCCTCAGCCTGTTTATAAACAAGTCTGACTTTACATGTGAAGACCTAAGTGATACTGATATTAATTTTCCCATTTTGTGCAAAAGTACCTGAATAAAAACTCAATTGAAGTGAGCTTTACTTAGAAGATAATGGATAGACTACTGTGCTTACATAATTCACTGTTCATTCAGATCAGATTCGATGTAGTTTGTCAAAGTCAAAGTATTTGCGCTGATAATGTATACCTGTTATTCACAAAGGAGCAGTGATGGGTTTCAAAATATTTTACTACTGGTTCTGTGGGTGTGGCTTGGTGGGTGTGGCTTGGCTTGGTGGGTGTGGTTTGGTGGGTGTGGCAGGGGAAGGATACTGTAAAATCTCCATTCCCACCCCACTCCAGAGAAAGGATACTGTAAAATTCCCATTTCCTCCTGATCAGCTGGGACTCGGGAGGCAAAGAATAGATGGGGGCAGGACCAGTTAGAATTTTTACTACCGGTTCTCTGAACTACTCAAAATTCCTGCTATTGGTTCTCCAGAACTGGTCAGAACCTACTGAAACCCACCTCTACAAAGGAGTACATTCAGTGGTGGGATTCAATCAGTTCGCATCACTTCGGGAGAACCGGTTGTTAACTTTCTGAGCAGTTTGGCAAACTGGTTGTTGGAAGACATCATTAGGACAGAGAACCGGTTGTTAAATTACTTCAATCCCACCACTGAGTACATTTCACTGAACTCAGCGCTGAGTTTTGGGTTAGTATGTGAACTTGGCTTCACTTCCAACCAGACACAGGTTTTATTATAAGATATTTTCAAGGAGAAACAACCCAACCTGCAATATTGCATATACAGTATCTGCTTTTAATATGAAATATGTATAAGAAACCTTGTTATGCTTATGTATTAAACACAATAATTCAGAACTTCCTGAAAAGAGAAGAAGAAGATTTGTTA
Source organism: Ahaetulla prasina (assembly GCF_028640845.1). Classification (NCBI taxonomy): domain Eukaryota; kingdom Metazoa; phylum Chordata; class Lepidosauria; order Squamata; family Colubridae; genus Ahaetulla; species Ahaetulla prasina. The sequence continues at coordinate 108,247,096 of NC_080542.1, read as the reverse complement.
TAAAACGAAGGGAAAGAAAGGGTAGAAGAGCAACTCCAAAGGTAATTAAAAAGTTTTATTTTTGTGCTTTCTTTAGAGAGAATATGTATGATTATCTATGAATAAGAAAATGTACATTTATAATATGCGTATAAGAAAAATAAAAAATAAAAAACTTTAAAAAAAACAATAATTCAGTTCTTCCTCTAATGTTAGATAGAACAAATGCAAATGTTTGTATGCAGTCATCTATGCAGTTCAAAAAGCTTGATTTTACTAAAATTTTCCTCTTCTTCTGGCCAGCCTAATACTATTTCACTTTCTGATTCCATTATATTTTCTAGGTGAATATTTGTGTTACTATGACAAGGTTTGCTATGGCCAGGTTTCCAATATTATTAAAAGATGTTCAGAGCACAGGCCTCTATTGAGAGAAACACTTCAAAGGAGAAAAAATTCAAAGATTCTCTGTAGAATGGAATAAAGAGAAAATTATAATACTATCGGAAGTTTAAAACGAAAGGAAGGAAATCACCATAGTCCTATATACATTTTATATGCTAATATTCTATACTATATCCTATAATTGAAAGTAAAAACAAATAAGGAGAATGAAATAAACAAACAGAAATCTAATGAAGGATCTGAAAATAACAAAAATTATTCTACATTATAGTTTATTATGATGTTTTTCTAAAAATAAAAGGAAACATGACAAATGACCAAGCTGAATATTGGCTACAATTATATAAATATGTCTAGAATTAGGTGTTCATTTATCATTTCAGTACAAAATAATTGCAGTTGTATTAAAAAAATGATTGATAATTTCCCAAAGTTAACAATTTTTAATATTTTTCTTTGAATAATAATAAAGTACATGGATTATATCAGAGATAAATATGGGAGCCTTTTCATTAGTATTTCTTAACCGCCTCCCCAATTCCTCCATGTTTTCCCTGAAATTAGGACATCATCAAGTAGGAACTACCCTGGGAGCCCTTGCAGTAGTCGCTCCATCAGGTTTTGAACAGCCCTGGTGCCACACTAACCCCAAATTGCAATCGGGTGCACTTGAATGCCCCCTGTGCGCCACAATCGCTTGGGCTTCCTGTGCGGGCGTCACTGGCAGTTGTTGGTAGGCTTGGGCCAAGTCTAACTTTGCAAAGACTTGCCTTGCCCCAAAGAGTGCAATAAATGTTGCACGAACCGGGTAAGCGCTTTTCTGTAAGGCTTTGTTAAGCGCCGCTTGTAGTCAGCGCAAATTCTAATTGACCCGTCCGATTTGATGGGGTGAATTGGCGTCCTCCCACTTTGCGTGATCGACTGGCACCAAAACCCCTGATTTATGAGCTTGTCCAGCTCCTTATCAATTTTGGTTTTAGGGCAAAGGGACTCTCTCGCCTTAAGCCTAATGGGGGCTACCTGGGGTCTAAGTTGAAGGAAATAGGGGTCCCTTGTACTTGCCCAGGCAGTCCTTGAAGACATCTTCGAACTCGTTAAAGAGAATGTCTTTCAAATTGCAGTCACTTCTGTAGATGCCAGTCACTCCCATGCCCAGGGCACGAAACCAGTCTAGTCCCAACAGACTGGGCAGAGTTCCTTCGACGATCGTGATGGGCAGGGTCTTTTGTGAGGGCACTGACTCGGACGGAGGTGGTCCTCGAACAGGGATGCGATTCTGGTAGTCGTGCACTCGTAGCCGCTGTGCTTGCAGGTGGCGCTCATGACGGACGGCAGCGACTTCGCCAAAGTGTCCCAGGACATGATGGTGATCGCTGATCCCGTGTCTACTTCAAGCCTGCACCAGACTCCCTCGATCTTGGGCTTTGTGAAGATCTTCTTCCACTTTGGTTGAGGCGCGCCTATAATGACAGTCGCTTGGTTAGACGCCTTTCTTGTTTGAACCAATCGCGGGCCGCCTTTCCGGTTCCGCGCTTTGATTGGCCGATTTGAATTTTCGGCGGAAGGTTGGGCCGCTGCAAACCTGAGCTAGGTGTCCTTTCTTCCACACACCGCATGTTGCTCTTTAAACCTGCAGCGTTGGCGCTGATGTTGCCCTCCGCAGCTTCCGTGATTCGCCACGGTCCTCAGTGTCGCGCTTCGGTCCGCAGACCCTTCCTCATCCTCGCCTCACCTTCGGATTCGGACTGAATCTCCTCCTGGTGTACCGCTGCCGCCTTGGATTGAAGAGGCTTTTGCAGAGTCTCTGCTGCTTTAGTAGACATTTCGTGTGCTCTGGCCTCGCCCAGAGCGGTGGCTAGTGTCAGGTTGCTCCTGGCTAGCAGTCGTCGCCGAGGCGGATGTCCTTGACCTCGGATGAGTTGCTCGAGTAGCACGCCCAAGTCTCGGTATCCGCAGTCCTTGGACGCCTTCTTAAAGCGGCCATGTAGTCACCGGCGGACTCGCCTCCATCTGTCTTCGTCTCCGAATTCAAACCGCTGCACGTATTTGGACGGCGCAGCGAAATGGTTTTCAGCAAAGTCTGCAGAGTCGGCCACGATACCGATTGTATCGGCGTTGGCTCTGCCAGGGCTTCCGCAATCTCGATGACCTCCGGCCCGCAATGGCTTAGGAAGTAAGCCCTTTCGGTTATCAATCCTGTAGTTCGTTGGTTTTCTAGAAAGCTTTCAAACGGGTCATATATGTTCCCCATTTCTCCTTGCCCGGGTCATGCGGTGCGGGTGGCGTGTTTGCCATTTCTCTTTCTGCCCTGAGTTTGCTGGGTTCGGGACTAGCGTGCTTCAGCTCGGTTCTGGTTCTCCTTAGCCTCGAGATCCCACCTCGCCGCCAATGTTAAGTTCTGGAAGTAACGAGGCTGGAGACCAGGGTAGTGACAACAGCTCTTTAATATAGGGTGAACCCAGCAACAGGCTGGGGAAAAATTCAAAGATTCTCTGTAGAATGGAATAAAGAGAAAATTATAATACTATCGGAAGTTTAAAACGAAGGAAAGAAAGGGTAGAAGAGCAACTCCAAAGGTAATTAAAAAGTTTTATTTTTGTGCTTTCTTTAGAGAGAATATGTATGATTATCTATGAATAAGAAAATGTACATTTATAATATGCGTATAAGAAAAATAAAAAATAAAAAACTTTAAAAAAAACAATAATTCAGTTCTTCCTCTAATGTTAGATAGAACAAATGCAAATGTTTGTATGCAGTCATCTATGCAGTTCAAAAAGCTTGATTTTACTAAAATTTTCCTCTTCTTCTGGCCAGCCTAATACTATTTCACTTTCTGATTCCATTATATTTTCTAGGTGAATATTTGTGTTACTATGACAAGGTTTGCTATGGCCAGGTTTCCAATATTATTAAAAGATGTTCAGAGCACAGGCCTCTATTGAGAGAAACACTTCAAAGGAGAAAAAATTCAAAGATTCTCTGTAGAATGGAATAAAGAGAAAATTATAATACTATCGGAAGTTTAAAACGAAAGGAAGGAAATCACCATAGTCCTATATACATTTTATATGCTAATATTCTATACTATATCCTATAATTGAAAGTAAAAACAAATAAGAAGAATGAAATAAACAAACAGAAATCTAATGAAGGATCTGAAAATAACAAAAATTATTCTACATTATAGTTTATTATGATGTTTTTCTAAAAATAAAAGGAAACATGACAAATGACCAAGCTGAATATTGGCTACAATTATATAAATATGTCTAGAATTAGGTGTTCATTTATCATTTCAGTACAAAATAATTGCAGTTGTATTAAAAAAATGATTGATAATTTCCCAAAGTTAACAATTTTTAATATTTTTCTTTGAATAATAATAAAGTACATGGATTATATCAGAGATAAATATGGGAGCCTTTTCATTAGTATTTCTTAACCTTGGCAACTTTAAGATGTATGGATTTCAACTTCCAGAATTCCCCAGCAAGTATGGAATTGAAGTCCTCATATCTTAAAGTTGCCAAGCAGAAACACTGTGTTAGATATTGATTCCAGCTCACATCAATTTAGTCAGCCATATAAGGAGGTATTATACCAAATTCACAGGTGATTTTGCATTTAAGTCTCATGTGAAAGCTTAGACATTGGTGTTTTCAGAATGTATCCTGGTTTCCATTTACATTTTCATCAAGGAATTAGAAAGTCATAGGAATCTTGTCAGACAAGTTGATGCAAAGCCCTTTGCAGGTGTTTTAACTGTCATGAATAATTCAGATAATGCAATATGATGAGCAACTGTCTACCATGCTGAAAGATTAATTGGTTAATCAGATTTAAATAAATCTGCATAATGCCATAACCATTACTGATACCTTTTCTGAGTAATTTAATTGCTGTTTTGATATATTGTTGTTATTACTGCTTAATCTGTTAGATGTCTTGGTTTTTTCCCCCCAGAAATGTAGATCTAATTATTATATGTTAGAGATTAATCTGAGAACCAGTTTGATATGGTAGTTAAGGTATTGGCTAGAAACTGGGAGTCTTAATCATGCCTTTGGAAGGTCTATTGATTGGCCTTGAGTCAATCATTCTTTCTCAGCCAAAAGAAGAAAGCAAACAGCAAACCACCTCTGAAAAACCTTGCCAAGAAAGACACAGGGGCTTGTCCAGGCAGTCTCCAAGAATCAGATGTAACTGAATGGAAGAAAAAAACAATATTAATATAATTGGTAAATAGTTCCATTCCTTTAAAAGTAATTACTACAATAGGATAATGATTTTTTTTCCAATTTTTTTCAACACCACAACAGAAACAAAATAATGTTTTAAAATATTTGCCTTTTGGTAATGGATTATAATTTAAGGCATAAATTATGCTTTAAATCAAAATTTAGGTGATATATCTCTTAAACTGGTCAAATTCTGCAGTACTATTGAATATTTCATACAACAGGAAGCTACTTGCCTTTTTATAGTTGCAACCTTTTTCAAACGCCACTCTCTTAGATAGTGATAGTTGCTTAAATTGATAAATTTAGGAAAACTAGATTTATTTCAACCTTTTTTATGTGCCAATGATTTCTGAAGGCAGAGTATGACCATTTTATTCTCACTATCCTTTCCTGCATTCCAGGATAACAATCAAAAAATTTCTACTGCCTTTTTTTTCTTTTGACGGTAAGTTACTGACCCATTGGTTAAATAAAAACCAATCACTAGATCAAGGGTAGTCAACCTTTTTATACCTACTGCCCACTTTTGTATCTCTGTTAGTAGTAAAATTTTCTAACCGCCCACGGTTCTACAATAATGTCCCATGTATCGTCATCTCGCATGCCTCTCACGCATTGTGGATTGGGTTTTTGTGGAGCGCCAACTACTAGCTCTGCTTGTCTGTTACAGTTGGATGGTGTGGGAAGAGATGCAACCTATTCTGGGATGAGGCTCTTTTGTTTGCAGTTGCACTACAGCGCCATTTAGTTTCACTTACATAACGTGAACTAAACTTATGCGCGTGCGATACACATAGTATATTTTCAGAAATTTAAATTGTCATGGGGAATTTTATGAAAACCTAATGAAAATGTTTTAAATAATGCTATGAAAATTTTAAAAGTCAATTAAATTTTAAAAAGGAAAGTGCTTCAGTATCGGACAAAACCCTACCGCCCACCATGAAAGCTGGAACGCCCACTAGTGGGCGGTAGGGACAGGTTGACTACCACTGCACTAGATAATGTACAATCAAATTGCCAATATTGACATAAATGTAATCCTTGAATATTGGTGGTCATAAGGAACTCGTTTTGTACAGCTTTTCCCAAACTAAGTACAGATAGTCTTTGATTTTGACTGAAAAGGACCCTACAGTTTTGGTCATGTCATGATGGTCATTATGTAACAATGCCCAGTTTTTGCCACAGTTGTTAAGTGAATGTGGTTGTTGTTAAGAGAACAATAATATTATTCATGAAGCAGACCCATTGTTACGAGGCATTTTTTGAAAAAAACCAGGAGCAAATGCTAGTTTTCAGCAAAAATGTTATAAATCATCAATGGGCACTATCAATTTCATTAGCCTAATTTATTGCCAATCAAGTATGGGTGGATAACACTTCAGCCCAGCTGTAGAGAGGGGCCTTTTTAGGAACAGTATTAGATACTTTTGCAACTGACACCTTACAGGGTCATAGAGCTCTCAATCATTGTTGTACCAAAAGAACAGTAACAAGATTTATATCATCTCAATAACTCCTGGATAATGCTAAGAAAACATTTTAAGTCTTGAGTGATTTATATCATATCCTGGACATAAATTATTTCAACTCCTACCCTCAAAACAATGCTATGGAGCACTAGACACCAGAACAACTAGACACAAGAACAGTTTTTTTCCCAAAGGCCATCACTCTGCTAAACAAATAATTCCCTCAACACTGTCAAACTATTTACTAAATCTGCACTACTATTAATCTTCTCATCGTTCCCATCACCAATCTCTTTCCACTTATGACTGGGACTGTAACTTTGTTGCTGGTAATCCTTATGACTTATACTGATATTGATTGTTCCTGATTGCTTATTTGTACCCTATGATTATCATTAAGTGTTATATCATTAAGTGTTAAATTTGTACCCTATGACCATTGTTGTAAATGTTGTATCTTAATGAAAGTATCTTTTCTCCTCTTCTTTTATGTACACTGAGAGCATATGCACTACAACAAATTCCTTGTGTGTCCAATCATACTAGGCCAACAAAAATTCTATTCTATTCTATTCTATTCTATTCTATTCTATTCTATTCTATTCTATTCTATTCTATTCTATTAAAGACTCCTCTGAAATCAAGTTTTGAATACTGAACTCAGATGCTGAACTCAGTTCAACTCATTCCTCTATAACTTTGCATCAGAACACAAACAAATTAGCAGAACAACAGCCTTAGTAGTCCCCTAGGGAACTAGAGCCGTCAGCTTTAATTCTCCAGTATTAACAACAACAACAACAAAGAAAGGGCCAGTCTACAATTAAAGGGAGTGAGGCAATTGCCTTCCATAACAGATGCTAAAAGACTTTTAAAAGTCTGAGTATCTGTGACTCATAGTCTGTTTTGCATTCCCAAAATTACTTTGCTACATTAGAGAAAGGTGCAAACTGCCAGTCTGGGAAGATTCCTGTGAATAGACATGAGCAGTTAAGTACCTAAATGAACTCTTCATGTGTGGATCTGTTTCTTCACACTTAACATTAAGTGACCCAGATCTAATTCATAATTGCACTATGCACATTTACATACTACATTCTTCTGTCAAATAACAATCTGAAGTTTAAAACCTTCCAATTTTTAATCATTATTGTACAAAATGTGGATATTTTCAATGTGAAAATTTTCAAAATGTTCATTATCTAGATAATTTAAGAAAACTCTGTTCAGCAATCTGAATTCAAAGAAGAAAGGAGATATCGAACGTGTTTAAAACATATTACCAGCATCAAACTTTTTGAGATTGCTTATTTACTTAAAAATATTCATTATAGATTGTTTTTTCATAACTTCCTTAAAATGTAGAAAGCACAATATTTGGTTAGCAACGCAAGCCAGGTAAAGACAAAGTAAGTCACATATACTGTACATGCTTCAATAAATAAAATATAGGAAACACTTTAACATCTTAGCGGACATTTTAGATAAAGGGGACCCTGGGATTTATTTTCAGGGCTGTGCTGACAAATTTTCGATGCATCTGGTAGATAAAATTGCTTAGATCTGTTCTCAGTTGGAGACCAAGCATGTGCATGTCTGTTGGAAATGCCTGGAAAAATATCCTTACCCAGTTATCTGGAAACAGTTTGATCCTGCTGAATTTGAGTAAGTGAGTAGGGTCCTCACAACTGTAAATGCAACCCTCTATGATTTAGATCTACACCCGTCCTGGATGATTAAGGCCATTCAACATAGAGTGACATAGGGAAAGTGGTTGAGAAGGTGATTGTGCTGCTCCACAGGATCCTGGATATGACATGGGAGATATGAGGCAGAAATAGCATTGGTCTTGCTTTTGGATGACCTCTGGTAGGAGTTGGATGTGCATCCACTCTGGATCTTTTTGATTTCTTGGAATCTTCCAAAATCATTAACACAGCATCCTTTGTGGCTAGCTTCAGGAGTTGAAAGTAATGGGAGTAGTATGCAGAGTTCTGTGTTAGTTGATCTCTTTTGCCTGGAACTGTCCAATTAAGATTAATAAAGAGCAAGATATCTAAACTATGGCTTCTGCTTTGGATAGTGATAAGTCTCTCTCTTTTTAACATCTACATGAAGTAACTGGTTAAGCTCATTTGTTGCTGTGGGATGAGATATTATCAGTATGCTGTTGATAGCCAGGTATATCTCTATCCCAGGTGAAGTTGTAGGAAGTTAGCACCCACCCCGCTCCTACAAGAATGAAATATTTTAGAAAATATTTAAAAGGTAGAATGTATTTCCTTGGATGAGAAATGGAGAGACGTGTTTTAAGGACAAACCAGCTCCCTGCAACTTCCTGCCACCCCCCCCCCACCTTTGTCAATGGGCCATTAAAGCCTCAGCCAAGCTCACTCATTTCCTGGGAAGATTACATCAGCCAGCAAGGTTAGCTAAGACCCCCACCCCCTGGGAGACTGACAACCAATAAGGATACTCTTCCTGTGCCCCAAAAAGTTCAAAGCTCAGAAAAAGCATAAAGCCAGGGAGCGCACAGGATCTCATCCCTTTTCTGTTCAGGAACTCAATTGCTGTTTTGATATATTGTTATTACTGCTTAATCTGTTAGATGTCTTGGTTTTTTCCCCAGAAATGTAGATCTAATTATTATATGTTAGAGATTAATCTGAGAACCAGTTTGATATGGTAGTTAAGGTATTGGCTAGAAACTGGGAGTCTTAATCATGCCTTTGGAAGGTCTATTGATTGGCCTTGAGTCAATCATTCTTTCTCAGCCAAAGAAGAAAGCAAACAGCAAACCACCTCTGAAAACCTTGCCAAGAAAGACACAGGGGCTTGTCCAGGCAGTCTCAAGAATCAGATGTAACTGAATGGAAGAAAAAAACAATATTAATATAATTGGTAAATAGTTCCATTCCTTTAAAAGTAATTACTACAATAGGATAATGATTTTTTCCAATTTTTTTCAACACCACAACAGAAACAAAATAATGTTTTAAAATATTTGCCTTTTGGTAATGGATTATAATTTAAGGCATAAATTATGCTTTAAATCAAAATTTAGGTGATATATCTCTTAAACTGGTCAAATTCTGCAGTACTATTGAATATTTCATACAACAGGAAGCTACTTGCCTTTTTATAGTTGCAACCTTTTTCAAACGCCACTCTCTTAGATAGTGATAGTTGCTTAAATTGATAAATTTAGGAAAACTAGATTTATTTCAACCTTTTTTATGTGCCAATGATTTCTGAAGGCAGAGTATGACCATTTTATTCTCACTATCCTTTCCTGCATTCCAGGATAACAATCAAAAAATTTCTACTGCCTTTTTTTTCTTTTGACGGTAAGTTACTGACCCATTGGTTAAATAAAAACCAATCACTAGATCAAGGGTAGTCAACCTTTTTATACCTACTGCCCACTTTTGTATCTCTGTTAGTAGTAAAATTTTCTAACCGCCCACCGGTTCTACAATAATGTCCCATGTATCGTCATCTGCGCATGCCTCTCACGCATTGTGGATTGGGTTTTTTGTGGGAGCGCCAACTACTAGCTCTGCTTGTCTGTTACAGTTGGATGGTGTGGGAAGAGATGCGCAACCTATTCTGGGATGAGGCTCTTTTGTTTGCAGTTGCACTACAGCGCCATTTAGTTTCACTTACATAACGTGAACTAAACTTATGCGCGTGCGATACACATAGTATATTTTCAGAAATTTAAATTGTCATGGGGAATTTTATGAAAACCTAATGAAAATGTTTTTAAATAATGCTATGAAAATTTTTTAAAAAGTCAATTAAATTTTAAAAAAGGAAAGTGCTTCAGTATCGGACAAAACCCCTACCGCCCACCATGAAAGCTGGAACGCCCACTAGTGGGCGGTAGGGACCAGGTTGACTACCACTGCACTAGATAATGTACAATCAAATTGCCAATATTGACATAAATGTAATCCTTGAATATTGGTGGTCATAAGGAACTCGTTTTGTACAGCTTTTCCCAAACTAAGTACAGATAGTCTTTGATTTTGACTGAAAAGGACCCTACAGTTTTGGTCATGTCATGATGGTCATTATGTAACAATGCCCAGTTTTTGCCACAGTTGTTAAGTGAATGTGGTTGTTGTTAAGAGAACAATAATATTATTCATGAAGCAGACCCATTGTTACGAGGCATTTTTTGAAAAAAACCAGGAGCAAATGCTAGTTTTCAGCAAAAATGTTATAAATCATCAATGGGCACTATCAATTTCATTAGCCTAATTTATTGCCAATCAAGTATGGGTGGATAACACTTCAGCCCAGCTGTAGAGAGGGGCCTTTTTAGGAACAGTATTAGATACTTTTGCAACTGACACCTTACAGGGTCATAGAGCTCTCCAATCATTGTTGTACCAAAAGAACAGTAACAAGATTTATATCATCTCAATAACTCCTGGATAATGCTAAGAAAACATTTTAAGTCTTGAGTGATTTATATCATATCCTGGACATAAATTATTTCAACTCCTACCCTCAAAACAATGCTATGGAGCACTAGACACCAGAACAACTAGACACAAGAACAGTTTTTTTCCCAAAGGCCATCACTCTGCTAAACAAATAATTCCCTCAACACTGTCAAACTATTTACTAAATCTGCACTACTATTAATCTTCTCATCGTTCCCATCACCAATCTCTTTCCACTTATGACTGGGACTGTAACTTTGTTGCTGGTAATCCTTATGACTTATACTGATATTGATTGTTCCTGATTGCTTATTTGTACCCTATGATTATCATTAAGTGTTATATCATTAAGTGTTAAATTTGTACCCTATGACCATTGTTGTAAATGTTGTATCTTAATGAAAGTATCTTTTCTCCTCTTCTTTTATGTACACTGAGAGCATATGCACTACAACAAATTCCTTGTGTGTCCAATCATACTAGGCCAACAAAAATTCTATTCTATTCTATTCTATTCTATTCTATTCTATTCTATTCTATTCTATTCTATTCTATTCTATTCTATTAAAGACTCCTCTGAAATCAAGTTTTGAATACTGAACTCAGATGCTGAACTCAGTTCAACTCATTCCTCTATAACTTTGCATCAGAACACAAACAAATTAGCAGAACAACAGCCTTAGTAGTCCCCTAGGGAACTAGAACCGTCAGCTTTAATTCTCCAGTATTAACAACAACAACAACAAAGAAAGGGCCAGTCTACAATTAAAGGGAGTGAGGCAATTGCCTTCCATAACAGATGCTAAAAGACTTTTAAAAGTCTGAGTATCTGTGACTCATAGTCTGTTTTGCATTCCCAAAATTACTTTGCTACATTAGAGAAAGGTGCAAACTGCCAGTCTGGGAAGATTCCTGTGAATAGACATGAGCAGTTAAGTACCTAAATGAACTCTTCATGTGTGGATCTGTTTCTTCACACTTAACATTAAGTGACCCAGATCTAATTCATAATTGCACTATGCACATTTACATACTACATTCTTCTGTCAAATAACAATCTGAAGTTTAAAACCTTCCAATTTTTAATCATTATTGTACAAAATGTGGATATTTTCAATGTGAAAATTTTCAAAATGTTCATTATCTAGATAATTTAAGAAAACTCTGTTCAGCAATCTGAATTCAAAGAAGAAAGGAGATATCGAACGTGTTTAAAACATATTACCAGCATCAAACTTTTTGAGATTGCTTATTTACTTAAAAATATTCATTATAGATTGTTTTTTCATAACTTCCTTAAAATGTAGAAAGCACAATATTTGGTAAGCATCGCAAGCCAGGTAAAGACAAAGTAAGTCACATATACTGTACATGCTTCAATAAATAAAATATAGGAAACACTTTAACATCTTAGCGGACATTTTAGATAAAGGGGACCCTGGGATTTATTTTCAGGGCTGTGCTGACAAATTTTCGATGCATCTGGTAGATAAAATTGCTTAGATCTGTTCTCAGTTGGAGACCAAGCATGTGCATGTCTGTTGGAAATGCCTGGAAAAATATCCTTACCCAGTTATCTGGAAACAGTTTGATCCTGCTGAATTTGAGTAAGTGAGTAGGGTCCTCACAACTGTAAATGCAACCTCTATGATTTAGATCTACACCCGTCCTGGATGATTAAGGCCATTCAACATAGAGTGACATAGGGAAAGTGGTTGAGAAGGTGATTGTGCTGCTCCACAGGATCCTGGATATGACATGGGAGATATGAGGCAGAAATAGCATTGGTCTTGCTTTTGGATGACCTCTGGTAGGAGTTGGATGTGCATCCACTCTGGATCTTTTTGATTTCTTGGAATCTTCCAAAATCATTAACACAGCATCCTTTGTGGCTAGCTTCAGGAGTTGAAAGTAATGGGAGTAGTATGCAGAGTTCTGTGTTAGTTGATCTCTTTTGCCTGGAACTGTCCAATTAAGATTAATAAAGAGCAAGATATCTAAACTATGGCTTCTGCTTTGGATAGTGATAAGTCTCTCTCTTTTTAACATCTACATGAAGTAACTGGTTAAGCTCATTTGTTGCTGTGGGATGAGATATTATCAGTATGCTGTTGATAGCCAGGTATATCTCTCTATCCCAGGTGAAGTTGTAGGAAGTTAGCACCCACCCCGCTCCTACAAGAATGAAATATTTTAGAAAATATTTAAAAGGTAGAATGTATTTCCTTGGATGAGAAATGGAGAGACGTGTTTTAAGGACAAACCAGCTCCCTGCAACTTCCTGCCACCCCCCCCCCACCTTTGTCAATGGGCCATTAAAGCCTCAGCCAAGCTCACTCATTTCCTGGGAAGATTACATCAGCCAGCAAGGTTAGCTAAGACCCCCACCCCCTGGGAGACTGACAACCAATAAGGATACTCTTCCTGTGCCCCAAAAAGTTCAAAGCTCAGAAAAAGCATAAAGCCAGGGAGCGCACAGGATCTCATCCCTTTTCTGTTCAGGAACTCAAGCCATGTGATTCTGACCACCATTAAACCATCTTTCCAAGCAGTCTCCATGTTTCCAGTGTCTTTTTCCCCACTTGGAACTGAACCCCGATGGATATTTCTTCTAACAAAGTAATGTGGATGCTGTTCATGGTGCTTGGAGGTGTGGGGTTCTGGATAAGGAACAACAGGCTTTAACTAGACCCTGGATAGAGTGGATATGAGTATGAAACACTTGTGATTTCAGGAATTGACCATTTTGATCCAGGATGGGATTACACTACCCCAGAAAGACCAGGTGCATTATCTGGGAGTCCTCTGAATCCATGACTCCTGTTCAAAGAACAGGTAGAAGTTGTGGACAGAAGGAAACTTGCCAGTAATGCCCTATTCTTAATCTAGAAGCCCTTATTTCATACATACCCTGGTCATCTTCTGAAGGTATTATTGCAAAGTGGTGTAAAGTTGGGGCTACCTTTGAAGAGTATAGGAAGTTCAATTGGTGCAGAATACAGTGGCATGACCAGTCGTGGGTAACCTAGGGTTGCACATAATCCACTTCAATTATATGAATTGCATTGGATGCCAATTTGTTTCCAGGTCCAAATCAAGTTTTTATTATCATATTGAAAGCCCTTCATGGTATGGGACCAGATGTCAGGCCCCCAAAAACAAGAAAGACACATTGAAGTTATTCAGTTTCCTTTATTGTTCCTCACCTATAGAGTGAAATTTTGCCAAACTAAAACAAACTTTGTACACTATTAAACATATACTCGGAAAATTGTTAAGGAGGAACTGTTTTAACTATCAAAATTTCACTGATTTTTGCTCTTCTAAAATGCACTCCCTCCCTTCTAAGAATCTAGGCAACATTCCACAACACCAAGTTATCTAAGGAACCATCTCATCCTGTCCCAGGTTGTCCTGTCCCACCAGACAAGTAAGGACAGTATGTAGCAGATTGCATTTGTTAAAGAATTCCAACTGGCAGGATCTGGGAAGAGAACCTCTTCTGCCACTGCCAGTTCTTAGGAAAAGAGGTGAGGGGCAAGGCACCCAATCTTCTGGCCTTCTGAAAAAACGTTAAGACCTGGGAATGCCAATTTTGAGGGGGATGAAGTGTGATATGGAATCCTAGGATGGCTAGTATAATCAGGTTATTTTCCACCTTTTAATTCTTTTTAATTACATTTCAATTCTTTAACTTTTTAATTCTTTAACTTTTAATATTTTAACTCTAACTATTTTATTCCATTTAACTATGTTCTTATTTATGTTTTTATATTGTATCTTTTTAATTATAAACTCTCCAGTCATTTAGATGAGATGGACAGTCTATAAATGTGATGAATGAATGAATGAATGAATGAATGAATGAATGAATGAATGATCCCCCCTCTTTACATATATACACCGAAAAAGAAGTAATAGAAACTTCTAGCAATTTTTGTACCCTTCAAAGCCCAAATGTGGATGCCAATTTATACCTTGTGCGTTCATTTTGAAAAGAATGTAGAACTATTTATATGTTCATAATAATGTAACAACAAATAAATCATTGTAATATGTGGAATATCTATCAACTATATATAGAAATGCAATTTTTTATTATGTGGAATTTCAAAAACCTACTTCTTTAGAAGATATCAGCATTTTATTTGCCACATTAAAGACACAAAAACCTCTTTCAGAAAAGTTAAGTCTACAGTCAACAAGAAAAAGCTTTATACTGAATCAGAATTTAGACTGGTAATAGATTAGGAATGAAAGACACTTTAGTGTCTCAGTAGACTTTCTAGCAAAAATGAAATGCCATTAAAAGATCTCATTTCTTCTGTGTAGCTTTTCAGTCCTTCGATATATGCAAACACAACAAAATACCTTATGCCACCAGACTTGAAATCCTGGGTTTAGATAATTTAGAACTCTGTCGCCTTCAGCATGACCTGAGTATAACTCATAAAATTATCTGCTACAATGTCCTTCCTGTCGAAGACTACTTCAGCTTCAATTGCAACAACAATACACAAGCATACAATTGATTTAAACTTAATGTGAACCGCTCCAATCTTGATTGTAGAAAATATGACTTCAGTAACAGAGTTGTTAATGCCTGGAATGCACTACCTGACTCTGTGGTCTCTTCCCAAAATCCCCAAAGCTTTAACCAAAACTATCTACGATTGACCTCACTCCATTCCTAAGAGGTCTGTAAGGGGCGTGCATAAGAGCACCAGCTTGCCTACCATTCCTGTGCTAATGTTCCCTTTGATTGTATCCAATTCGTATGGTTATTTCATGCTTATACTTATATATACTGTTGTGTTTGACAAATAAATAAATAAAAAAATAAAAAAAATAAAATAAAGACTTCAAGAATGGTTGTGACTTCTCGTTTTTGTCATGAACTATAAAATGAACTATACTCTGCAAAACCATACTAGCAGAGAATCCCAAGAGCTGTAATTCTATAAGAATCTGTTGAGCAATAAAAATCCAGCTTGTTTTAATGTATATATTAATTAGACAGATTTTCTATGTGACAAGAGTTTTATTAATGTCCTTAAAACAGCTCCATAGAAACTTTGTAATTATGTCCAAAATGTCCCTTCATACACGGACCTTTTACACATTTTCTCCTAATATAAATAAATAATTAACTAATATAAGTGCACGATAATAATTCTGTTGTTTGATTCATTAATCTTCACTGTATAATTTAAAAATATGATCTTTTCTAATGTAAAATATTTTGTAAATGTTAGTCCTCGTGTTTGTAGCTGATGTTTAGTCATACTGGTTGCATTTTTACATCAGATCTAACTGAATAACTGAAGAACATCAGTTGATATATTTAATCCACATATTTCTCAGTTATGATAATAGCATAACTTTGCCCTCTTTAAGAATCAACAATAAATCAGCAACTTAGCATTTTGGACACTTTCTCCCTACCTCTGTCATAAAATATGCAGATTAATGTTTAAAAGCAGATACATATTTATTTCTTATTTAATTTTGCCCCATTCTTGCACAGCAAAAAAGGCACATATACATCTTCCTTTTCTTCCAACAATTCCTCAAATAAGTTTAGTGATGAATGGATAGGAATGATCCAAATCATACAGTGAACTTCAGGAATAGTGAAGAATTGCCTCTGGATCTTTCTCATCCAATAGTATCAGCCTTATGTCCCAACTGCTTAAAATTTTCAATTTCTACTGTCTCTAATGATCAAATTTTGGAAGTGTTTTGAATGTTATTCTAATCAAACATGGACATTACTTATGAATTTGTTTTGATACTATACAACAAATAAATATTTAAAAAATGAAAATATTGTTTTATTATTCAACAAATAATTTTCAGATTACTTCAGTATTGCCATTAAAATATAACTTAAATAAGAATAAATATCTTGCGAAAACAAAACTCAAAATATTTGTAGAGTTCTAAGCTCAAAACATAGCATACCTAGTTTTAAGAACATTTTTATACCATATACAGAAAAATACCATATACCATATACCACCACAGACGTTTCAATTTCTGAGTTAGTTGACTTTAAACTTCTATTCAAAAGTAATGACTTGCTTTAGAATAACTCATTCTTTAGGATGAAACTAACTGTCCAATTGAATTAAATTCATCACCAGAAAAAAACTGTATTCATAACCATTATATCTTTTAAAGGCTATAAATGAACTGTAATATATATAACCCAAATTTGATGTAGACATTTTGCTTCTATGATTTTTTTCTCCATTTGTGATAGAATTTCATTTAGAAATTATAAAAATTGAGTAATGAAAGGGATAACAAGCAATAAATATAAATAGAATATATTCTTGTTGATTTTTTTAACCCATATATTTTACCGACCCGAAGAAAGAATACAGAAAGAAAGTATAATACTTAAGGATAATTAGTTAAATAAATTTATTTTTTTAGAAAGTGAATTATTAGTACAAAAACAAAGCAAATCTCATTATTTATTATTGTTTTGTTATATTATCATAGAAAGCAAGATACAGAGATAAAGATAGAAGTAGCAAATTTAGGGACCAGGGTGGAAAATGGAAGTCCATTTTGAATGGAAATAAAGTCTTCAAAAAATGCATGGGACAGTCAGAAATTACCAAAGGCTGAACTAGACAATAGAACAGAGCTTTTCTGCTGGCTTACAACCAGTGGTAAAATCCAATTTTTTTTACTACCGGTTCTGTGGGCGTGGCTTGGTGGGTCTGGTGTGGCTTGGTGGGCATGGCAGGGGAAGGATACTGCAAAATCTCCATTCCCACCCCACTCCAGGGGAAGGATACTGCAAAATCTCCATTCCCACTCCATTCTGGGGCCAGCCAGTGGTGGTATTTGCCAGTTCTCTAAACTACTCAAAATTTCCATTACCAGTTCTCCAGAACCTGTCAGAACCTGCTGGATAATCATTGTATCTACTATTTATGAGGATGGTGTCTTCTGCTTCTCACAATTTGTTAGTGCCCTCCAATGTGCCTAGCAATAGAGTTAGTTTTCTGTTGCTTCCTAGCATGTCCATATAAATCTTATTTTAATTTAATATGTATAAATGGAAAGTAGCAATGTACAAATTGCAAGTTTTTATTTTGCTGTTGCTTTCCCTGAACAAAATATGTCTTTTGAGAATAGTTCTCAATTTTCAAATCAGCCACTTTTGTGACTAACCAAGCTCTTTCCAGTTGTTATTACTTATTTCTGCTAAACTTTCCCTATCCCATCCCCATAGATTATTTATTGCCAGATTTGGGGAACAATGTGAGGGTAGGGGTCATATTTTCACAATTCTAAAACCAGATGTGCTATTCTTTTAGCTCTAACGTGGCCCAATATTCGAGAATCACAATTCTCATGTTCTTATAGTTAGGAAAATATTTTTATGAAAGGATACAAGTTTAATGAAAGTGCTAAGCTTTTCATTGGCCTCAAGTTTTTTATAAAGTTATTATGGAGTGATTCAGAATGGGAACAAAACAAGACACAAGAAAGATATCAATAAATGTTCATCTATTCTAGCAATAACTTGTAACTAGATTTTGCTATAAATAGCTTTTTTAAAGGAAGTTAGAGAGAATTGAATATAAATAATTTCAATTTTAGAGGCCATCAGTAAGGAAACAATACATAATAAGATATATGGGGATTAGGTTGGTCATGGGATGAGAACTAACCATGACTGTATTAAATAAAGGCCATTTAATATGTTTTATTCAATCTGCTCCATGTGGTCCAAATCACTTTATCTTAAACCAAATAAGGTCCTCACATTCACTGTTGGATACTCTCTCCTTTCCTCCTTTGAATCCCTTTCCTCTAACTTCTCTCCAGCCACATCATACATTCTTTTTCAGTGTGTTTTTTCTCCCTCTTCCTCCATTATTCCTGAACATATTTTCTCTTTAACAGTATAGATGCTCTGTAGATCAAAGCTAAAGTAACCGCTGACATCTTAATTTCTCTAGGGGCCTTCACTGGCGGAAGAAAAAAGTTCTAGAATTAAAAAGTTGTGGATGGCCTAAAATGTAGCCTTTAGAGCCTTGGACTAATGGCCAATAATCAGACGGTTTGGCTTCATTGCATTAACAGTAGATCAATTTGTTAAGTTCGGGAAGTAACGAGGCTGGAGACCAGGGTAGTGACAACAGCTCTTTAATATAGGGTGAACCCAGCAACAGGCTGGGGGAAAAACCTCTCCTTTTATACAGTTCTGCTGGAGGCTTCGACCAATCAGCAACGTGCTGATTTCCCGCTCAAATATTTAAAGGTACAAACATGAATACATAACACTCCTCCCCTCCCAGAAAACACTTTGCCTCTATTTACATATTTATTTACATGTTATTTTTCGACGTAGTCACGCAAATAACCTGGGCGTCTCCTAGTTCTTTCTGACCTGCGTGGTTCAGTTCTGGGTGGTGTTTTGAGCTGGTCGGAGGGGCTGTTTTCTCCTCCCAGCTCTTTCTCTGGGCCAACGGGCTCCGGATTATTGGCCGACTTTTTCTTGGCCATCCGGCCTTGGATTAATTTTGGAACTTTCCTGCTGCTTCCTCGGGACCTGATGGCGTCGCTGGAACTCTGGGACCTCAGCTAAGTCTTGCGCCTCCCGGGTCATTGTCAGCTGTGGATTCAAATTGGTATTGGTCATGATCTGTTTCCTTTGGTTCGGTTTGGTCAGTTATTCGTTTTCTTAACTGGTCTATGTGGCGCCTCCACCCTCGGTTGTCTGGTAGCTCCACCACGTACGATTTTGGGCCGGCTATCTTTATTATTTGTCCTGAACCAACTAGGGCCGTCCCCATAGTTTCGGGCCCACACCCGTCGCCTATGCTCATTTCCCTTGTCTTTTCTAGTGCCGCGTTGTAGCCCTCGGGTGTGTAATGGGGGTTGAAGCGGTCAAGTGGACACGGGAGTTTCCGACCCATTAGCAGTTCGGCTGGGCTTTTGGCGGTGGCCGTGCTTGGGGTTCTGTGCTGGGCGGCTAGGAAAAGTCTATTTTGTTTGCCAGTCACCTGGCTTGAGCCTGGACAATGCCTCCTTAGCGCCCGGACGGAACGCCTGCAAGGCCATTCGACGAGGGTGGAAAGGCGCAGAGAGGGCATGTCGGATGCCTTCCTCTGCCAGGTATTCTTCAAACTGGGCTGCCGTGAATTGGGCTCATTGTCGGACACCAGAGTGTCCGCAACCCGTGAGTTGCGAATAGGTGGCGCAGAGTTGCGATTACTGCTTGGCCGTGGTGGATTTCATGATTATGATCTCAACCATTTGGAAAATGCATCCACAACCACTAGGAATGTTTGGCCGTGGAAAGGGCCAGCAAAATCAATGTGGATTCTTGACCAGGGCCCTTGGGGCTTTTCCCATTCTCTGACTGGGGCCGTTGGGGTAGAGGTCTGGACTCTTGGCAAGCTTGGCATTTCCCTACCCTCTCAGCAATCTCTGCGTCCATGAGTGGCCACCACATAGCTTCTAGCTAACCCTTCATCCTTACGATCCCTGGGTGACCTCGTGGAGGAGGTCCAATACCTTTCCCTTAGCTTATCAGGAATTATTACACGATCACCCCATAACAGGCACCCCTTGAGCCGAGAGCTCATCTCGCTTTTTAACAAATTCTTTGAACTGCTCACCGGCGCAGCGGCCACCCTCTGTACCCAACCGAGTACAGTCCTTAACACAATGTCGGTATGATGCCGAGCCACTTCCTTAGATGTGACTGGGCCAGAGTCCAACGAGTCAATAAGTAGGATGGGCGTCCCGGAGTGGGGTCTTGATCGCCCCTGGTAGTGGGCATCGGCTTAACGCGTCTGCATGCCCCACTTCTTTTCCTGGTCGATGCTGCAGCTTGTACGAGTAAGCGGCTAAGAATATAGTCCAACGGGTCAAGCGTGGCGAAAGTGCCACAGGCGTTGGTCGCCAGCCAGTATCCCTAGTAGCGGTCTGTGGTCAGTCACGATTTCAAAATTCCGCCCAAAGACATACTCGTGGAATTTTTGACCCCTGATACAATGGCTAGTGCTTCTTTGTCTAATTGGCTGTAGTTCCTCTGGGAGGACATCGTTCTAGAGTAGAACGCTATAGGGGCTTCTGTGCCGTTTGGGAGTCTATGGCTGAGCACAGCCCCACCCCATAAGGGAGGCATCGCAAACCAGTACTAGGGTAATGAGTCGTGATATTGGATGAGCAGGCTATCACTTGAGAGCAGGTTCTTTACTGCTTCAAAAGCCCTATTTTCTGACTTTCCCCAAGACCAAACAGTATTTTTTCCTAAGAGCCTATGCAGCGGTTCCGCAACGGTTGCTTTGTTCTTTAAAAAGACCGCGTAAAAATTAACCAATCCCAGGAATGCCTGCAGCTCTGCTTTGTTTTTGGGCGCTGGAGCCTTCCTAATTGCCTTAACCTTGCTTTCAGTAGGGTGAATTCCTTTCTTGTCTATCCGATAGCCCAAGAAATCGGATTCGACCCCGATCTGGCATTTGTTTGTCTTGACTTTTAGTCCGGCTGTCCGGAAAATGCTCAAGACCTTTCTTAACCGCTCCCCCAATTCCTCCATGTTTTCCCCTGAAATTAGGACATCATCGAAGTAGGGAACTACCCCTGGGAGCCCCTGCAGTAGTCGTTCCATCAGGTTTTGGAACAGCCCTGGTGCCACACTGACCCCAAATTGCAATCGGTGCACTTGAAGGCCCCTGTGCGTCACAATCGTTTGGGCTTGGCTGTGCGGGCGTCTACTGGCAGTTGTTGGTAGGCTTGGGCCAAGTCTAACTTTGCAAAGACTTGCCCTTGCCCCAAAGAGTGCAATAAGTGTTGCACCACGGGAACCGGGTAAGCGCTTTTCTGTAAGGCTTTGTTAAGCGTCGCCTTGTAGTCAGCGCAAATTCTAATTGACCCGTCCGGTTTTATGGGGGTGACGATTGGCGTCTCCCACTTTGCGTGATCGACTGGCACCAAAATCCCCTGATTAATGAGCTTATCCAGCTCCTTATCGATTTTTGGTTTTAGGGCAAAGGACTCTCCTGCCTTAAGCCTAATGGGGCTACCTGGGATCTAAGTTGAAGGAAATAGGGGTCCCCTTGTACTTGCCCAGGCAGTCCTTGAAGACATCTTCGAACTCGTTAAAGAGAATGTCTTTCAGGTTACAGTCACTTCGGTAGATGCCAGTCACTCCCATGCCCAGGGCACGAAACCAGTCTAGTCCCAACAGACTGGGCAGAGTTCCTTCGTCGATCGTGATGGGCAGGGTCTTTTTATGTGGACCGTACTCGACTCGGACGGAGGTGGTCCCTCGAACAGGGATGCGATTCCCCTGGTAGTCGTGCACTCGTAGCCGTTGTGCTTGCAGGGGGCGCGTCGGGACGGACGGCAGGAGCGTCCCCAAAGTGTCCCAGGACATGATGGTGATCGCTGATCCCGTGTCTACTTCAAGCCGGCACCGTACTCCCTCTATTTTTGGCTTGGTGAAGATCTTCTTCTCCACTTTGGTCGAGGCGCGGCCTATGACCACAGTTGTTTGGTTGGAATCCGCGCCTTTTTTGTTTGAGCCAATCGCGGGCCGCCTTGCCGATTCCGCGCTCTGATTGGTCGATTTGAATTTTCGGCGGGAAGGTTGGGCTGCTCGACAAACTTGTGCTAGGTGCCCTTTCTTCCCACCCCGCCGACACGTCGCCTCCTTAAACCTGCAGCCTTGGCGCTGGTGTTGACCCCGCAGCTTCCGCATTCGTCTCGGTCCCCTTTGTCGCGTTTCTCTGCGGCAGACCCTTCCTCGTCTTCACCGTCGGATTCGGTCTGAACTCCTCCTGGTGCACCGGAGTTGCCTTCGCCGCCTTTTGTGGGACCGGCTTCTGCAGTGTCTCTGCCGCTTGGGATGACATTTCATGTGCTCTGGCTTCGTCCAGAGCGTTGGCTAGCGTGAGGTTGCTCTTTGCCAGCAGCCGTCGCCGCAATCGGATGTCTTTGACCCCTCGGATGAGTTGCTCGAGAAGCACCTCGTCTAGGTCACGGTATCCGCAGTCCTTGGGCGCTCTTCTTAGGGCGGCCATGTAGTCGCCTATGGATTCGCCCTCCATCTGCCTTCGCTCTCCGAATTCAAACCGCCGCACGTATTTGGACGGCGTTGGTGCGAAGTGGTTTCTTAGTAAAGTCTGTAAAGTTGGCCACGACACCGACTGCAACGGCGTTGGCTCTGCCAGGGCTTCCGCGATGTCGATGACCTCCGGACCGCAGTGGCTTAGGAAGTAAGCCCTCTTTCGGTTATCTGGAACTCCATGCAGTTCGTTGGCTTCTAGAAAGCTTTCGAAACGGGTCATATACGTTCCCCATTTCTCTTTGGCCGGGTCAAACGGTGCGGGCGGAGTGTAACTGGCCATCTCCGCTTTTCTGCCCTGGGTTTGCTGGGTTCGGTTCTATCGTGCGTGCTTCAGCTCGGTTCTGGTTCTCCTTAGCCTCGAGATCCCACCCTCGTCGCCAATGTTAAGTTCGGGAAGTAACGAGGCTGGAGACCAGGGTAGTGACAACAGCTCTTTAATATAGGGTGAACCCAGCAACAGGCTGGGGGAAAAACCTCTCCTTTTATACAGTTCTGCTGGAGGCTTCGACCAATCAGCAACGTGCTGATTTCCCGCTCAAATATTTAAAGGTACAAACATGAATACATAACACAATTCAATTTATCCCATTTGTGCTCTCTACTGGAATTTTATCTTTGTCCACGTGGTGTGAATTTCTGTTAGTTCTGCAGCTAATCAAGCCTGTGCTGCCCAGAACAATGAATACAATCATCAAGTTACTGATGCAATTTTTTAAAAAAATCTAACATGGGTAAGTTGTTCTGCAATGAACCAGAGTTTGCCTACCACAATTAATGCAAATCCCTTGCATTCTTGGCTTTTGCAATCTTCAGAGTAAATGAATGAATTATTTCAAATTCTGACACTTGCAATGCTCTTGTACAGATTTGCCAAATACAATTCCTGTTACAATTGCCTACTGTAAAGTTTTTCACTATCATCAGTGATGAATATTAAATTTAAGAAATTTAATGTAATAAATTTGAGGCTTTCAAAATATGGGAAATAGATCAGAAAGTTTCTATTTCCTGTTTGGTTGGGCAATATATTTTTATTGGGCAAACCAAAAAGAGCAGATTCCAGATTTCCACTTTAAATGTTTTCTGGAATGCATAGCTAATTTCTTGCAGACTTGAGTTTTCAGCTTTTATATAATGTTGCAATAACTCAGTCTAAAGATTCTGTTCAAATAATTTCTAAATCAAGTATATGATTCAGCCAAAGTTAAGCAAAGACAAACAAACCTGAGCAAAGTTCTGTGTTGATACTCTGTGAAGAGCTATGCTTTGTATTATCACTGAAAATAACAGATCTAAAAAAGCTTTATCTTTGGTTGTATTGCAAATTCTGGAAGATCAGTATTTCTGTTTGGAAGCAGCTCAAAGCATCGTATAAATCAAGGGATAAAATTCTATGAAATCCCCAATTTTAGATGATATCAGTTTCTAACACCTGTGGTACAAGGAATTACAAATTATAGATACCATTATTATATGTATATTCTTAGCATATCATACACATGATAAGGAAGTTAAAATAAATTTTGCACTCTTGCTGAAAACGTAATTGCAGTTGAGAACTGGCAGGCTTCTACTCACTCAATTTCCTTTGTATTGTTGATGAGCAGATATATGTTCCATAAAGCTCTGTAACCTTAAGAAGGCAAAATGAGTTTTGAATTCTCCATTATTGCAAGTTTCTTTTCCAGCAAGTTTAATTTTCAAAGACTGTTGCTATTCTGAATTATACAAAATGCTCTTGTATAATAGTTCTATCAGTAGACTTACCATCTGTTCTTTGTTTTCAGAAACAGACATATGTTCCTCTTTATCCAGTATATCTACCAGTTTGCTACAACAAATTTAATGAAATGGAAATCCGGTCAAGGTGAGGTTTATTTCATGTGCTTATGTTCCAGTTCATTTTTATAACTTCATGCAGGCCAGTCACACTCATTGAGGCCTCTTCTACAATTGTGCACTAAGAAACTATAGTCTGACTTCTCAGAGATGTAATTGTGCATTCAATGAATTTCATTCATTCATTCATTCATTCATTCATCCATTCAATCATTCACTTACTCATCCAGTTATTAATTACTATGCAAATGTCTCTAAACTGCAATCCAGTTTAGTCTTTTAGAAATATACAAACGCTTTTGTTCATACTTAAGGATTCTCTAGTACGCTTTTGCTTTTTAGCACAATTTTTTTGTATAATAGTATAGAACAGGCTACCTACGTAATCAGCTTCACCTCAGCTGCCACACTCAGTCAGGCAGGGAAGGAATGCTACAGGTCAAGGAAGTGGGACTTTCTGCCATTACCCCTGCTTTGTGAAACATCTTGCCCTCAGAATTACTTGGCCTTCTGTAAAGAGGTCAAAATTTGGCTGTGTAATTTTGAGTGGAGGACAGAGGATCAACACAGTTATGGGACTGATTGGTCCCAAGAGAACTCCTCCACTGTCAGTATTAACAACTCCTAATCTCCCCATCTTCGAAGTCTTAATTTTTTGTAATTTTATTTCCAATAAATGCATAAAATAGGAATAAGGTTGCATTTGGAAGTTGGACCTCCAAAAACATGTGGGGGGGGGAATACTCTGCCAATAATAAATTATATATTTATTAATAAATAATAAATAATAATATAAATAATAATAAATTATAATATTTATTATTAAATATAAATTATTACATTTAATAATAAATAATAAACCAACCAACCTCCAACCACCAATAGTACAGAACTACCAACCCGCCGCACTAAACCCTCAACCAACCGTAATTCAACAACCAGCCTCCAACCATCAGTCGTACATAACTTCCTACCACCCGCCATACAGAACATCCATCCATCCTTCATACAGAACACCTAACCTCCCATAGTTCAACCAACCAACCTCCAACCACCCGTCGTTCAGAACCCCCAACCACCTGTCATCATTCAAAACTAGGAACACACACTCTTTATTTCCTCTACACCAAACACTGCAGATCTTAAATGCAAATTGATAAATACAAGTATTGTAAACAAATTGCCTGAATTTCTACTCTTGTTAAATACTGGTACTTTTGACATTATATTTGTATGTGAAACATGGCTGAACTCATCCTTCCCTGATTCCATTATTTCAGAGAAAGAGTATCATGTTTTTCGATCAGATCGCGAAAACGGGAGAGGAGGTGGAGTAGCTATCTATTACAAAAAGTCTCTGAATCTAAAAAATATTCAAGTTGCACATAAACTTGTTCTTCCTGAAACTATTGCATGTGAACTGTCCCATAACATCACACTTCGCTTCCTGCTATGCTACAGAGCCCCTGACTACAACATTGCACATGCGAACACGTTAACCACACTACTAACATGGGCAACATCTTGCCTTTATCCCCTCATCTTCTTGGGTGACCTAAATCTACCTCTTATTAACTGGATAACAAACGAATGTACAAATGAACCCATCCATACTACCCTGTACAATGCTGTTACAAATCTAGGTCTTGAACAACTAATAACTAATAAAACAAAACTCAACAACTGCCTTGATCTCATCTTCTGCAACAGCACAAACTCAATTTATGGACTACAAATAAAAGAACCCTTTTCCAACAGCCACCACAGCATGATAGACTTTTGTCTGAATATACACCCTTACAAAAATCTTCTTAATAATGGTATCCCAAACTACAATTTCAAAAAAGCCAACTATGACCTTATAAACAACGACCTCTCATCTCTTGACTAGCAAAATCTGTTCTCAACCTATATCACTGCAGAAGACCACTATAGAGTTTTCCTACTTGAAGTCAATAGAGTCATTAATCTTTACATACTACAAACCACCACCAAAATCAGAAAAAACAAATTACTCGTATCAATAAAAAAGCTTCAATCTAAAAAAAAAATCCCTCTGGAGAAAAAACAAAAAGGGCTATGTAGCAAATTTCAAAAACCGCTACAGAAATATATGCAACCAAATAAAAACTGAATGCATCAATTATCACACCAAGCAAGAAGAAGACCTTGTGCGCACAAATTCCAATCGTGCTTTTTATAATTTTATGAATAACAAACTTAAAGACTTGAGATCCATCCCAGCACTAAAAGAATCTAACGGCAAAGAATATAATGATGAAACAGTTAAAGCAAACTTCTTTAACACATTCTTTGGCTCAGTCTTTGTTAACAGTAATGGCATATACCCAACATTCCCCAATCGTACCAACAATGAGTACAACGACCTAACACATATAGATTTCACAGAAGATAATGTTGAAAGAGCTCTTCACAAACTGAAACCATCCCTATCTATTGGACCTGATGGGCTATGTGCATACTTCTTAAAAAAGCTTTCCACTAATATAGCAGAACTCCTAAGCATAATCTTTGAAAAAGCTTTCATGACCAGTTCCCTTCCCAAACTTTGGTCACTAGCCACGGTCATCCCTGTCTTCAAAAAAGGCGACCCCAGCCTAGTTGAAAATTACAGACCAATCTCTTTATGCTGCGTCACCTGCAAAGTAATGGAATCTATCATCAACCAATCCATCACCCTCCACCTAGAAACAAACAACCTACTCTCTAATAAACAATTTGGTTTCAGAAAAAATTTACTATGTAATTTACAACTTCTTCACTGCAAAAACATATGGACTACAAATCTTGATCAGAGCAAAGCAATAGATGCAATCTACATAGACTTCTGTAAAGCTTTTGACTCAGTAGTACATGATAAACTTCTCCTACAACTAAAATCCTACAGCATCTCAGGACCCCTCCACAATTGGATAATAGCTTTCCTGTCAAACAGACAACAAGTGGTCAAAATTGGCAATGCTATATCAAATCCTGTTCCTGTCAAAAGTAGCATTCCCCAAGGCAGCGTTCTCGGACCAACACTCTTCATATTATACATTAATGATCTCTGTGACCATATTATAAGTAATTGTGTTCTCTTCGCTGATGATGTTAAAGTATTTAACACTACCAACAATACAGCTACCCTTCAAAAAGACCTTGACTTTGTATCTGAATGGTCTAAAACCTGGCAACTCCAAATCTCTACCAGCAAATATTCAGTCTTACATATTGGAAAAAAGAACCTAAACACTAAGTACAAGCTTGATGGGCATTACCTTACAGATGACCCCCACTCTGTTAAAGACCTTGTAGTTTTCATATCAAATGATCTAAGTGCCAAAGCCCACTGCAACAACATCACAAAAAAGGCTTTAAGAGTTGTAAACCTAATCTTGTGTAGCTTCTTCTCCAAAAAAACTACACTACTAACCAGAGTATATAAAACATTTGCTAGACCAATTCTTGAATACAGCTCGCCTGTCTGGAACCCATACCACATTTCTGACATCAATACAATTGAACGTATCCAGAAATATTTTACAAGAAGAGTTCTCCACTCCTCTGAATACAACAAAATACCTTATGCCACCAGACTTGAAATCCTGGGTTTAGAAAATTTAGAACTCGGCTGCCTTCGACATGACCTAAGTTTAACTCATAGAATCATCTATTACAATGTCCTTCCTGTCGAAGACTACTTCAGCTTCAATTGCAACAATACATGAGCACACAATAGATTTAAGTTTAATGTTAACCACTCCAATCTTGATTGCAGAAAATACGACTTTTGTAACAGAGTTGTTAATGATTGGAATACACTACCTGACTGTGTGATCTCTTCCCAAAATCCCCAAAGCTTCAACCAAAAACTGTCTACTATTGACTTCACCCCATTCCTAAGAGGTCTGTAAGGGGCATGCATAAGAGCACAAGTGTGCCTACCGTTCCTGTCCTATTGTTTCCTTTTGTTATATCCAATTAATATAGTTATTACATACTCATACTTATATATTATATGCTTATATATTGTATAATTATTTCATGCTTATGCTTATATATACTAAGTGACAAAATAAATAAATAAATAAATAAATAAATAAATAAATAAATAAATAAATAATCAACAATAATTGTAGGTTTGAGATTGGGTTGCCTTTTCTCAGAGGTGTAAAATGGATGCTGCTTTGAAGATTGAGGACAGTGATGAGCATGTGAACATGACCTTGGTCCTTGCTTGTATATTCACCAGGTATATATTGTGGTTTTTTATAAGCCTTTCTGCACGTAAGTACTAGAGGAAGAATTATTGTCCAAGATTCAAATACATCAACAATTATTGTTGGACTTCCAGCCAGAAAATAGCAGAGTTCCGCCAGGCTCAGGGAAATGCAGCCAGCAACTGCTTGCTGGGAGACACTATGGGGTTAAGCTGTCCTGGACGGTTGTGAAGAAAGAAGAGGCGCTTTGTCAATCACGAGGAAATTGCAATTTCCTCATTGCTCTGAAAAAAGCTGTCCTGAACGGCAGCAGGGACGACGGCCATTTTTGGTCAGTCACAAGCTGGCACAAATAGGACTCTAAGATCTTGTGCTGGAGTGGTGTGTGGACAAAGCAGTGAAACTGGGTGAGAAAATTTCCAGTTGTTACCTTAAAAATTTAACCTAAGCTAAAAGTTCCAAACAATGATCTCCAAACGTTAAAAAAGTGGTGATTGGATTTATGGAGAAAGATTAAAGACTAAAAACTAAAGAGGAAGATTAAAGAAATAAACTATTTACATGAAATAAACCAAATAAAAGAGGAGGTGGAGTTGCACTATATATAAGAAATAACTACACCTCTACAGAAATAGAGCACAACAATGATGAAAATTATCTTGAATGCATTTGGGTCAATATTAAAGGGAGGGAAATTATATTGCCATAGGTCTATTCTATAGGCTACCCAACCAAACAGAGGAAGTAGATGAACTTTTTGCTAGTCAGCTAACTAAGGTTTGTACAGTTGTGCTCATAAGCTTACATACCCTGGCAGAATTTATGATTTCCTGGTCATTTCTCAGTGAATATGAATGATAACACGAAAACCTTTCTGTCATTCATAGTTAGTGTTTGGCTGAAGCCATTTATTATCAATCAACTGTGTTTACTTGTTTGCAATCATAATGACAACTGATCAAAAGTTTGCATACCCCAGTTTTTAATACGGTGTATTGCCCCCTTTAACATCAATGACAGCTTGAGGGCTTTTTTGGTATGTGTAGATGAGGCTCTTTATCTTTTCAGATGGTAAAGCTGCCCATTCTTCCTGGCAAAAAGCCTCCAGGTCCTGTAAATTCTTGGGCTGTCTTGCACGATTGAGATCTCCCCAGAGTGGCTCAATGATATTGAGGTCAGGCGACTGAGACGGCCACTCCAGAACCTTCACTTTATTCTGCTAGCCAAGGACAGGTCAAGTTGGCCTTATCTTTAGGATCATTGTCATGTTGGAATGTCCAAGTACGTCCCATGCGCAGCTTCCGGGCTGATACATACTAATTGTCCTCCAGTATCTTTTGATAATATATTGCATTCATCATGCCATCAATTCTGACCAAGTGGTCCTGTGCCTTTGTAGCTCACACATCCCAAAAAAATCAGTGATCCACCTCCATGTTTCACAGTAGGAATGCCAAAAAGCTCAGTTTTGGTCTCATCACTCCAAATGAGTTTGTGCCAGAAGGTTTGACGCTTGTCTCTGTGCTGTTTGGCATATTATAAGCGGGATACTTTGTGGCATTTGCATAGTAATGGCTTTCTTCTGGCGACTCGACCATGCATCCCATCTTTCTTCAAGTGCCTCCTTATTGTGCATCTTGCAACAGCCACACCATATGTTTCTAGGGAGTCCTGTATTTCAGCTAAAGTTCTTTGTGGGTTTTTCTTTGCACCCCAAACAATTTTCCTGGCCAAGTATAGTTGGTCTACCTGACCATGGCTTGGTTCAACAGAACCCCTCATTTTCCACTTCTTGATCAGAGTTTGAACACTGCTGATTGGCATTCTCAATTCCTTAGATATCTTTTTATATCCCTTTCCTGTTTTATACTGTTCAACTACCTTTTCCTGTAGATCCCTTGACAATTCTTTTGCTTTCCCATGACTCAGAATCCAGAAATGTGGATGAAGGATGTAAGGGTCTGTCAGGAGGCCAGAAACTCATTGACCTTTTATACATACACACTAATTACAGGCAAACAGATCACAGGTGAGGATGGGGTATCTTTATTAGCCATTCACACCCCTTTGTGTCAGCCTGTGTTAATGTTATCAGGCCACAATCACTAGGGTATGTAAACTTTTGATCAGGGTCATTTGGGTAGTTTCTGTTGTCATTATGATTGCAAACGAATAAACACAGTTGATTGATAATAAATGGCTTCATCCAAACACTAACCATGAGTGACAGAAAGGTTTTCGTGTTATCATTCATATTCTCTGAGAAATGGCCAGAAAATCATAAATTCTGCCAGGGTATGTAAACTTATGAGCACAACTGTAAGAAGCACATCACAGTAGTATGCTACGTCTCCTCCCTCATTGCGTCGGCAGATAACCGCCCGGCCGCCCTGTTTCGGGGAACTCGCTCTCTCCTTCAACAGGGAGAGCGGGATGACCCATTGCAGGGACGTGCTGAGGAGTTTAGTTGTTATCTATACGACAAAATCGTTCAGCTTTGGGACGGTCTGGACCAAAATTGGGTAGATCCGGGTGGGATGTCTGAGAGCCATCTTGTTGAGACTGTTTGGGATGAATTTGACCCTGTGGCTCCCGAGGACATGGACAGGTTACTGGGTAGGTTGAATGCCACCACATGTTTACTGGACCCGTGTCCCTCCTGGTTCGTGCTGGCCACACAGGATGTGACACGAGGCTGGCTCCAGGGGCTTACAAATGCTTCTTTGCAGGAGGGGGTCTTTCCGGCCGCCTTGAAAGAGGTGGTGGTGAGGCCTCTCCTCAAGAAGCCTTCCATGGACCCAGCTGTGTTAGGTAACTATCA
Source organism: Ahaetulla prasina (assembly GCF_028640845.1). Taxonomy (NCBI): domain Eukaryota; kingdom Metazoa; phylum Chordata; class Lepidosauria; order Squamata; family Colubridae; genus Ahaetulla; species Ahaetulla prasina. The sequence continues at coordinate 108,215,550 of NC_080542.1, read as the reverse complement.
TCCGGTCTCCAACCTTCGCTTCGCGGCGAAGGTTGTAGAGAGTGTGGTGGCATGTCAGCTACCCCGGTACCTGGAGGAAACCGTCTATCTAGACCCGTTCCAGTCCGGTTTCCGACCCGGTTACAGCACTGAGACGGCTTTGGTCGCGTTGGTGGATGATCTCTGGAGGGCCAGGGATAGGGGTTGTTCCTCTGCCTTGGTCCTATTAGACCTCTCAGCAGCTTTTGATACCATCGACCATGGTATCCTGCTGCACCGGTTGGAGGGATTGGGGGTGGGAGGCACCGTTTATCGGTGGTTCTCCTCCTATCTCTCCGATCGGTCGCAGACGGTGTTGACGGGGGGGCAGAGGTCGGCCCCAAGGCGCCTCACTTGTGGGGTGCCTCAGGGGTCAATTCTCTCGCCCCTCTTGTTCAACATCTATATGAAGCCGCTGGGTGAGATCATCAGTGGTTTCGGTGTGAGGTACCAGCTGTACGCTGATGACATCCAGCTGTACTTTTCCACACCGGACCACCCCAGCGAAGCTATCGAGGTGTTGTCCCGGTGTCTGGAAGCCGTACGGGTCTGGATGGGGAGAAACAGGCTCAAGCTCAATCCCTCCAAGACAGAGTGGCTGTGGATGCCGGCATCCCGGTACAGTCAGCTGCAGCCTCGGCTGACTGTTGGGGGTGAGTCATTGGCCCCAATGGAGAGGGTACGCAACTTGGGCGTTCTCCTGGATGGACGGCTGTCTTTCGAAGATCATTTGACGGCCGTCTCCCGGAGAGCTTTTTATCAGGTTCGCCTGGTCCGCCAGTTGCACCCCTTTCTAGACCGGGATGCCTTATGCACGGTCACTCATGCTCTCGTGACATCTCGTCTGGACTACTGCAATGCTCTCTACATGGGGCTCCCCTTGAGGAGCACCCGGAGACTCCAGGTAGTTCAGAATGCGGCTGCGCGGGTGATAGAAGGAGCCCCTCATGGCTCCAATGTAACACCTCTCCTGCGCAGACTGCACTGGCTGCCTGTGGTTTTCTGGGTGTGCTTCAAGGTTTTGGTAATGATCTTTAAAGCGCTCCATGGCATAGGGCCGGGTTACTTACGGGACCGTCTGCTGCCACCGAATGCCTCCCACCGACCCGTGCGCTCCCACAGGGAGGGACTCCTCAGGTGCCGTCGGCCAGGCAGTGCCGACTGGCGATGCCCAGGGGAAGGGCCTTTTCTGTGGGGGCTCCCACCCTCTGGAACGAGCTTCCCCCAGGACTTCGTCAACTTCCCGACCTTCGGACCTTCCGCCGCGAGCTTAAGACACATCTATTTATTTGCGCAGGAATGGACTAGATTTTTAAAATTTTAATTGTTTAAATTTTAGATTTGGTTTTAAATTGGGGTTTTATTATTTATATGTCTATTTTAAATATTCGGCCTATTTAATAAGTTTTTTAGACTAATGTTTTACTTTGTATATTTATGTTGTTTTTAGATGGCTGTACACCACCCTGAGTCCCTAGGGAGATAGGGCGGTATAAAAATATGAATAAATAAATAAATAAATAAATAAATAAATAAATAAATAAATAAATAAATAAATAGTAATGGGGGATTTTAGCTACCCTGACATTACCTAGGAGACAAACTTTGCACTAAGATCCAACAGGTTCCTAACAAACCTAGCAGACAACTTTGTTTCCCAAAAAGTAGAGAAGGCAAAAAGGGGATCAGCCATATTGGAATTAATTCTCACTAACAGAGATGAAATGATAGAAGGTGTTGAAGCTACAGGAACCTTGGGAGGCAAGTGATCACGCAATATTGAAATTCAACATTATGCAAACACAAGTAGTAGAACAAAGTCCAACTAGAGTCTTGGACTTTAAGAGAGCTAATTTCAATAAACTTAGAGAGAGCTTGAGAAGGATTCCATGGATGAGAATCCTCAAGGGGAAAACAACTCAAGAAGCTTGGGAAATTTTGAAAAGTGAGATTATAAAAGTCCAGTCTAGCACAATACCAATGAAGAAGAAAAATAATAGATCTCAAAAGAAACCAGCATGGATGCATAAAGAACTATCTGACAAATTGAAAGACAAAAAGGACAAGTATAAAAAGTGGAGAGGACAAGACAAAGAGGGGCAAATAACTAAGGCAGAATATCAGCAAATAGCACAAGCTTGTAAAGATGAAGTGAGGAAAGCTAAGGCTCACAATGAACAAAGGCTGGTGACAAAAGTAAAAAATAACAAAAAAAGCTTCTTCCAACATGTTAAAAACAAGAAAAAAGTCAAGGAAACAACTGGCCCATTGCTGGGAGAAAGTGGCAAGAAGGTGACAAGCAACAGGGAGAAAGCAGATCTACTCAATTCATTTTTTGCATCTGTCTTTACACAAAAGGAAAAAAACAATCCAACCTATCAAAAACAGCACCACAAAAAACAGATTAGGAACACAAGTTAAAATAGGAAAGAAAATGGTAAGTGAACACCTGTCTACCTTAGACGAATTCAAATCACCAGGACTGGATGCATTACACCCCAAGGTTCTGAAGGAATTGGCAGACGAGATCTCAGAACCACTGAACTATACAGTTCCTATCCTGGAGTTCCTATCTTCAAAAAAGGGGAAAAAACAGATACAGGAAACTACAGACCTCAATACCAGGGAAGATTCTGGAAAAGATAATCAAGCAATGAATCACTGAACACCTAGAAGCAAACAAAGTAATAACCAAAAGCCAATATGGGTTTGTCAAAAACAGATCATGCCAGACTAATCTTATTGCATTCTTTGACAAAGTAATAAAATTAGTGGATCAGAGGAATGCTGTCGATATAATTTACTTGGACTTCAGTAAAGCATTTGATAAAGTAGACCATAACCTACTACTAGATAAGTAGAAAAATGTGGGTTAGACAGCACCACCACCAGATGGATTCATAACTGGCTGACCAACTGCACTCAACGTATAGTCCTCAATGGAACTACATCCACATGGAGAGAAGTATGCAGTGGATTACCCCAAGGCTCTGTTTTAGGGCCAGTATTCTTCAACATCTTCATCAATGACTAGGACAAGGGAATAGATAGTGAACTCATCAAATTTGCAGATGACACCAAGCTGGCAGGAATAGACAACACTCCAGAAGATAGACTCAAGATACAGGAGGATCTTGACAGACTTGAACATTGGGCGCTATCTAAAAACATGAAATTCAACAGTGAAAAAAGTAAGGTTCTACATTTAGGCCAAAAAAACAAAATGCACAGGTACTGGATATATGGTACCTTGCTCAATAGTAGTAACTGTGAGAGGGATCTTGGAGTCCTAGTGGACAACCAATTAGATATGAGCCAGCAGTGTGCAGCAACTGCCAAAAAAGCCAACACAATTCTGGGCTGCATAAACAGAGGGATAGAATCAAGATCACGTGAAGTGTTAATACCATTTTATAATGCCTTGGTAAGGCCACACTTGGAATATTGCATTCAGTTTTGGTTGCCCCGTTGTAAAAACGATGTTGAGTGCAGAGAAGAGTGACGAAGATGATTAGGGGACTGGAACATAAAACATATGAAGAACGGTTGCAGGAACTCGGTGTGCCTAATTTATTGAAAAGAAGGACTAGGGGAGACTTGATAGCAGTGTTCTAATATCTCAGGGGTTGCCACAAAGAAGGGGGAGTCAAACTATTCTCCAAAGCACCTGAGGGTAGAACAAGAAGCAATGGGTGGAAACTAATCAAGGAGAGAAACAACTTAGAACTAAGGAGAAATTTCCTGAAGAACAATTAATAAGTGGAACAACTTGCCTGCAGAAGTTGTGAATGCTCCAACACTGGAAGTTTTTAAGAAAATGTTGGATAACCATTTGTCTTAAGTGGTGTAGGGTTTCCTGCTTGGGCAGGTAATTGGACTAGAAGGCCTCCAAGGTCCCAACTCTGTTGTTATTATTATTATTATAAGATTAAAGATTTAGAAAGAAAAGAAAAACCTAAAGGATTATTTAAAACTTAGAAAGCCTAGAAAAGCCAACATTGTGAAAAGTGACTATTGGGAGAAATTGCTTTTCTAAACTCTATGTCTAACTTCCCTGACTGGATGACAATCAGCTGTTTCTGACTTTTACACTCTGTGGAAGTTTGGAATTGGGAGCAGGGGAGCCATCTATTGGAGGAAGTTGATTACTGCAATGTGTAAAATTCAAAGGAAAGTGATGAGAGAAAGTAAACAACATCTGGAAAGTTACCTGACCTTGACTTTATCCTAGTAGGCGATTTGGATGCTGGGAAATATTTACTGAGCTTTTTGAAAGATTCATAAGGCAAATTAAATTAAACACTTCATTGGTTCATTGGAACTATACACTGAAAAGCAGATTTGAAAGATTTGAAGAAACTTGGTGGGCTAAATTAGATTTGGGTAATCAATATTGGGGGGGGGAGAAAAAGAAGAAAAGATAAATAAGATTTAAAAACTGGACAATTGGGAAGGTGTAAATTGGAAATTATAAAGTCTGAAAAGTAGAAATTTATAACACCTAAGGACTAGAAATTTAGGAGACCTGGAAGAATAACTTGGGGATTGACCAAATCTTTTTAACAATTGATTTTTTTCTGGAGTTTTCAGATATTGGGATACTGGGATATTAGAGATGTATTAACTTGTTACAAAATGACCCAGCAGAAGACAATAAAGTTTTATGAAGAAATGTTAGAAATGCGACAAAGAATTCTAAGAGATTGATGGGAATATTTAAAGATAAAGACATGAAAGTAGAAAACTCTGAACAAATGGTGGGAAAAGATGAATATAACATACAGAAGACAGCTGAGAAATTAGAAGGAGTGGTGGAGGGGACAAAGCAAAATAAATTACAAAAAGATAAAAATAAGTTAAAAGCAGATAAAAATATTGAAAAGACAGCAATAATAAATACTAAAAATCAAATAGACAATCCCTTAAGTTTTTATAATAGATTAGAGGGGAAAAAGGAAGATTTTTCAAAAATAATGAAAGGATTATGAATGGATATTCAAAAGAAGCAGCAGCAGGAGATAAAGGTTAAGGCAGAGGGAGCAACCAGTCTGTGTAAAAAGGCTAGAAAGACATATAGGATTCCAAGAGAGAAACATACAAGAATCACCAAAAAACAATAAATGATGAAATGCTAAAAAGGCTGAGAGATGATGAATAGAAATATAATATTTTGCAATATAGTAACAATATTGAAAACCAATAGAAATAAGTGGAAAGTTAAAATTGGGAAAATAGTATATAGATATAGATATATATATAGATCTATAATAGAATTTATTATACATGTAAATATATTAAGATTAGGAGGTGGAAGACTAGGACTAAGTATATCTAAAGGTATTATTGTGATTAACAGGATGTAAAAACTATAAATTCAGGGTATTTAGAGATACAATCTTGGGACTGATTAAATCTTATTGATAACTGGTTCTATTGGTGTTTATAGAAAATTGAGATATTGAAAATGTGGTGGAACACTGTGTTATTTATAATATTAAAATATTAGGGGTTAATAAGAATATTGTCTAAAGAAATGTTAATGAAGTTTACATATACTTTTGGATAAAGTGATAAAAAAATCATAAAGAGAGAATAGTATTGTTTAAATATGATGACGTAAGAACCCCAACAAATGGGAAAAATCGCAATAATACAAGAACAAACAATAGATTTAAACTTAATGTTAACTGTTTCAATCTTGATTGCAGAAAATATGCCTTTTGTAACAGAGTTGTTAACACTTGGAATACACTACCTGACTCTGTGGTCTCTTCTCAAAATCCCGAAACTGGGATTTCGTCGAAACGTCGCCAAGAGACTTCCAATTTTACGCGGGAGAAAACCCGAACAACCAAAGACCTACACACAAACACACACACACACACACACACACACACACACACACATATATCTCACAGGTAAAATAAAATTGGTATTATACTAGACCTCATATTAGAATAATTAGAGAAAGGATAATTAGACAATTACAGCTGTGGTTTCATCCAAGATTTAAGAAAAACAACATTTTTATATTGACAAACATAATAAATGTTTGAAGACATTTAAGCTAAGAAAAGGTTAATGTTGTGTCTGTGCCCCCCGAGCCAGGGGCCCTGCCAGAAAGTGACTCAGAAAGTGAGGGGGAAGGGCCATCAGGACTTACCTCTGGAGCACCAGCTTCCCTGGCTCAGCTCCAGGAGCCAGAGGCAGGCCAGGTGGAGGAGATAATGAGGCCTCCGTCCCCTGACTCTTTCGCCCCCAGGCCATGCCTCCAGACCCAGCTGATGGCAATCAGGCCTGGCTGGACTCTAGGTTTCATAGGCAGGAAAGGCGGGAACAACAGAACCAGGGGTGGGGCAGGCTGGAAGTGCTGAGTCACGGAGCCACACCCCACACGGTATAAAAGCAGCAACGGCTGCTATACCACTTCGTGGCAAGCAAATCAACTGCTTAGAAGGAGAGAATTTGAGCTGAAGTACTGTTTGTTCCTGGTTTCCTGGCTGACTCATCGGCATCAAGAGAGATACAGAGACACTTGGCAGACGCTTGCTAGTTTGCTGCCTGAGCTGATAGTTGCCGTGGACTGATTTGCCGGCTAATTAAGTCATTGCTCATGTCTCCCGGACTGAGGAGGGGGACAGAACAGTTAGTTTCTCCATGGTCAGATAAGGCAACACTAAAAAATGGTCCTGGCATTTGAGCAATTTCTGGCCAGGTTTAAGAGTGATAGTTCCAGGACCTTATCTAAATAAAGTTAGTCTCATTCAGAAGCAACATCCCTCTGAACAGAGGGGATTGAGAGATGTCAGTCACACAAAAAAAAGCCCATCTTTTCCTTTTCTAATAAATGTATGCAAGAGAGAATAGGTCTCTACTTACGATCCAGAATCTTGGTCATTGACTGAAGTAATCATTATGTAAGATATCACGTAACTGCCCATGTGATTGCTTGGTTCATTGAAGGCATTCCTGACACTCCCAGTTCAGCTATTAAGTGATTGCATAAGTTGGTAGGTGGATAGAATCCCAAATAAGGAGTATGAGGTTGCTTCAAAGGAAGAGACCCTACGAGGCTCTTTCAAGAAGCTGTAAATCCTCCCTGCCAAAAACTAAGCAAGATTTCAGGCTCCTGAGGGACAAGATCCTTGTGCACTGACCCTCTCAGAGTCTTCCCTATCTGCCTGAGGCACCTCTTCCTCCTTATGTTACTGTATTGCCTCTTCACTCTCTGCTTGGGTTTCAACATCCTCATATCTCCAGGGACTGCTAAAAGAGCTGCCTGCCAAAGGAGGTCAGCTTCCACCGTGCATAGAAGAAAACACTTTCAATGGGGTGAAGATCGGCATCTCTCTATCTTGTCGAAGAATCTCAGCTCCCCTCCACATACAGAATGGAATTCCTTTGACAAAGTGCATAAATGCAGCTAAAATCATCATAATCTAAATTCTTCACCATGTGTGTGTGCGTGTGTGCATGCAGGGACATATGTTCCCCTCCTTCCATGAAAGGGAACTTCTTTTGCCATATCCTCAGGATCTGAAGGTATTCATTTCCCCTCAGATAAGTTATTTCAGCCAGCCTCCAGAATCCTTTCAGCAGACTGCATCAGCTTGCAATCTCCCAGTAAGCTTTTCCACTGACTTTCTACGGAAGCCAAAGAAAATGGTGATTCCATGAGTATTTGACAAATAGTTATAAGTATGAACAGCACCCAGATTATGATTACATGACAGCTGGGGCAGTGGTACTGTGATGTTTTACAGATTCTAAAGCATCCATTTTGTGGATGTATTTTACAGATTCTAAAGCATTCTTTCCAAGGTGTCATAACTTCATACAGTCATTAAACAACCAATTGTAAGTTCAGACAATCTGTAAAATCCTTCCATTTTGAAAGACATTTGGATGATGAACTCAATTTGATATGAAATTGTCTTTGGCTCTGAATACAAGCCACTTCTGCAGTGGTGCATTTTAAAACACTTTACAAGTCAGATTGTATGTGAGTTTATTTAAAAAACAAGAATTAACAGGTTTATTAAAAGATTTCCAACATTAAATTAGTTCATCAACAGTAAATGTGAATGTCAACTAGAGGAAAAAGCTTCATGCTACAGAGAAGAACTTCATATGTATTCAGAGAACAACTTTATAGAAGATACCTACTCTGAGTCCAAGGCATTATACCAATGCTGCCATGTCACTTAGCCCCAGTTGGCAGCTGCTTATGTGCATGATGTGAGACTGGAAGGGACAAATGGCAACGCATGCCAGATGATGTAATCACAGAAATGTTATGACTTACATATTTGTGCTAGATATTTGGTTGCAAAAATATAACGGCAACATATGTATGATGATGTTATTGCATTGTTCATTGATGATGTTGCTGGCTGGCTTAGTTATCTTGTTTTTGTTTTTTCTGTCCCCGGTGGTATAAAATTCATATTGCTTGCGGGAAGAATTTTGGTCATGGGATAGATTTAGATGCCTGGCAAAAACTTTGGATGTATAATTATAAAATGACAATGTCTACAGCATATAAAGAGAATTTGTATAAGGCTTCCGGGTGGCTCCGCTTCATTAATGGCGGGCTATCTCAGACCGCCAGTTCCGTGTGATTCTGTAGAGCCGCTTAGACAGCGTTAATCTGCTGTCAAGCGACTTGGAAATCTCTTCCCTCGGGCAAAGAGGGGGAGGTGAGCATTCGGGCTGAAGTAGAGCCCCAGGAAAGCACCAGGAAGATTCCTGGTAGCTTGTTGGGAACGATCCTTCTATAGCCCGAAAAAAAGCTCCAGAATCCGGAACGCTTTTGCCAAATGGCAGAACAAAACGCAGCGTCCATCTCCACGACTGAAATGGATTATTGAAGGACTCTAACGCGGACAGAGCTGAAAACTGGAGCGTTAGCATTTGATTGTAACAAGATTTTAACTCCCTGATAGAGAATGTATTCGTAGTCAAGATTGGAGATGATGAAAGGAAATGGCGTTTGTGTATTGCAAGTAAATGACGTTTTGTATATCGAAAGTGAAAGTTAAGGAAATGCTTATTACAATTGCTGGCGTGGAATCTTTAAGAAGAATATAACAAGATATTTTTTTAAATGGAATTTTTATTTTTTATTTTTTATCCTTTTTTATCTTTTTATTACAGTGTTTAAGAAGAAAAGTTTATTGAATTTTTCTTTTTTCTTTTTCTTTTTCTTTTTCCCCCCCTTCTTCTTGGTATTACTTAGTTTAAAAATGGCTTTCAAGCAAAGAGATTTAACTACTTCTAAAATACTGGAAATTTCCTCACTTCAGATACAGAAATTGAAAGAAGATATTAAAGATTTTTATTTTATTTATTTATTTATTAATCATACTTTTATACTGCACCATCTCCCGTAGGACTCAGGGTGGTTCACAGGCATATTAAAAAACAATATAATAAATAAGCATTAAAAACCCAATTAAAACTAAATATTATCATGGCCAAATCACTAAAAATGATAAAAACCCATTAAAAAACCCTTAAAATTTAGTTAAAACATTTTATTCTTAGGCTAGTCCAGCGCGCTGAAATAATAAAGTCTTCAGTTCGCGTCTGAAGGTCCGGAGGTCGGGGAGTTGTCGTAATCCCAGAGGAAGCTCGTTCCACAGGGCTGGTGCTGCCACAGAGAAGGCCCTCCCCCTGGGGGGTCGCCAACCTACATTGTTTGGTCGACGGCACCCTGAGGAGGCCCACTCTGTGGGAGCGCACGGGTCATTGGGAGGCAATCGGTGGCAGAAGGCGGTCTCGAAGGTATCCCGGTCCTAAGCCATGGAGCGCTTTAAAGATGGTAACCAAAACTTGAATTGCACCTGGAAGGCTACCGGTAGCCAGTGTAGACCGCGCAGGATGGGTGTTATATGGGAGCAACGCGGTGCTCCCTCTATCACCCGCGTGGCCACATTCTGGACTAACTGGAGCCTCCAGGTGCTCTTCAAGGGGAGCCCCATGTAGAGAGCATTGCAATAGTCCAGGCGGGAAGTGACGAGGGCGTGAGTGACCGTGCGTAAGGCGTCCCGGTCAAGGAAGGGGCACAACTGGCGAATCAGGTGGACCTGATAAAATGCTCCCCTGGCAACGGCCGTCAAATGATCCTCTAAGGACAGCCGATCGTCCAGGAGGATGCCTAAGTTGCGCACTCCCTCCCTGGGGGTCAGGACTTCCTCCCCCACAGTCAGCGATGACTGTACCGGGACGCCGGAACCCACAGCCACTCTGTCTTGGAAGGGTTGAGTTGGAGCCTGTTCCTCCCCATCCAGACCCGCACGGCCTCAAGACACTGGCCCATTACCTCAACGGCTTCATTGGGATGGTTGGGGGTGGAAATGTACAGCTGAGTATCATCAGCGTACAGATGATAATCCACCCCGAAACCACGGATAACCTCACCCAGCGGCTTCATATAGATGTTGAACAGGAGAGGCGAGAGAACAGACCCCTGAGGCACCCCACAAGTGAGGCGCCTTGGGGTCGACCTCTGCCCCCCTGCCAACACTGTCTGTGAACGGTCAGAGAGATAGGAGGAGAACCACCGATAAACGGTGCCTCCCACCCCCAGTCCCTCCAACTATCGCAGCAGGATACCATGGTCGATGGTATCAAAAGCCGCCGAGAGATCTAATAGAACCAGGACAGAGGAGCAACCCCTGTCCCGGGCTCTCCAGAGGTCATCCACCAACACGACCAAAGCCGTCTCGGTGCAGTATCCGGTCTGAAACCAGACTGGAACAGGTCCAGATAAACAGTTTCCTCCAGGTGCTGAGGAAGCTGATACGCCACCACACTCTCAACAACCTTCGCCAAAAAGCGAAGGTTGGAGACTGGACGGTAGTTCGCTAAAATAGCCGGGTCCAGGGAGGGCTTCTTGAGGAGGGCCTCACCACCGCCTCTTTCAAAGCGGCGGGGAAAACACCCTCCAACAAAGAAGCATTAGTAACTCCCTGGAGCCAGCCTCGTGTAACCTCCCGTGTGGCCAGTACCATCCAGGAGGGACACGGGTCCAATAAACATGTGGTGGAATTCAGCCTACCCAACAACCTGTCCATGTCATCAGGAGTCACAGGATCGAACTCAGCCCAGATAACACTCTCAAGACTCGTCTCCGCCATCCCACCTGGATCTATCCAATCAGTGTCCAGGCCGTCCCAAATCTGAGCGATTTTATCAGACAGATACTGAACAAAATCCTCAGCACGTCCCTGTAAGGGGTCCTCCCAAGCCTCCTGCCTAAGCAGGGAGTGGGTCACCCTAAACAGGGTGGCTGGGTGATTATCTGCCGATGCGATGAGTGTGGAGAAATAGTTATGTTTCGCCACCCTGATCGCCACTAGATAGGTCTGAATATATGACCTCACTAGTGTTCGGTCAGATTCGGAACGGCTGGACCTCCAGGCGCTCTCTAGGCTTCTTTTCTGGCGCTTCATCTCTCTCAGCTCCTCGTTGTACCAAGGAACTGGTTGAGTTCATCGCCGGGTCAGAAGCCGCAAAGGCACGACGCGGTCTAAGGCTCCAGTGGCCGCCTCCTCCCAGGCGACTGCCAGCTCCTCAGCCGAGCCGTGGGCTAACTCCCTCGGAAATGGCCCAAGCTCCGTCAGAAACCTCTCAGGGTCCATCAGGCGCCTGGGACAGAACCATTGGACCGGCTCCATCTCCCTGCAGTGAGGTGTAGAGGTCCGAAAGTCTAGCTGAAGGAGTAAATGATCTGACCATGACAAGGGTTGAGATATTAATTCCCCTAACTCCAGATCATTTAACCACTGTCCCGAGACGAAAATCAAGTCCAGTGTGTTACCCCCGACATGGGTGGGGACCGCCACTACCTGGGTCAGGTCCAGAGCCGTCATGGAAGCCATGAACTCCCGAGCTGCCGTTGATGAATCGCCCGCTGACGGCAAGTTGAAATCCCCCATGACCATAAGTCTGGGGGTCTCGACCGCCGTCCCGGCTATCATCTCCAGCAGCTCGGGCAGGGCTGCCGTCACGTAGCAAGGAGGCAGGTACGTAATCAGCAAGCCCACCTGCACCCCCCGGCCCCACCTCACGAAGAGGGTTTCACAACCGGCTATCTGCGGGACAGCGACCTCTGTCAGATCCAGACTCTCGTTGATAACAACCGCTACCCCCCCCACCCCTACCCTGGGCCCTCGGCTGATGAAACGCATGGAAACCTGGCGGGCACATCTCAGTGAGGGGAACCCCCCCTTCCGTGCCCAGCCAGGTCTCCGTAATGCCCATTAGGTCCGCTCCCCCCTCTTGAATAAGATCGGATATGAGGGGGGCCTTATTCATGACGGACCTGGCATTACATAACATCAGTCGAAGGTCCAGGTTCCGAGGGATATAACCACTCGGGACTTGAGTGAAGCCTAGGGGCCAGGAGTGCGGTATCGCTTTCAAACAGTGAGAACGCACTCCCTGAACATGATACGAGCCCCTGCTTCCGCCATGTCTGCCCCTCCCACGTACCATGCAGATGGAAGTGCCCATACATGGTCGAGCATTAACCTCCTTCAAGACCTCCAATTTACAAACCTCCAGATTGCGAACCTTAGAAGGGACTAGTCTAATCCCCTGTGGGCATGCCCCCCCCACCCCCTAACCCCTTATTTGAATTAGATAAAAGTTTACAAAAAGATAAATTTAAAAACCTCCTTAACCCTCTCTTAGAAGCATGCCACCTCTCGGGATTCCAAAATCCGTCATCGAGGTAGGCCCTCGATAAAGAAGAGGGCCATACACGCGAGAGGGGGGCATCTCGCAGTGCAAGAAGCTGGTTAAATGAAAAAGTCATCAGAGTCTGAAGAAATAGTGGTATCCTGGTTTGTCGAGATCTCAAACGACAGTCGTTGGGCAGAACCACCAGCTGGAAAACGAAGAGATCTTTAAAAAGTGCATGGTTTAGACAGCATTGTCCTGGGTGGAACTAAGATGGTCCACCACCTAGGTTCTCACGGAGGTTCCATAAAAGGAGAGAAGAAAGCAGCGACTGTCGCTGCCGCGGGAAGTCTTCCCGCCACGGGACGTCTTCCCGCCGCGGGACGTTTTCCCGCCGCGGGACGTCTTCCACGATAGCCTAGCCATCGCCGTCGTCACCACCCTGGCATCCAGCAGCCACTCAGGGGGCCCCCAGATGGCTTAAGGAATTTTTTACAGAAGCTTATGGAGGTTCATCTTTCAGAAATAGATCAAAAATTTGATGAAATGGAGAAAGAAATATTGGATTTTAAAGATATGGTGGAAGAACAGAGGAGGGAGATGAAAAAATTAAAGGAATCAATTAATCCATTATTGCTATCTAGTATTCAAACAGAGGAAAGACTGGAAGAAATTAACCAAATTAATTTAGATTTGCAAAGGAAAATAGATGAAGTTCAAATTAATTTGAATTTAGAAAATAAAATAGATGATATTCAGGTTAAGGTAGATAGGGCAGATGAAGAAATAATATAAATTAATGGAATATGCTATAAGGGTGGGAGGATTAAAAGAATGTAAGGAAGAAAATTTGAAAGAGATTTTTAGTCAGGCCTTTGCTCAGATAGATGGAGTGGAACCAGAAGATTTTTAAGTTAATATTGAAAAAATTTATCATGTTAATTCTTGGTTGGCAAGGCAGAAGTGTTTACTGAGAAATGTGGTTATTTATTTTATAAATAAGAAGATTAGGTATGGAATTTTGCAAGCATTTTATAAAAATAAATTTCAAATACTAGGACAAGATATAATAATGATGAAGGAAATTCCTCCTAAAATGTTAAGAAAGAGAAAAGAATTTGCCTTTTTAGTGGATGAGCTTAAGAAACATCAGATATATTTTAGATGGGAGATTCCAGCTGGCTTATCAGTGAATTATAAAGGAAGAAAGTATTTTCTTAATACAGTTTTTAAAGCACGAGATTTCTACACTAATGTATTAAAGATTGGGAACCCTTTAACGATAGATGTTAAGTTGAATGGTGAATAGATGGTGGAAAATGTGTAAGATAGAAAATAAGGGGAGTGAGAATGTTTAATTTTATTATATATGATTATGGTTAATTTTTGTAAATGATTTATTTTGGATATAAATGTGTAATTTTAGGGGTACTATTTGATATATTTGAGGTATAAAGGAATAGGAAGATGGAATATTGTTTAATTTTGGAGGATAGATAGTAAAATTTAATTTGGATTAAATATTATATTTGAGAGATGGATGTAATGTTGTTATATGGTTAACTAGAATTTAATTGTTATAACTGATATATTTTTGGATAAGTTATAGGTGTAATTTTAATAATGTAAAGGTAAAGTGAAGATTTTAATTATTACAATTGATATATTGTGGAGATAATATAGGATTAATAATAATATTTGTAATCTGATTTGATGTATGTAAATGATACCGAAGATATGAAAAGATGGATTATTGTTTATCCTTGGAGGCTGGACAGTAAAATTTAAGAAATTAAGTTGGAAATATGAACTATTCTTGAGAGACTGCTTAAGGAAGAAAGACATTTCAGAAGAATCCTTGGTGAATATTGGAAGATGGAACATTGTTTTGGTACTGATTGATGAAGGTTGGATATTAAAAACTATGTACTTTAATGAAGAACAAATATGAACTCAATTGGAAATTTCTGAGATCGGGGAGTCAAGGTTTTAAGGAGTGACTATGGATTATGATTTGTGTTATATTTTAATTTTTGATTGTTAGTGTTATACCCTGTATTCGGTTCTGGGAAGTCCTGGGGGGTGGGGGGTGGGAGGGGGAGGGAGGGGGAGGGGCGATGAGGTAGAAAATGGATTGATGGTTAATGTACAGAGATAATTGAAGATGTATAATCAATGTAAGATTGGAGTTGCCTGGCTATCATTTCAGAATGATGGGAAGGAAGGAAGTAGAAGAGAGAAGGAGGTAAGAAAGAGAAGAGAAGGAAGAGGAAAGGAAGGAAGAGGGATAGAAGAGGGAGAAGAAAGGAGTAGGGAGGAAGGAGGAGAAAATGTAGATAAGAGAAGAGGAGGATGGTCGTGGAAAGTAGAAGAAGATAGAGAAGGGAAGAGAGTTAAAGGAAGGGGGTGGTGACCGGGCAGGTCCGATTAATTGTATATGATGGTACATTAAATATGTTATTGGATATGAATGTTAAAATAAAACTTTTTATAAAAAAAAAAGAGAGAGAATTTGTATAAAATGTTTTACAGGTGGCATTTGTCCCCGACAAGAATTGCAAGAATGTTTAAGGATAAATCCGAAAAATGTTGAAAGTGTCATCAGACACCTGGATCATATTACCATATGTGATGGACATGCGTTGAAGCAAAAAGATATTGGACTAAGATGCACACGTGGTTGGAGAAAATGATTAAAAGACACATAGACTTTAAGCCAGAAGTCTTTCTGTTGAAAATTATTCCTGAGATATATACTAGAGATGTAAAATATTTGGTTGTGAATATTATTACAGCAGCTAGGATTGTGTTTGCTAAAAATTGGAAAAATGAGAAATTACCTTTGAAAAATGAAATAATTAGGAAGATGATTCTCTGGAATATGCAGAGATGAGTAAATTGGCATTTGAAATTAGAGACCAAGATGATAAACAATATTATAAAATATGGGATTTATTCTGTAACTGGTTAGATGGGAAAATAGATTAGAAAAGAAGATATATTTACGAAAGAGACATGTATTTTGAGATTGCACAAGAAGATACGTAAACACCCCTTCAGCATATTGAAATTGTTTGATGTGAATGATTTTTTTTTCTTTTTTTGTTGTGGAAAAATAAAATTTTCATTTATAATATTCCTATAGGTATTTTTGGAGAGAGAGAGAAAGAGAGAGAGAGAGAGGGAGGGAGAGAGAGAGAGAGAGAGAGAGACTGATAAATTTACAAAAATGTGTAAGTCACCTGCTCTATTTTACTTGCCTTCCCATTTGTAGATACTACAGGGAAAGCTGATTCTAGATGCAGAATTGTCAGAAGCAGCAAGAAACAAGGTAAAGTATCTAGCTACACTAAATAGCAAATAGAACAAGCAGACATACAGTTATGTCTATGCAGATAGAAAAAATGATTTGCACAAATAAAATAATGTTTGAAAGAAGATGGCAAGTTTGCTTCATATATGGAAAAGTAAATAGGGAACCACTTTAAAATAGTCTTTAAAAGGAGCACTGAACAGCTATTTAAAAAGTGCAACTGGCCTTCTGGAATATTTCCCAATCCCTGTCCTTTGCCTTTCCTGCTTTGAGAAAACTATGAAGTAAAAGGATAAGAACAACATCAGAATGAAGAAAAAAGACATTTTCCCTTAGAAATATTCCCATGCCCTACTGTCCTCCTTTTCTATTCTTTCAGATTAGGATAAGGAGCTTTGCAATTATTTATGAAAATTTAAATGCTCAATTTTATAGCTATTTGTTAACTTAAAAAGTAACTAATTTAATTCGTAGAACTCATGCTACATCTTACTCAAAAACTAGAGAGTTGTGAATTAAATGATATGGCATGGCCATACTGAGAGGGACTGGAATTTAGGATTGAATGAGCCATACATAGTATTCTAGGCCCAAATTAACAGTGATTATCACTATAAATATACCAGGGCTACTTTATTTATTTCTATTTATTTATTTATTTATTTATTTATTTATTTATTTATTTATTTATTTATTTATCACAACAGTATATATAAGCATCAGCATGAAATAACTATACGATATATAAGCATAAATATAATCATAAGTATGTGATAACTATATGAAATTGGATACAATCAAAGGGAACATTAGGACAGGAACAGTAAGCACGTTGGTGCTCTTATACACGCCCCTTATAGATGTCTTAGGAATGGGGTGAGGTCAATAGTAGATAGTTTTTGGTTAATGCTTTGGGGATTTTGGGAAGAGACCACAGAGTCTGGTAGTGCATTCCAGGCATTAACAACTCTGTTACTGAAGTCATATTTTCTGCAATCAAGATTGGAACGGTTCACATTAAGCTTAAATCTATTGTGTGCCTGTGTATTGTTGTGATTGAAGCTGAAGTAGTCTTCAACAGGAAGGATGTTTCTGTTTAACCCGATTCTATGGGTTAAACTCAGGTCATGTCAAAGGTGGTGGAGTTCTAAATTTTCTAAACCCAGGATTTCAAGTCTGGTAGCATAAGGTATTTTGTTGTAATCAGAGGAGTGGAGAACTTTTCTTGTAAAAAATTTCTGGACACACTCAATTGTATTAATGTACAAAATGAGGTATGGGTTCCAGACAGGCGAGCTGTATTCAAGAATTGGTCTAGCAAATGTTTTATATGCTCTGGTTAGTAGTGTAGTGTTTCAGGATAAGAAGCTACGCAAGATTAAGTTTACAACTCTTAAAGCCTTTTTTGCGATGTAGTTGCAGTGAGATTTCGCACTTAGATCATTTGATATGAAAACTCCAAGGTCTTTAATGGGGTGGGGACTTGGACTGCCTAGAATTAGTGCACTAATTTACATCACACAGACAGTACTTAAAAACAAAGACCATGCCTTAGTAACAACAGTCAGCCAATCAAAGAGTCCAAAGCCAACCATGACTCAGAAGAAGTCCAACAAACAACATCCATACTAATTTGTATCACATAAAAAGGTATTTAAAGACCAGTTTTCTGACAGATGAGCACAATTCAAGCACACAGAAGATATCTCCTTGAATGGTGATGAAATGTTTGCACCCAAATTGCCAAGTTCAGAGCTCAGACCAACAGCACAACTATCAAGCTGAGCTACTTATATTCAAATACATTTCATACTGCACAATGCATATACAAAAAGAAAAGAAGGTCAAAGAACATGAGGCAGAATCAGAAGAACTTTTGATGTGGGTGTTTTTTTTGGGGGGATGTTTTGATGTTTGAAGCTTTTGACTCAGTGGTACACGACAAACTTCTCCTAAAACTAAAATTCTATGGCATCTCCAGACCCCTCCACAATTGGATAACAGCTTTCCTGTCAAACAGACAACAAGTGGTCAAAATAGGCAGTGTCCTGTCAAATCCTGTTCCTGTCAATAGCGGGGTTCCCCAAGGCAGTGTTCTTGGACCAACACTCTTCATATTATACATTAATGATCTCTGCGACCATATTAAAAGTAATTGTGTTCTCTTTGCTGACTATGTCAAACTATTTAACACTACCAACAATACAGCTACCCTTCAAAAATACCTTGACTTTGTGTCAGAATGGTCAAAAACCTGGTAACTCCAAATCTCAACCAGCAAATGCTCATTTACACATTGGAAAAAAGAATCTAAACACTAAATACAAACTGGACGGACATTATTTTACAGATGACCCCCACCCTGTCAAAGACCTTGGAGTGTTCATATCCAATGACCTAAGTGCCAAAGCCCACTGCAACTACATCACAAAAAAGGCATTAAGAGTTGTAAACCTAATCTTACGTAGCTTCTTCTCCAGAAACCCTACACTACTAACCAGAGCTTACAAAATATTTGCTAGACCAATTCTTGAATACAGCTCGCCTGTCTGGAACCCATATCACATTTCAGACATCAATACAATTGAACGTGTCCAGAAATATTTTACAAGAAGAGTTCTCCACTCCTGTGAATACAGCAAAATACCTTATGCTACCAGACTTGAAATCCTGGGTTTAGAAAATTTAGAACTCCACCACCTTTGACAGGACCTATGTTTAACTCATAGTATCATCTATTGCAATGTCCTTCCTGTTGAAGATTACTTTAGCTTCAATCACAACAATACAAGAGCAAAAAATAGATTTAAACTTAATGTTAACCGCTTCAATCTTGATTGCAGAAAATATGACTTCAGTAACAGAGTTATTAATACTTGGAACACACTACCTGACTCTGTGGTCTCTACTCAAAATCCCCAAAGCTTTAACCAAAAACTGTCTACTATTGACCTCACCCCATTCCTAAGAGGTCTATAAGGGGCGTGCATAAGAGCACAAACGTGCCTACCGTTCCTGTCCTACTGTTTCCTTTCATTATATCCAATTTATATAGTTATTACATGCTTATACTCATATATATGCTTATATAACATACATAACATAACATCAGAGTTGGAAGGGACCTTGGAGGCCTTCTAGTCCAACCCCCTGCCCAGGCAGGAAACCCTATACCATCTCAGTCAGATGGTTATCCAACATTTTCTTAAAAATTTCCAGTGTTGGAGCATTCACAACTATATGACTATATACGACTATATGTTATATAGTTGCTTCATGCTTATGCTTATGTATGCTGTTATGACAAATAAAATAAATAAATAAAAATAAAAATAAAAACTTATGACCTTTCTCCATCTTCCTTGCAGCAAAACCTGGTGAAGCTAAAATAACTAGGAGGAGAGACAATATTAGAAGACGATTAAATCATAAGTCAATTGTATATTAGTTGAAGCCATTGATCCTTTTTGGTGAAAAATAACTTTTTGGCCAGAACCTAATATATATTGTAATTTGTAACATAGGGTCCCTTCGCCAAAGAAGATGAAGTGGATTCTCTAGACTACAAGCTTCTTCTGAGTTGACCTCATATATGGAATTCCCTATCAAGAGAGGCTCGGCTGGGAATCACATTAGCATCATTGAAGGTCTAGATCAGGATCTTTCTATTGACTTCAAAATTGCATTTTAATTCATGTTCCTTTAGATTTTGAATGACTGCCCTACTACTATCTGGTTTGCATGATGTTTTCATTTTGCTTTTTATTGGATTTTGATGTGTATGTTTTAGACCAATGGACTTTTATTGTAAATAGCTTCATACATCGAACTGTGTAAGATTTGTATTAATTTAAATTTAAGTTTAAACTTTTCTTTAATAGCCTCCTGACTTTCTCTCTTGCATTTAACCCTATTGTGATAGTATTGGCCATGTGATTAAAGTGATTAGAGAAAGATAGATACATTTTGCTTGGTGGCTGAAGTATCATGTGCATGAAATCTAGGGCATAGAGACATAGTGGTAACAGACTCTATTTTCCTATATAGACTATATAGACTATAGTGTTTATGTTATCCTGATGACAACAAAGGGAATTATTAAGAAGCTTCCACAAAATTTGTTAAAGAGGCCCCTTTACAGTAAAGGGGCTCCTTTACAGCAAAGACAGAAGTCTCTCCATTGTTAAAAAATAGTTTTTTCTTTTTTTATTTCTGATTGATATTTTACTGATGATTTGCCAAATCCAGAACTGAGATATTTTTTTAATTTGTTAAATTTTACAAAGAAATAATAAAACTGACTTACTGGGGGTGACATGATAGCAGTGTTCCAATATATCAGGGGTTGCCACAAAGAAGAGGGAGTCAAACTATTCTCCAAAGTAACTGAGGGCAGGACAAGAAGCAATGGATGGAAGCTAAGCAGATGCAATACGTCTGAAATGACATATAGTAGGTAATAGATAAGAATAAAGTGGCAAGTGAATAAAGTGAATAATAATTCTTATAAAGACAC
This sequence comes from Ahaetulla prasina, assembly GCF_028640845.1. Lineage (NCBI taxonomy): Eukaryota > Metazoa > Chordata > Lepidosauria > Squamata > Colubridae > Ahaetulla > Ahaetulla prasina. The sequence continues at coordinate 108,195,016 of NC_080542.1, read as the reverse complement.
TTTATAAGAATATAAAGACACTCTTATAAAGTGTCTTCTATACCTGTACATTATGTTTTCTTGCCTAAGTATAGAATTTTACCCTTTTTTCTATTGAACATAATTTTCTTAGATATGGCCCAGTGTTCAAGTCTGTCAAGGTCCTTCTATATCCTAAGCCTATCTTCTGGATTGTTGGCTATTCCAGTCATTCATTCATTCATTCATTCATTCATTCATTCATTCATTCATTCATTCATTCATTCATTCATTATTTGTCCATCAAATATCAAATATCTATGGGCAGCTTCAAAAAGTAAAAACAACAATTACACCATACAATTGTCCAAAGTAACAAAAACATGTTTGCACATTTGGGAAATTATGGTTGAAAGGGTAGGTACAGCGATAAAAAAACCCAGCCTCATAGGCCAGCTAAATGACACAGCTTAATTGATGGGACCCAAAGGAAGATAACACTATTGTAGTGCCTAGATTTAGAGGCAGTCTCCCAAATAATTAGGTCCTATGCCATGTAGAGCTGTATAATTGGTAATCAGCATATTAAATGGCCCCTGAAAGCTATAAACTGAGCATTCATGCAAGATGTTGTATGAGCATTTAAATGCCTTCTCATTATGGTTCATATGAAGTTATATGCTGATATCTTCTGGACCAGCTTCTGGGTGATCTTCAAGGGCAGCCCTATATATAAACCATTGTAATAATTCACTTATGAGCTGGACCTAGATGACAATGAGGAAAATCTCTCAATTCAGGAAAGGGTGCAGCTGATTTAAAAAAAAAAACAACCCTCACCTATACAAAGGCTTCACTGGTGACAACTATCACCTGTTCCTTGATAAGGACCCAAGAGTTCAGGAAGATCTCCGTATTATGTAAATTCCAGGTATTTGCTTCAGGATCAAAGATTGAAAGCCCTCAGCACTGGGATGATCAAGCACCTAGACCCATTTAGTTTTGCTTGGGTTGAGGGGAATATATTCTCCCCATCCAGACTCCAACTGTTTCTCATTAATGGGATAAGACTTTGACAGTATCACTTAATCATCCAAGGTTGACATACCGCGTTTCCCTGAAGATAAGACCCGGTCTTATTTTCTTTTAGGCTTGAAAATAAGCAGCCTTATTTTGGGGGAGGTCTTATTATTTTTTTATATGAAGGAGGTGGCAACTGCAGTCACCTCATGACTGTTTGGCCCCTTAATCACAGCCCATGGATCAGCTGAGTCAGTGAGGGCCAGGAGTTGCCTTACGGTCTGTCTCTCTGGTCACTGGAGATGTTTCCAGTGCACTCTTGCCAGCTCTGCCTGAGGTGCCAGGCAACTCTGCCTGCCTCCCCCATGCCTCTGTCTCCATCTACTGCCACCACACAAGCGTCCGATGAGGAAAAATAGGGAAAAGGCAAAGTGGCTGGCCGCAGAGCTGTTGGGTTCGGGAAGTGGCCCAATAAGCAGAAGCGCCATACCCAGAAAGAGATGGGCAAAAGCCATGTTGCCAGCTGCATGTGGTTTGCTCCATCAACCCTCAGCTGTGGAGCCCAGCCAGGAAGGTAAAAGGTGGAGTTGGATGCAGTGCCCACAAAACCTTTCCCACCTTCTGCTTGGTTAATGCACAGCTCCTCACCTTGGCTCTTGCTCCACCCTACTTGCAGAGCACTCGCTGTCCCCTTCATCTGACTCTCTTTTGACTCTGGCTCTGCTGCAGCCAGAAAGGAGGTCATGCTTCACTTTCACTTATAATGGTATGCTCCATCTTTTTTTTTTTCATAAAAAAGTTTTATTTTTACAATCATATCAAACAGCTCATCCAATGTACAGTTATATAAAATTAGTCGGGCTTGCCCAGTCACCCCCCACATTTTAACACTCTTCCCTCTTCTACCTTCTTCTACTTTCCAGACCTTCCTCTCCTTCTCTTATCTATATCCTTTCCTCCCTCCACCCTACACCTTCCTTCTCCCTCTTCTACCCCTCTTCCTTCCTCTTCTCCTCTTTCCTACCTCCTACTCTCTCCTCTTTTCTCCCTCCCCACCGTTCTAAAATGGTAACTGGGCAGACCCGACCCTACATTAATTATATTTATACATCTTCAATAATCCCTGTACATTAACCATCACTCCATCTCTAGCCTCAACCCCCAATTCCCTCCCCTTACCCCCCACCCCACCCCGACTTCCCAGAACAAAATGCAGGATATCAAAACTAACAATCATAATCCAAAATAATTCCTAAATTATAATCTCTAGTCACTCCACACATAATCACACTCTCAATTCCCCTCTCCTTCAGAAATAAATCTAATACAAAATATTTCCTAAATTTACTCATATGCTATTCGATATTTTTTTATCTGATACTTATTTTGAATATAATCAATCCACATTTTCCATTCTAAAATATAGTCTTTCAAGTAAGCAGAAATTTTTGCCATTTCTGCCAAATTTGATACTTTGAGTGTCCATTCTTCAATTGTAGGTAATTCTTCTTTCTTCCAATATTGAGCAATCAAAAGTCTTGCGGCTGTTATTAAGTTCAAAATCAATTTAGTCTCTATAGCTGTACAATCCATAATTATTCCTAGTAAAAAGAACTGCGGGGTAAACTTAATCTTCTTTTTCAAAATATTCTGCATGATCCACCATACTTTAATCCAAAATGCTTTAACTTTTTTACAAGTCCACCATATATGGTAATAAGTGGCATCTTCACAATCGCATCTCCAACATTTAGCCTGTACATTAGGATACATACATGACAATTTTTTGGGGTCTAAATGCCATCTATAAAACATCTTATAAAAATTTTCTCTCATATTTTGCGCTTGTGTAAATTTAACATTCCTCACCCAAATTCTTTCCCAAGTTTCCAACATTATTGGTTGCTGAAAATTTTGTGCCCACTTAATCATACAATCCTTAACCAATTCAGTCTCTGAGTCTATTTCTACTAATACATTATACAACCTCTTAATATGCTGTTGGCCTTGATCTCTCATTTGTTTTAACAAATTATCCTCAGTTTGCTTAACATCTATTTTTTGATCTAATTTCCATCTAGTTTGTAATTGTCCATATTGGAACCATGTATAATTTTTCCCTTCTTCCCCCATCTTTTCTCTGAATTTTAATTGTAATTCCCCCTTTTAATTGTAATTCCCCCCATACAAAGAAGTTCTTTATCGGTAACTACCTCCATCTTTTGATATATATTTATATTTTCTATTATGTGTCTCGGGATTGCCCATATTGGAATCTTTCCATCTAATTTATATTGATATTTCCTCCAGACCCTCAATAATGCATTTCTAATTATATTATTTTTAAATATTTTATCTACTTTCTTATCATATAATAAATAGGCATGCCACCCATATAACAAACCATAACCTTCTATATTCAAAACTCTTTCCTCAGTTAAATTAATCCAATCAGTAATTAATGATAAGACAACTGCTTCATAATACAATTTTAAATTAGGCATTTTAAGATCCCCCTTTCCCTTGTGTCCTGCATTATTTTTAATTTTATTCTTGGTTTTTTGCCCATCCATACAAAGTTATTAACCCCCTTTTGCCATTCCTGTAATTTGATATCATTCTTAAGTACCAGTATCATTTGAAACAAAAATAGAAACCTGGGCAAAACATTCATTTTTATAGCCGCTATTCTTCCCAGCAAGGATAGTTGTAACTTCTTCCAATTCTCCATTTCTTTCCATACCTTCTGCCACAATACCTCATAATTATTTTTGTATAATTTGACATTTGAAGCTGTAATATATATTCCTAAATATTTAACCTTTTTAACGATTTCAAAACCCGTAGTTCTTTCTAACTCTTCTTTTTGTTGTATATTCATATTTTTAGTTATCATCTTTGTCTTTTGCTGATTCACCTTAAATCCAGATACTTTACCATACTGACCAATTATATCTTTTAAACCAGTAGCTGAGTATATTGGTTGAGATACAGTAACAACCAAGTCATCTGCAAAAGCTCTTAATCTATAATCTTGATGTTTAACTCTAATTCCCTTTATTCGATCGGAACCACGTATTTTATTCAGAAGAATTTCTAAAGTTAAAATAAAAAGTAATGGGGACAGGGGACATCCCTGTCTCGTCCCTTTCCCAATTTTAAAAGTTTCTGTTAACCCACCATTTACTATTATTTGTGCTGTTTGCTTCTGATATATTGCTTTAATTGCATGGATAAAATAATCCCCAAATTGCATTTTTTCTATTACTTTAAACAAAAACTGCCAATCCAATCTGTCAAAGGCTTTTTCAGCATCCAAAAAAAAGAATGCCGCTGAGACTTGGTTGTTTCGTTCCAAATATTCAAGTAAATTTACAATTTGCCTCACATTATATCTCATCTGCCTACCCTTAATAAATCCTGACTGATCATTATGAATTATTTGATTCATCACTGGCATTAATCTATTAGCAAGTATCTTGGCAAATATCTTGTATTATAGGCCTATAATTCTCTGCTTTAATACCATCTCGATCTTCCTTCGGTATTAACGAAATAAAGGCTGTCCTCCATGAAGGGGGAACTTCCCCTCCCATTTGAATTTTATTAAATAACGCAAGTGGTTCAACCATCTCATTTTGTAAATTTTTATAATAAACAGCTGTTAAACCATCTGTACCTGGTGCTTTACCGATTTTAAGTTGCTTAATTGCTAACAAAATTTCCTCTGAAGTAATTAATTGATTCAGTTCTTCTCTTTGATTTTCTGTAAGCTCACAAATATTTTGTTGTTGTAAATATCTTTCCATCTCTGTATCATCAATCATATCCCTAGTATATAACTTACTATAATACTCTAAAAATGCTTTTTTAATCAAGTTCTTTTGATAAACTTCCTTACCCCTATATTCTATTTTATCAATCGTTCATGATTTCTGTTTTTTCCTTATTAAATAGGCAAGCCATCTTCCTGGCTTATTGGCATTATTAAACATATTATGTTTTACATATTGTAAATTAATTGCTACTTGATCTGCCATCATCATGTTAAACTGACCTCTTAATATATTTATTGATTCTTTTATTTTACTATTTCCTGGGCTATTTATCAATAACTGTTCTTTCTTTTTAATTTCCTCTTCCAATTCCTTTTTCTTTTTCTGCAATTTATTTTTGTATTTAATATTCATTTGTATAAGATTTCCTCTCATATAAGCCTTGCTAGTGTCTCAAATCATCTCTATAGAAGTCTCTTTTTTCATATTCATAATAAAAAATTCTTTCATTTGCTTTTTACATTAATTTACATTTTGTTCATATTTAAACAAATTCTCATTCAACCTCCATGATCTCCTAGCCTCCTTTTCCCGATCAAATTCAATCCAAACCGGACTATGATCAGATAGAGTTCTTGAACAAATCTTAGTCTTCTTCACTCTAGAATACAAATCATTAGAAATCAAAATAAAATCAATCCTCGAAAATGATTGATGCCGGTCAAAAAAGAAGGTAAAATCCCTCTCTTCTGTAATATGTTCTCTCCAAATATCTCTTAATTCCAAGTCCTCCATCATTTCAAAAAAAGCCTTTGGTAATTTCACCCGGCTTGAAATTTTCCTTAAACTTTTTTTGTCTTTTTGAGTATCCAACACACCATTCCAATCACCCATTAATATATATGATTTATAATCCCAAAATACTATTCTTTTATGTAAATTTCTTGTTGTTGATTCGGAGCATAAACTCCTATTAATAATGTTTTCATTCCCTCCAACAAAAGTTCAATAGCAATGTATCTTCCTTGCTTATCCACCTCAATTAATTTTGCTGATATATCCTTCTTTATATATATAACTAAACCGTTTTTTTTCCCAAAGAGGAGGCAACAAAATGTACTCCCAGTTTTGAGTTTATCAAATATTTCTGGTCTAAAGATCTAATATGTGTTTCTTGTAAACAAGTAATGTCATTTTTAAATTGTTTCAAATAATGAAATACTTTCCTTCTCTTCTGTGGTGAATTCAAAGATGGTGCTCTCCATCTTAAGGCAGCTGTGCTTGAGGGATGTAGACAGCACTCCCCTCAGTCAGGCTTGTGCGCCAAGCAAGCTGACCCCCAACTCACAGAACTGGCAGAAGCAGCATGTTTCAATTCTTCAGAAGTTACATTTTTGGCAAGATTCTGAGGATCTTCATCCTCTTCTGCACAGAGAGCTTATTATCGGTAGTGAGGGCTTATGGAGGGTGGAGGAACATGTGCCAGTTTCCTTTTCATGGCAACTGGCTTAAGAGCTCTGGGAGAACAGAGAAAGAAAACCTTTTGATTCCTGTGCATATATTTTCACTTTTCACTAAGTTTAAATCTCTCTCTCTCTCTCTCTCTCTCTGTGTGTGTGTGTGTGTGTGTGTGTGTGTGTGTGTGTGTGTGTGTGTGTGTGTGTGTGTGTGTGTGTGTGGTAGGGAGCAGAGCTCTTCCTGAGGGAGAAGAGTGCAATTTGAAGGTTGAAGCAAATACACAATCTGGCCGGTGAAAGGAAACAGTGAACACTGCATATTTTCAGGGCACCGAAAAGACTTGGGAAGACTCTGCCACACACACACACACACACACACGTACGTTTACACTTAGTGAAAAGTAAAAGACATGCATAGGAATAAAGAGGCTTTCCCTCCCTCCCTCTCTCTCTCTCTCTCTCTCTCTCTCTCTCTCTCTCTCTTCCCACCCCCCATGCTACATTGCAATGCAATGATCAGAATAGGACTTCTCCCCATCCCCTTCCCATCTGGAAAGGAGACAAATGCCTCCATGCTCAGAATTAGCAGTATCTGCACTATCCCAAGCGGCCAGTGGGCTGCAGCTGGACACTGTCGCACTCCATACGTGAGCGCCTCTCGTGATGGCCACACCCATATCCTGACCTTATTTTTGGGGATGGGTCTTATTTTCAGAGAAACACAGTATATTATCATTGTACTGATGATACCTCATCCGGAACTGCTAGATTATGTCTCCAGAGATCTCATGTTAAACATGAGGGGAGGAAGTACTGAACCCAGAAGAGTCAAAATCAGAGTATCAGGATTGATCTCTCCCCTATAACTGACATTAACATTTAAAGAAATGTGACTGTTAAACTAATCAATACATTTTTTAACTGTTTAACCACATTTCTTATGTAAGCAAGGTAAGAAAACAATTAAATACATAAACGATGAAAAAACACTTGATTTTCTATTAAATTGCATATCTGAAGCAACTGAAAGAAACAAAATTGCATCCCCTGGCCCAGGTTGGGATGATTTTTAAAAGAGTAGACAAACATTTGAAAAGTGTAAGTTGGCAGCTTTATTCAGTTTTCTATTAGAAGTGCTGCAGAATTTGATAGAATTGCACAAGAACAGCTATTTTATAATGGCAGTGCCATGGAATTTCAACCATCTCTTTGGTATTATTTTTCTTCCTAATTAAGCTTCTTTAAATTATGAATGGCTATATAATAAGATGGAAGTGTCATTATTTCAACCCTATATATCAATAACTATGTCCTGTTAAATTTTATTTAGGGTGTCAAGTATTTGGTGCCTGTTTTTTTTTTTGTTTTTTTTTCTTTCTTAAAACAAAAATCTATGGTCCATTAAAAATTTGTGTTCAACTTTTATTTTCAGGTCTTCCCTGAGACAGCAATTACAGATTAACTTCACCCTCATCTTTGTTACTATGTCATTCTGGCTTTTAAGAGTGTTCTAAAACTAATTGTTTAATATATTTTCTGTGTTATACTAAAAACCATGAAAATAATCAGGTCCTCTCTGTAATTGGAGATTGTAGTTGTTTTTAAATTATGTTGTCTGCAATATTCTTTCTTTGATGCAGGTTCCTCTAAATATGCTTCACTCACAATATGTTTCTGGTCTCCAGAAGCTGGCAATGGAAATTTGTATGTTATACTTCTCATAAAGAAAGTCCTTTGGTTTCTATCAGGTATATAATTCCAGATATCCTGCAGCAGTGTTTGTGAACTTCCATAACCTTCACTCCAGTGAACTTTAACTCCAGAATTCCCACAGTAAATATGTTTGAAGTTGAACTTCACATGGCTTAAAGTTACAGAGACTGAGAAATACTGTCCTGTGAAGAGTGTGAACTAGTGATTACATCCAAAACATCCTTATGCCTTTACTTTGTTTTAACATTTAGTTTTGAATTTTTATCTTATCCTACAATATCTGTAAATTTAGTGATGTTGCTATGGTTAAACAGACCTGTCTTGCTTCAATATCTTCTGTGGCACTTTCCCATCAATTGTCATCAGCTTCCCACTCACACAGGTTTCTGATTTTTGTTTTTCTCCAATCTATTTAAGGAAAAGGAAAAACCAATTGATTAACGCTGTCTCTCCCACTTATCAACCAGGGATAATAATTTGCCTGGTTCATCATTTGTCAGATGTTGACAAGTTTTCTAAAATTTTAGAAATGATAAAATACAAAAAGCAGAGTTTAATATTTTAATTTCTGAGTGCATGATCTATCCTTCTAATGGATAAAGAAATTAATGGATTTATTCTATATATTTTTCTTTTTTTAAAGGAACATATTTCTTCCATTCCCTATCCTGGTTCTTTACACCTATATACCAGGGATGGGCTTCAACAATTTTTGCAAGGGGTTCTCTGCCTGGTTCCTGGGGAGGCGTGGCCATGATGGGCATGGCCTAGTTGGCATCCTATACCATGGCAGGGGGGCGTTTTTGCCCTCTCCTCAAGCCTCTGGGAGGGCATAATTAGCCTCCCCAGGCTCCAGAGGCCAGAAACGGGCACATTTCTGGCCTTCCAAAACTTCTGGTAGGCCCGTTTTTCACCTTCCCTGAGGCTCCACACATGCGCCCTACGCTTACCTGCATCCAAAACGGGCTGCATGGGGATGCTTGGGAGGAGCAGGGTGGAGTAGGAAGCACCAGCCAGGAGTGGAATTTAGGGGTTCTCTGAACTGCACAGAGCTAGAGGTTCTCCCAAATCCCTGCAAACCCCAGCAGCCCACCCCTGCTATATACCAAGAGAAAGGGGAATAGCTGCAGCAGTCTCTCTGTCAGCTTTGGAAGCCATACTAGGCTGGAAGCTTCTGTGCTGCCACTTTCTTATGTGTGGGAAAGTAGGACAGGGGATTTAGTAGAGGGGCCTATTAGACATAATAACATTCTTCCTGCCAGTCAAGGTCAGGCCAGTCCTGCATCTGGAGAAGGAGTGGTCGAAGTGATGTATCGAGATGGGACGGTTGGTGTTATGTATTCTTGTATGTACCTTTAAATATTTGGGCGGGAAATCAGCACGTTGCTGATTGGACGAAGCCGCCAGTAGAACTGTATAAAAGGAGAGATTTTTCCCCCAGCCTGTTGCTGGGTTCACCATATATTAAAGAGCTGTTGTCACTACCCTGGTCTCCAGCCTCGTTACTTCCAGAACTTAACACTGGCGACGAGGATGGGATCTCGAGGCTAAGGAGAACCAGAACCGAGCTGAAGCACGATAGACCCGAACCCAGCAAACACAGGGCAGAAAAGCGGAGATGGCCAGTTACACTCCGCCTGCACCGTTTGACCCGGCTAAAGAGAAATGGGGAACGTATATGACCCGTTTCGAAAGCTTTCTAGAAGCCAACGAACTGCAAGGAGTTCCAGATAACCGAAAAAGGGCTTTTTCCTTAGGCCACTGTGGTCGGGGGGGCATTGTTATCGCGGAAGCCCTGCCAGAGCCAACGCCGTTACAATCGGTGTCGTGGCCAACTCTACAAACTTTACTAAAAAACCACTTCGCGCCAACGCCGTCCAAATACGTCGGCGGTTTGAATTCGGAGGCGAAGGCAGATGGAGGCGAATCCGCCGGTGACTACATGGCGCCCTAAGGAAGCGTCCAAGGACTGCGGATACGCGACCTGGGCGAGGTGCTCCTCGAGCAACTCATCCGAGGGGTCAGAGACATCCGTTTGCGGCGGCGGCTGCTAGCAAAGAGCAACCTAACGCTGGCCAGCGCTCTGGGCGAAGCCAGAGCATATGAAATGTCCACCCAAGCGGCGGAGACACTGCAAAAGCCTGTCCCACCAAAGGCGGCCGAAGCCAACTCCAGTGCACCAGGAAGAGGTTCAGACCGAATCCGGCGGTGAAGATGAGGAAGGGTCTGCCGAACCGAGAAAGCGACAAAGGGGACCGAGGGCGAATCACGGAAGCTGCGGTGGTCAACACCAGCGCCAACGCTGCAAGTTTAAGGGCGCGACATGTCGGTGCGGAAGAAAGGACACCTAGCTCAAGTTTGTCGAGCGCCCAACCTTCCGCCGAAAATTCAAATCGGCCAATCAGAGCGCGGAATCGGCAAGGCGACCGCGATTGGCTCAAACAAAAAGGTGTGGATTCAAACCAACGACTGTGGTCATAGGCGCGCCTCGACCCGAGTGGAGAAGAAGATCTTCACCAAACCAAAAATAGAGGAGTACGGTGCCGCTCGGTAGACACGGGATCAGCGATCACCATCATGTCCTGGGACACTTTGGCGAAGACACTGCCGTCAGTCGCGAAGCACCACCTGCAAGCACAACGGCTACGAGTCCACGACTACCAAGGGAATCGCATCCCTGTTCGAGGGACCACCTCCGTCCGAGTCAGTCACGGACCACACAAGAAGACCCTGCCCATCATGATCGTCGAAGGACCCTGCCCAGTCTGTTGGGACTAGACTGGTTTCGTGCCCTGGGCATGGGGTGACTGGCATCTACAAGTGACTGTAACCTGAAGGACATTCTCTTTAACGAGTTCGAAGATGTCTTCAAGGACTGCCTGGGCAAGTACAAGGGACCCCTATTTCCTTCAACTTAGACCCCAGGTAGCTCCCATTAGGCTTAAGGCGAGGAGAGTCCTTTGCCCTAAAACCAAAATTGACAAGGAGCTAGATAAGCTCATAAATCAGGGATTTTGGTGCCAGTCGATCACGCAAAGTGGGAGGCAATCGTCACCCCAATAAAACCAGACGGGTCAATTAGAATTTGCGCTGACTACAAGGCGGCGCTTAACAAAGCCTTACAGAAAAGCGCTTACCGGTTCCGTGGTGCAACACTTATTGCACTCTTTGGGGCAAGGGCAAGTCTTTGCAAAGTTAGACTTGGCCCAAGCCTACCAACAACTGCCCGTGAGCGCCCGCAGCGAGGCCCAAACGATTGTAACGCACAGGGGGGCCTTCAAGTGCACCCGATTGCAATTTGGGGTGAGTGTGGCACCAGGGCTGTTCCAAAACCTAATGGAACGACTTCTGCAAGGGCTCCCAGGGGTAGTTCCCTACTTCGATGATGTCCTGATTTCTGGGGAAAACGTAGAGGAATTGGGGGAGCGTTTGAGAAAGGTTCTGGGCATCTTCCGGACAGCCGGATTAAAAGTCAAGGTAAACAAATGCCAGATAGGGGTCGAATCCGTCGAATTCTTGGGCTACCGGATAGACAAGAAAGGAATTCACCCCACTGAGAGCAAGGTCAAGGCAATTAGAAAGGCTCCAGCGCCCAAAAACAAAGCAGAGCTACAGGCATTCCTGGGGCTAGTGAATTTTTACGCGGTCTTTTTAAAAAACAAAGCGACCGTTGCTGAACCGCTGCATAGGCTTTTAGGAAAAAATACTGTTTGGTCTTGGGGAAAGTCGGAAAATAGGGCTTTCGAAGCAGTAAAAAACCTGCTCTCGAGTGACAGCCTGCTCATCCAATATCATAACTCATTGCCCCTAGTGCTGGTTTGCGATGCCTCCCCTTACGGGGTGGGGGCTGTACTCAGCCATAGACTTCCAAATGGCACAGAAGCCCCTATAGCTTTTTACTCTAGAACGATGTCCTCCCCAGAGAGGAACTACAGCCAATTAGATAAAGAAGCACTAGCCATTGTGTCAGGGTGAAAAATTCCACGAATATGTTTTTGGGCGGGATTTTGAAATCGTGACTGACCACAGACCGCTATTAGGGATACTGGCTGGCGACCGCCCAACGCCTGTGGCACTTTCGCCACGCTTGACCCGATGGACTATTTTCTTAGCCGCTTATTCGTACAAGCTGCAGCATCGACCAGGAAAAGAAGTGGGGCATGCAGACGCGTTAAGCAGATGCCCACTACCAGGGGCCATCAAGACCCTACGCGGGGCGCCCATCCTGCTTATTGACTCTTTGGACTCTGGCCCAGTCACATCTAAGGAAGTGGCTCGGCATCATACCGACATTATGTTAAGGACTGTACTCGGTTGGGTACAAGAGGGTGGCCGCTGCGCCCGGGCGAACGCTTTAAGGAGTTTGTTAAAAACGGATGAGCTCTCGGCTCAAGGGGTGCCTGTTATGGGGTGATCGTGTGGTAATCCCGATAAATTAAGGAAAGGTACTGGACCTCCTCCACGAGGGCCACCCAGGATCGTCAGGATGAAGGGCTAGCGAAGCTATGTGTGGTGGCCACTCATGGACTCAGAGATTGCTGAGAGGGTAGGGAAATGCCAGGCTTGCCAAGAGTCCAGACCCCTACCCCAACGGCCCCAGTCAGGAATGGGAAAACCCCAAGGGCCCTGGTCAAGAATCCACATTGATTTTGCTGGCCCTTTCCATGGCCAAACTTTCCTAGTGGTTGTCGACGCATTCTCTAAATGGTTGGAGATCATACTCATGAAATCCACTACGGCCGAGGCAGTAATCGCAGCCCTGCGCCACTTATTCGCAACCCACGGGTTGCCTGACACTCTGGTGTCCGACAACGGGCCGCAATTCACGGCAGCCCAGTTCGAAGAATACTTGGCAGAGGAGGGCATCCGACATGCCCTCTCTGCGCCTTTCCACCCTGCGTCGAATGGCCTTGCAGAGCGTTCCGTCCGGAGCGCTAAGGAGGCATTGTCCAGGCTCAAGCCAAGTGACTGGCAAACAAAGATAGACTTCTTTCTGGCCGTTCAGCACAGAACCCCAAGCACTGTTACAGGCAGAAGCCCAGCCGAATTATTGATGGGATGGAAACTCCGGTGCCCACTTGACCGTTTGAGTCCCCATTACACACCAGAGGGTTACAAGGGGGAAATAGACAAAACAAGGGAATTGGGCATAGGCGACCGAGTGTGGGCCCGCAACTACGGGGACGGCCCAAGTTGGCTCGCAGGGCAAATAATAAAAGCAACCGGCCCAAAGTCATACTTGGTCGAAGTACAAGACAACCGAGTATGGAGGCGCCACATAGATCAGATAAGGAGACGAATAACTGAACAAATTAAGCCACAGGAAACAAATTATGACCCCTCCTTATTTGAACCCACAGCTGACCATGACCCGGGGGAGGCGCAAGACTTAGCTGAGGTCCCGGAGGTCCAGCGACGCCATCAGGTTCCCGAGGGAAACGACAGGGAAAATTACAAAAGTAATCCAGGGCCGGATGGCCAAGAAAAAGAATCTGCAAATAATCCAGGGCCCGATGGCCTAGAAAAAGAGCTGGGAGGAGAAAACAGACCCTCCGAACAGCTCAAAACACCACCCAGGACTGAACCGCGCAGGTCTGAAAGAACTAGGAGACGCCCAGGTTATTTGCGTGACTACGTCGAAAAATAACATGTAAATAAAATGTAAATAGAGGCAAAGTGTTTTCTGGGAGGGGAGGAGTGTTATGTATTCTTGTATGTACCTTTAAATATTTGGGCGGGAAATCAGCACGTTGCTGATTGGACGAAGCCGCCAGTAGAACTGTATAAAAGGAGAGGTTTTTCCCCCAGCCTGTTGCTGGGTTCACCATATATTAAAGAGCTGTTGTCACTACCCTGGTCTCCAGCCTCGTTACTTCCAGAACTTAACAGTTGGCTATTGGAGCATGTGATCAGCGGAGGAATCAGGGGGTGGTTTTGGGGTTTTGATTTACTGAGGGAAAATTCAGATCTCTCAGATTCGGATTGTCCCAGATGTGCCAGTTTACCTATTCTAGTAAAAGAACTTTGAAAGATGCGTGCTTCGGAGTTTTTACTTGGCAAGTGGGTCTTTTGGAATGCTGACACTCTTTCCTTTCCTTTCCTTTCCTTTCCTTTCCTTTCCTTTCCTTTCCTTTCCTTTCCTTTCCTTTCCTTTCCTTTCCTTTCCTTTCCTTTCCTTTCCTTTCCCTTCCTTTCCCTTCCTTCCCTTCCCTTCCCTTCTGAAAAAGTGATATAGGGTAAAAATATGCATAATTATATTTACATCTTCACTTCCTTTCTTGTTTGTAAGACAAAGTGGCAATATGGGAAATGAAAATGAAGATTATGCTGTTGATTATTGTTCAGTTGTAGTAAGTCCATTTTAAAGATGAATCTTAAAATGAAAAGTATTAGAGTTCAAGTAAGGTCCTTCTGGTGTGTATCATAGACTGTAGAAAGTATATGTCTAATAGCATCTAAAGTGGCACATAATCCCGAATTACTAAAAAAAAAAAAAGTCCTATCTTTTGTACTGTAATAAATAGAATTATTCATCAATAGATAGAGTCATTTTAGGTTACACATTAACATCTAAATTCAAATTCATGTGAATCATAATATGCTATCTTTTGAAAACCATTTTGCTATATGGTTTCCTTCACTGCAGCTTCTGAAAAACTATCCTTAATCAAATGAAATCCAGACTTTTCTTTACATTTTGGAGACAGTCTTATTGTTTGTGATCATGAACTCATTTATCCTTCTTACTTGGTGGCTAGGATTTTCCAGAAATCTGGATTTGATGAAGCAATTCATGACATATAAAGTTCTTTGGCAGTTAAAATATTCCTTGCCCAACTCTCAAAGTCATAACTTCCACAAAAGATCCAAAAGGATCACTTGAGAGATCCAGAAACAGGAATCCCTTGGCCAGACTAGTATGGTTTAAACACATGGGCACATGGGAAGGGCAGAGTGATGAAATATGGGTTGAAATGCTACACAGCAAATATAGAATATTGTACAATTATAAACTCATCTTTGTGACTACCCTTGGTAGGAAATGATGTGTTGTTGTCAATGAACAAGCCTTTCTTGTTTTGGGTTTATTCTTTTATATTTCATTTGGCAAAATACATACTGATCATGGTAATGATAATAAAAATACAATTATAAAACCACAATATAGTCAGCTCCTTAGACTTAGAAACTCATCACAACCTACCCTATTAAAATCCAAGGATCCATAATATTATTAGTGTTTAAAAGGTATCTAAATCCATGAGGCCTAACGCCTCATTTCAGAAGAATTGGGCATCCATTATCAGGCTGTACCTGTAAAGATTTGTTTCTCAGCATGTGTGAAAGTAGACTATTTTGCCATTTAATATTTAATTAATTAATTAATTTGTATAGCAGCCCATTTCAAATCATTAATTTTAAGTGATGAAAAATCATAAAAATAATCAGAACAAAACAATGCAAAAAAGAAATTAAATACAATTAGAAACCAAGGGATATAATAATGTCGGTGTCAGCACAGTCAGAAAATGGGGCCCTTCCAAACTATTGAGACCTCAGGTAGAAGCACATAGCCAGATTTTCAAGGCCTACCAAAAGAGGACAGGTTCAGGCCATCCTAATCTCTGCCACTAAATAAGGAGGCATCAGTACCAAACGGCAGTGATGCCAAAATGACAATATAAAAACAAAATATCTTCATAGAAATGTTGAGATTATGCAATTATATCAGGATATTGTATTTAAATATGTAGATCAAGTCACATGCATGTAGATTTTGTCATGCACATATTACCATGTGTGTCTTGGCCTTTACTATAGATGGCTGTATTTGATTCTGATGAAGTAATGCTAATTGTTGGTTGCTTTCTTTAGAAATGGTGGTCGAATATGGTTAATGGGGATGTCCTTTTATAAAAGAAAATTTCTATTATTTTTCAGTATAATACAGTACTTTTAAATAAGGAGATAAGAAGCAATGCAACTGTTTCTACTTGTTTTCAAGCGGAGTTTTTAAGTGTAACCAAAAAAAAGGACTTTCAGAGTATCTGAACTATTTCTTAAAAGTCAACCAAAAGCTTGAATTTATACTGACTTGCTGCTGGTCATAGTTTAGGCTTGGTGTCTTAATTTCTTTGACAAAAAGCTCTCCTTCTTCTCTTCTAAAAATCCTTTCCATTTAACTGCTGTCTTTGAGAACAATAGTAGAGGTTTCCAATTTAGTTATTTATTTGTCCCCCACCCTCATTTTGCTTCATATGCTTCAGTTCTTTCCCACCTATTCATATCCTGAATAGCTTGTAACACTGAAACAAGATAACTTGATACAACTGGAAAAGGTAACTTCTGCTGTTGAATCTGACTTCAGGAATCTTCTTAGCCTCCAACAAACACATCCAGCCCACCAGCTTTGAGGCAACTGATTCCATTGTTATTCTTTTCTGAGACTAAGAGGACATATAAAACATTCATCAATGTTATTCAGAACTCTAAGATATAATTTATTGGGCCTAGAGAGTTAAACTCATTCAGAATAAATTCCCTGATTGTGCTTTCATCAGTTTCAATTAATCCTTGCTCTACATCCTACTTGTCACAATTGTCTGTTGAATTAAACATGTTGTGCCTAAAAAATTGAATCACAATTAAGGTAAAGTGACCAGATTTCAGCGATGGCAAAGCGGGACACCATTGACGGGGGCAGTTGTGCATGCGTGCTGAGTCTTGCCATCTGCCTGAAGGAGGAGGAGCGGCTGCTGCTTCTCCGCTCTTCCAGGCAGGCTCGGCTCTCCTCTCAGCTCTTCTTTTCCTCTCGGGTGAAGTCAAGCAGTGTCTCTCCTCCCTCTCGCGCCCCCTTCTCTGCCATTCCCCATCTCCGCCTCCTCCTCTTGCGTTGCCGCCTCCCATTTTCAGAATGGGAGTGAAACAAAAAAAAAATCGGGACTTTTTGGAATTGCCGCGGGACGCGGGACAAATTATTAAAAAGCGGGACTGTCCCGCTAAAAGCGGGACGTCTAGTCACTATAAATTAAGGTGAGTTGGGTATTTCTGCCTTTTGTTTGTTTGTTAATTTAGCATTTTTGAGCAGTCAGTATACCCACTCCTCTTCTCTTTATTTGTTGTGTTTATCTTAATCCTATACAATATTACTAAGAACAATTATCTTCTAAAAACTAGATATTTTGAAAGAATAATGCAAGAAATTACCACTTTCATTCTGTCATATATATATATATAAATACACATTCATGCACACATGGACACACAGAGAGATATTTTATCACTCTGCGACACTCTATTATAACTAAAAATTATTTTTTGTTCCCTGAGCAATCAAAGTCTTTTGTCCAAATTAAATAACTCATGTCAAATTGGACTGAAAAGTAATCCAAATTCCAAAAGAAAACAAACTTCAGAAATGAGAAATACACAGCGACAGCTCTGGATGAATGAACTCACTGTAGCCTGTTAGATGTATTGAATCTGACATTATTGTGTTGAACTTGCAGAACTGTTCCTGGGAATTGAGCCCTAAGTGCCCTCACTAGTAAAATGGATTGTAGCATTTTCACCTCTTCCATTTAATAATGGAATTCTAAAGTGAGAGGAACAGGAGGATGATCATCTCTCGATTTTGATCCACAAGAAGAGATTTAAGAGCAACAATGCAATATCCTGGTAGTTGTATTTGTTTTAAAATAATTTCCCAATTATTAGTGAAAAAGTCTGGGTAAGCATTATTAGTGTTGTAGTCCTTTTTCAAGGATTCTTTACACAGACTCTGAAGTAAGCTCTTTCTTTATCCAACAAAATTTTGAAATGTAACACCAACTTCTTCCATGGCTTCCATGTTATCATCTTCCCTACTCTACCATCCTGATGCAGTGTCTTCTGGGATTTGTAGTACTATACCACAGTTCACAATCGGTCTGTATGCTGTTTTAGAAGTAATTATGGCACTACAGAAATATTTCTATAATGTGCTACTGGTAGTCTAATGATATATGATTAAAATGAGAAAGGATAGAAAGAATAATCAATGAAAATTTTATTTATTATTTATTTATTTATTTATTAGATTTTTATACCGCCCTTCTCCCGAAGGACTCAGGGTGGTTTACAGCCATAATAAAAATAGAACAATATACAATTAAAACAACAATTAAAAAACTTATTATATATGGGCTGAGATATAAAACAATATCCTATTAAAATTAAACTCTCTAAAAATATAAAATTATAAAATTTAAAAATCACGAAGCCAGTCCCGCACGGATAAATAAATAGGTCTTGAGCTCACGGCGGAAGGTCCGAAGGTCAGGCAGTTGGCATAATCCAGGGGGAAGTTTGTTCCAGAGGGTAGGAGCCCCCACAGAGAAGGGCCTTCCCCTGGGGGCCGCCAGCCGACATTGCTTGGCGGACGGCACCCTGAGAAGCCCCTCTCTGTGTGAGCGTACGGGACAGTGGGAGGTATTTGGTAGCAGAAGGTGGTCCCGTAAGTACCCTGGCCCTAAGCCATGGAGCACTTTAAAGGTAGTGACCAACACCTTGAAGTGCACCCGGAAGGCCACAGATAGCCAGTGCAGTCTGTGCAGGAGTGGTGTTATGTGGGCGCCACGTGTGGCTCCCTCTATCACCCGTGCAGCTGCATTCTGAACTAACTGCAGCCTCCGGGTGCTCTTCAAGGGGAGCCCCATGTAGAGAGCATTGCAATAATCCAGGCGGGAGGTAACAAGAGCATGAGTGACTATGCATAGGGCATCCCAGTCAAGAAAGGGGCGCAACTGGCAAATCAGGCGAACCTGATGAAAAGCTCTCCTGGAGAAGGCTGTCAAATGATCTTCAAACGACAGCCGTTCATCCAGGAGAACGCCCAAGTTGTGCACCCTTTCCGCTGGGGCCAATGTTTCGCCCCCAACAGTCAGCTGCAACTGCAGCTGCCTGTACCGGGGTGCCGGCATCCACAGCCACTCCGTCTTAGAGGGATTGAGCCTGAGCCTGTTTCTCCCCATCCAGACCCGTACGGCTTCCAGGCACCGGGACAGCACTTCAGTAGCTTCGTTGGGGTGGCCTAGGGTGGAAAAGTACAGTTGCGTGTCATCAGCGTACAGTTGGTATCTCACCCCAGAACCACTGATGATCTCACCCAGCGGCTTCATGTAGATGTTGAACAGGAGAGGCGAGAGAATCGACCCCTGCAGCACCCCACAAGTGAGGCACCTCGCAGTCGATCTCCGCCTCCCTGTCAACACCGTCTGCGACCGGTCAGAGAGATAGGAGGAGAACCACCGATAGACAGTGCCTCCCACTCCCAAATCCTCCAACTGGTGCAGCAAGATACCATGGTCGATGGTATCAAAAGCCGCTGAGAGGTCTAATAGGACCAGGGCAGAGGAACAACCCCTGTCCCTGGCCCTCCAGAGATCATCCACCAACGTGACCAAAGCCGTCTCCATGCTATATCCGGGTCGGAAGCCGGACTGGAACGGGTCTAGATAGACAGCTTCATCCAGGTATTGGGGTAGTTGACGCGCCACCACACTCTCAACAACCTTCACAACAAAGCGAAGGTTGGAGACCGGACGGTAATTTCCCAAAACAGCTGGGTCCAGGGAAGCCTTCTTGAGGAGGGGTCTCACCACCGCCTCTTTCAAGGCGGCAGGGAAAACAGAGAAGCATTGATAATCCCCCGGAGCCAGCCTCATGTCACCTCCTGTGTGGCCAGCACCAACCAGGAGGGGCACGGGTCCAGTAAATATGTGGTGGCATTCAACCTCCCCAACAACCTGTCCACATCTTCGAGAGCCACAGGGTCAAATTCATCCCAAATAATCTCGACAAGACGAGTCTCCGCCCTCTCACCTGGATCATCCCAATTTTGATCCAGACCATCCCGAAGCTGAACGATTTTATCGTATAGATAACTACTAAACTCCTCGGCCCGTCCCTGTAAGAGGTCATCCCGCACCTCCTGATGAAGGAGAGAGCGGGTCACCCGAAACAGGGCGGCCGGGCGGTTATCTGCCGACGCAATGAGGGAGGAAGCGTAGGAATGCTTCGCTTCCCTCAGTGCCACTAGGTAAGTCTTAGAGTAAGACTTAACTAGTTTCTGGTCAGCTTCGGAACAGCTGGATCTCCAAGCACTCTCTAAGCGTCTTCTCTGGCATTTCATCTCCCTCAGCTCCTCGGAGAACCAAGGGGCTGGTTGAGATCTACGCCGGGTCAGAGGCCGCAAAGGCACGACCCGGTCTAAAGCCACAGCCACGGCCTGTTTCCAGGCCGCAACTAGTTCTTCAGCTGTGCCGTGGGCCAGATCCTCAGGAAACGGCACAAGCTCCCTCAGGAACCTCTCCGGGTCCATCAGGCGCCTGGGATGGAACCATCGTATTGGTTCCGTCTCCCTGCGGTGGTGGGTAGCGGTCTGAAAGTCCAAGTGAAGGAGATAATGATCTGACCATGACAGAGGCTCTATTAGTAAATCTCCTAACTCCAGATCATTTAACCACTGACCAGAGATATAAATCAGGTCCAGCGTGCCTCTCCCAATGTGTGTAGGGCCATCAACTACTTGGATCAGGTCCAAGGCCGTCATGGAGGCCTGGAACTCCCGAGCTGCCGTTGAGGACAAGCCGGTCGATGGCAAGTTGAAATCCCCCATGACCATAAGTCTGGGGGTCTCAACCGCCACCCCGGCCAGTACCTCCAACAGCTCGGGCAGGGCTGTAGTCACGCAGCAAGGAGCCAGGTACGTGATCAACAAGCTTATCTGACCCCTATGGCCCCATCTCACAAAGAGGGATTCACAACCGGCTATCTGAGGCACAGTGGACTCCCTTGGCTGTAGACTTTCCCTAATAACAACCTCCATCCCCCCACCCCTACCTTGGGCCCTCGGTTGATGGAATGCTCGGAAACCCGAAGGGCACAGCTCAACAAGGGGAACACCCCCTTCCGTGCCCAACCAGGTCTCCATAATGGCCATAAGGTCCGCGGACTCCCCCTGAATAAGATCACAAATCGGGGTGGGGGGGTGTTAAAAATTTTGTTAAAAATACTTAGCAAGCTGGGAAATAGAAAAGAAACAGCTATGTTATAATCAATAATAAAGATGATGGATTAATAAATTTAACAATGCTAGTCTGAAATCTCCATTTCAATTTCCTACAATTGATGAGGTATATTTTCCTACATCATTTTCAAGGTGCTTTAGAATTCTTTTTGATAAAATGATTTTAATACATTTGTATTAATTAATTAATATTAATAAAATGTTTTATGTGTCAGCATTCCAACAGATGCCCTGATTAAATCATGAGCCTTGAGCCAAGCTTCAAAAGAAATCCAGTTATTTATTAGGAGCTTCATGTTGGCATGTTCCAAGTGAAGCCAACTCTGACCCCATGTCATTTACAATCCAATCTTGACCCTGTTTACTCCCCTCCCCCCATGGTGTGTCATCAGTCACAATCGCCAATGGGGTAATTTCGCAGTTGTAGAGATCACTCCTCTCCAGCTGCTGTGGGTAAGCCTGGGAGACAGCCTTGAAAGAGATATGTCTGGAATGTGTCTTTGTTTTTGGCTGCCGTGCTGCTTTGCCTGTGTCGCATCCCCCTTGCCTAGAGCAACTTGAGAGCAGGCCAGGAATTCTTTGCAAGTTGACATATTTAAAAAGCCTGATTGACTCATATAATTAATCAAAATTTACTATAAAACTGATTCTAGCCCTGATTCATTGCATGTCCTAAATATAGAATATATGTATATATTATAAAATATATCAATGAAAGTAAATTTTAAACTGACCAAAAATAATCAATATTTTTCTTCTTCTTCCTCTTCCTCCTCATCTGCTGCATTTAAAGTTCTCATGACCTCTCCTTTCCTCCCAAATATATATTTTTGTATTTAAAGCCTTTCTACATTTTTCTGCCTATTCACTCAAGTGTCTTCAATATGTGCTTGGTATATCTGGCTGAACATAGGGAAAAGAGTGGAGCTATAAGGAACTTTGCCTGAATGAAAAAGGAAAGGCCTACTCACTAAAGAGGCAAAGTGGACTTTTCTCTCAGAGCCCCAAGCACAGATCTGTAAGTTAGAAATAGATTACACAGTCACATGAACCATTGAGCCACCTCATAACTAAACAAATGTAAGAATTACATATTCCAGAATTTCTCTAAACTATTCCTCTCCTTTAAAAAAGCTTTTAAAAAATTTGAAGGCAAATTCTTTTTCATCAGATTGAACGAAACTTGATAGAGAAACTGCAAAATTTTCTACATCTCTGTTTTTAGTAAATATTCTGGTGTACAGAATGTGAAGAGACATAGTGATAAACATGTGGCTGCCAGCCACTGTGGTGGTTCAGTACTGATCTTTGAAGGTTGTAGAAGGTACCTAAGAGTCTGATGCAAACTGTGCATTAATTTAGTGGCAACAAACACATTTCAGAATCATATTCTAATCTCCTAGTTTAATGATGCAGCTCTAAGGAAACCAACTAAAATTTATTTTATTTTATTTTATTTTTATTTTATTGATCACATTTGTATACCGCCCTATCTCCCGAGGGACTCAGGGCGGTTAACAGGCATATAAAAAGGACATATAAATACAGATTAAAACACAAATAAAAAACTTATTCTAACCAGCCTGATTACCAAAACCAATTAAAATCAATATAAAATTTAAAATTTCAAAAATTTAAAAATCTAAAAAACCTAGTCCAGTCCTGCGCACCTAAATAAGTGTGTTTTAAGCTCACGACGGAAGGTTCTAAGGTCCGAGAGTTGGCGAAGTCCTGGGGGGAGCTCATTCCAGAGGGCGGGAGCCCCCACAGAGAAGGCCCTTCCCCTGGGCGTCGCCAGACGGCACTGCCTAGCTGACGGCACCCTGAGGAGTCCCTCTCTGTGAGAGCGCACGGGTCGGTGAGAGGTATTCGGTAGCAGAAGGCGGTCCCGTAAATAGCCCGGCCCTATGCCATGGAGCGCTTTAAAGGTGGTCACCAACACCTTGAAGCGCACCCGGAAGGCCACAGGTAGCCAGTGCAGTCTGCGCAGGATAGGTGTCACCCGGGAGCCACGAGGGGCTCCTTCTATCACCCGCGCAGCCGCATTCTGGACTAACTGCAGTCTCCGGATGCCCTTCAAGGGGAGCCCCATGTAGAGAGCATTGCAGTAATCCAGGCGAGACGTCACGAGGGCGTGAGTGACCGTGCATAGGGCATCCCGGTCCAGAAAGGGGCGCAACTGGCGTACCAGGCGAACCTGGTAAAAAGCTCTCCTGGAGACGGCCGCCAAATGATCTTCAAAGGACAGCCGTTCATCCAGGAGGACGCCCAAGTTCCCCCCCCCCCCCGTCGGGGCCAATGACTCGCCCCCAACAGTCAGCCGCGGTTGCAGCTGACTGTACCGGGATGCCGGCATCCACAGCCACTCTGTCTTGGAGGGATTGAGCTTGAGCCTGTTTCTCCCCATCCAGACCCGTACGGCTTCCAGACACCGGGACAGCACTTCAATAGCTTCATTGGGGTGGCCCGGTGTGGAAAAGTACAGCTGGGTGTCATCAGCGTACAGCTGGTACCTCACACCGAAGCCACTGATGATCTCACCCAGCGGCTTCATATAGATGTTGAACAAAGGGGGCGAGAGAACCCCCCCCTGCGCCCCCCCCCAAGTGAGGCGCCTCGGAGCCGACCTCTGCCCCCCCGTCAACACCGTCTGCGACCGATCGGAGAGATAGGAGGAGAACCACCGATAAACGGTGCCTCCCACTCCCAATCCCTCCAACCGGCGCAGCAGGATACCATGGTCGATGGTATCAAAAGCCGCTGAGAGGTCTAATAGGACCAGGGCAGAGGAACACCCCCTATCCCTGGCCCTCCAGAGATCATCCTGCGACCAAAGCCGTCTCCGTGCTGTAACCGGGCGGAAACCGGACTGGAACGGGTCTAGATAGACAGTTTCATCCAGGTGTAAGGAAACTGATATGCCACCATATTCTACAACCTTCGCATGAGCGGGTTGGAGACCGACGATAATTACCTAAAACAGCTGGGTCCAAGGCAGGCTTCTTGAGGAGGGTCTCACCACCGCCTCTTTCAAGGCGGCCGGAAGACTCCCTCCACCAAGGAAGCGCTCGTAATTGCCTGGAGCCAGCCTCGTGTCACCTCCTGGGTGGCCAGCACCAGCCAGGAGGGCAGGTCCAATAAACATGTGGTGGCATTCAACCTACCCAACAACCTGTCCATGTCCTCGGAGCCACAGGGTCAAACTCATCCCATAAAATATCACCAAGACCACCCTTGGGCGCCTCCCTGGGCCACTGCAATTTTGGTCCAAACCGTCCCGGCTGAACGATTTTATCGTATAGATAACCGTTAAACTCCTCAGCACGTCCCTGCAGCGGGTCATCCCGCTCCCCTGATGAAGGAGGGCAGGTCACCCGAAACAGGGCGGCTGGGCGGTTATCTGCCGGCGCAATGAGGAGGAGGCGTAGCAACGCCTCGCTTCCCTCAGTGCCACTAGGTAAGTCCTAGTATAGGACTTCACTAGTGTCCGATCAGCCTCGGAGCGGCTGGACCTCCAAGAACTCTCCAGGCGTCTTCTCCGGCGCTTCATCCCCCTCAGCTCCTCGGGGGACCAAGGAGGCGGGTGGGACCTGCGCCGGGGCAGAGGGCGCAAAGGCCCGACACGATCTAAGGCCCCGCGCGCCCGTTCCCAGGCGCAACCAGTTCCTCAGCCGTGTCGTGAGCCAGACCCTCAGGAAATGGCCCAAGCTCCGTCCGGAACCTCTCAGGGTCCATCAGGCACCTGGGACGGAACCAACGTACTGGCTCCGTCTCCCTGCGGTGTTGAGTGGCGGTCAGAAAGTCCAGGCGAAGAAGAGAGTGATCTGACCATGACAGAGGTTCAATAACTATTTCCTTCAAATCCAGATCTCTCAGCCACTGACCAGAGATAAAAATCAGATCCAGAGTGCCACCCCCAATGTGAGTAGGGCCATCAACTACTTGAGTCAGGTCCAAGGCCGTCATGGAAGCCGTGAACTCCCGAGCAGCTGTCGATGACGAGCCGGAAGATGGCAAGTTAAAGTCCCCCATGACTAAAAGTCTGGGGGTCTCAACTGCCACCCCAGCAAGCACCTCCAGGAGCTCAGGCAGGGCAGCTGTCACGCAGCAAGGAGCCAGGTACGACCAGCAAGCCCATCTGACATCTATGACCCCATCTCACAAAAGGATTCACACCCGGCAATCTGAGGCACAGTGGTCTCCCTCGGCTCTAGACTCTCTCTAATCACAACCGCCACCCCACCACCCCTACCCTGGCCCCTCGGCTGATGGAATGCTCGGAAACCCGGCGGGCACATTTGAACAAGGGGCACGCCCCCTTCTGGGCCCAGCCAGGTCTCCGTAACGCCCATAAGGTCCGCGGCACCCCCCTGAATAAGATCGTGAATTAGGGGGGCCTTATTGGCCACGGACCGTGCGTTGCACAACATCAGCCGAAGGCCAGGGCCCTGAGGGTCCTGACCATCCGGGAAACGGGAGAAGTTTGAGGGCTCGGGGCGCGCGATCGCCTGCAGACATCGAGCGCGCGCCCCCCTAACACGATGTGAGCCCCCACTTCCGCCATATCTGCCCCTCCCCCTAACCGTGGAAATGTCACCACCCTCAACCAATGGAGCACCAACCCCCATGACCTCGGACCCACCAACCCCGCCACGAGCATGCGAGGAACTGGACTCCCACCCGCGGGTTTCCCCAACACCCGCCCTTAAATCCTCCCACCACCCCAACCCAAACCTATCGATTTCCTCCCCTTAAAAACCCCTTTAACACCCCTTAAAAACCCGACAGGTTCTTCCCCTACCTGACACTACCCTCCCCTTTAAAAACCCTTATTAAAAACCTATCTACAAAACCCCACAGGTTCTTTTTTCGCATGCCACCTCTGTGGGTCCCAAAACCCGTCATAGAGGCCGGCCCTCGATAATGTGGAGGGCCATTTCTGCGAGGCGGGGGCACCTCGCAGCTGCAAGAGTTCATCAGAAGAATAGCGCGTCGTAATAGAAGATAAGATCGTGAAAGGGTCCAAACTCCGAGGATAAAAAGATGGCAAAGATTAAAATGTTATCCAAATAGAGATTGAAATAGGCCTAAAATGATGATAAATGATGATAATACTAAACCAGCATGCTGGTAATCCCAATAAGGGCAGACCCAGAGTAAAACCACAAACAGTCCAGATGGTAGTCTGTCGAAGGTCTGAGACCAAACATCCTGGGATAGAAAAGGTGGAGAGGGGGTTACTCCAGTCATAGGCAATATCGGCTGCTGTTAAGTCTCCTGCATCTTCCAATAGGCCTAAAGGGCCAGCGACCGGCCAAGGATACCAATAAGGCCAGAAAAGGCGTAGCAGATGTTAACCGTCCAACGGGGGTCTCCAGGCAGGCAAATCCATCGCACCTCCATCGCCTTCCCGCTATCCTCCAACCACCACCACCTCCAATCCAGGATAGAACACACAATCCAGGGGTCCCTTCAAATCCAGCACCCCCTAGTGCATCCTCACCCGGTGCAGAGGCCCGGACGCTCCAAACCTCTCCTACCGAGGGGCCCAACCTCTCCCACAGGTTGAGCCTCTCCGAGAAGCTGGAGGATAGGAGAGACGCCATGGTCACAATCTGGCGGCAGGGAAAAGGCACAGACGACTTGGGCGGAAACAGATGGCAAGAAACTCCAAGTTCCAAGGATTGAATAATTCAGTTATGAGCTTTGTTTAATGATTCCCGGCAAGCATTCAATCAGTTTTTTTCAATTAGGTCTTTAACAAAATAATCGCCATTCTTTTTTAACAGTATTAAGAGATATGGAGTATTTACTTAAATTATAAGATAATTAACTGAACTAACCATTTGAAGAAATGCAGTATGAAATAAGCGGAAGTAATTAGAATAATAATAATAACAGAGTTGGACGGGATCTTGGAGGTCTTCTAGTCCAATCCCCTGCCCGGGTATACTAAATACTAAACTAATTTCCCTGCCTTTGCATAGAACGCATTTCCCTGATTTCAATTACCATGAATTCTCACTTTGTCCAGATTATAGCTGTCAAGATATTCTTTTAAAGTAAATTACTAGGGATGATAAGATACAATATTTCAAAACACTCTTCAGAGTTATTACAATATTCAAAATGATGCTAATTCAGAATGAAAACTATTTCTCAGTTCTCTGTTAGAAAGGGGTTATATGCCATTATATCCTTTCTTTAAATATTATTGCTAACATTGTAATTTTAAACTGGGTAAAGAGATCATAGAGTGGCACTATAAAGTTCTGAGTCGTCTTTAAAGAGCAACAATGGATATCAAACATCATGGCAATAATAGATAGATAGATAGATAGATAGATAGATAGATAGATAGATAGATAGATAGATAGATAGATAGATAGATAGATAGATAGATAGATAGATAGATATCTGACTTGCAAACTCTAGACCACCAATATATGAAAGCAATTAATGTAAGCAAAATATTTTTTGTATTTGATTAGTGTTATCTAGTAGTTATGCAGAAAAGGAAATATTCCCAAAGCCAAATTAATGAAGAAATGCAAAAATGAGAATTCACACAATAATGTGTTAAGTCTAGTTGATAAGGCTGGCCAATGACCAAAATAAAGTGACTTTGACTTGGTCCAATTTACAAGTTATACATATTTTGCAAAGAATTTGCATGCTTTAATTAGCTATGGAAAGCAAGGGCCATATGTTTGGAGTATATTCTAATTACATTGGGGAAATCAAGCCCTTGCCTCTGCCCCAAATTTACCTCTAACTCAGAAAGAATAAGGAAAAGAATGAACAAGACAAGCCGTGACAAGTATTATTTATTCATGGCATTGCTTTGATTTCTGGGATTCCCCCTCCTGTCTTGCCAAGCCAATAGTACAGAGAAATTGTGCCACTGAAAACATCAAAGGAGGCAAACAGTCTGATTGCCATCAATGGCTTTATGCAAGGATACAAGACTTAGCAAGCTATGTTGCTATCAATCCTTCTTATAGGCACCAGACAAGGTTTCAAGAACACTCCATTTTGTGCCAAAGATACATTTTGAATCATAACATTATGGAGGAAATATGGTAGAAAAAATTTGCAGCTAGAAAATTCAAGGGTGTAGCTTGACAAAATTCTAGTATTTCATGATAAGTTAGCCATTTGAGTTTGCCTATTATTTCTCATCTATAAAATGCTTTTTGTGCTGAGATCTATAAAAGTGTTTTCAGGCATTTATTTTTATCACAGAAATTCTCTCCATCAATTATAGTTGTAATTTTCCTGTCTTAAAATAACTTTTTTAAACTTCATTCCTTTAACATAGGCGTTTTGAAATAACATATAATTCATATAGTATTTATCATAGTGATATCCAGATATATTACTTTCTTCTTGACTTTAAAACCTGTTTTATTAATTTTCTATTTTTATATTTTTTAACATCTTTGTCTTTTGTTTATTAATCTTTAAACCTACTAATGCACCATTTCTTTAAAAAAAATTCCATTAACAGTTCAATTTTTTTCTAAATTGTCTTTCAGAATCAATACAGGTAATCTTTAAGTTACAACCACAATTAAATTGAAAATTTATGTTGCATTTGTTCGCTCCATTTTATGACCTTTCTTGCCACAATTGTTAAGTGAATCATTGCAGTTGTTAAGTTGGTAACATGGTTATTAAGTGAATCTAGCTTCCCCATTGACATTGTTTGATCATGCAACCAGGGGATGCTGCAAAACTAATTAAGTGTGAAACAATCTCACACTTTTTTCAGTGCCGTTGCATCTTTGAACAGTCACTAAACAAACTGTTGTAAGTCAAGGTCTACCTGTATTGAGTCCTCTGCAAAAGCTCTTCATTTCTTTTTTAATCTTTATCTTCACAATCCTTCCATCTTGTATTATATCTCTGTTTGGTAAATCAGAACCAAAATAAACAAGAAATGGGATTGTAGGCATCTGTTTTGTATTTTTTTGCATCTCACAGGGTTTCATCTAATAATTTTCCATTAACAATTATTTGTGGTTTATGTGAAGCATAAATCTGTTTTACCCATTTTATCAAGTTCTTTCCAAAATTCATTCTTTCAAAATGTTGAACAAGAAATCCCAGTTCAAAGAACATCAATGAGACTTGCTTTTCATTATGTTGTTCCAACTCTTCCAAAATATCCAACACATTTCAGGTGTATTTTTATCTAAAAGGCATTTAAAGGACCATTGTTCTTTAAATGCCTTTCAGATAAAAATACACATTGATCCTCAAAAATAAATTCTTGCAAAATTATTTTTAGTCCATCAATTAAAGTCATTTTGTGAACAACTTGTAGTCATTATTGAATAACGATATCATCATATAGTTTCTTATTAAAGTCAAACCTTGTTCTTCTTTGGATATTAATGCTATATTGCTTTTCCCCCAAGTAAGGGGTATTTCTTCCTATAAGATGGAGTTTATCATGTTTTATAAAGGTTGTAAAAGTTCATTCTAAAAACTATCTTTAATAAAATCTGATAATCCATCTGGTCCAGGCATTTTTCTAATTCAATTTTTTATACACTCAGAAATTTCCTTTATCGTTATGTATCTGTTCATAATCTGTCTCTGTTCTCAGTAATAGTAAATTTTGTTTCTTTAGATATTCATCTTTTTTCTCTAGAGATATACCACTTCTTTTATACAAATTAGAATAATATTGAAGAATGAGAAAACTGCTTTGCCTCATTTGCAACTTGAGCAGAGAGAAATTTATTTTATATAAACAATTTATTTTCTGAGTCTTGCAGTACAATTATGTACATTAATAAATAGCCATCAATAGAAAGCATTCCTTTCATTTAATTTCCAATTAGTGAATATTGTTAAGATAACCAGATGTCAGGCACAAATAACCAGGACCCAGGATGAAGTTCAAAAACAGTGTGATTTTTTTCCACATCACTTTGACACAAGAATCTCAACTATTAATAGTTAAGTCAAATTGGTGCCAGATAAGAGTCGACAGACTTCAAGAGGAATATGGACTTAGGTCTCTTTTGCTGACATAGACACTGATGATGGGTTTGACCCCACCCTTGGACTCTGAATAACACTCAGAAGGATTTAAAAACTCATGTAATACATTTTCTTTAAAGAGCAATGTTTGTTGTTTTTGTTGTTTCAATGTCAGTAGCTTTAATTAAGAAACTGAAGCTGCAAGAGATAACAGATTTATTCAGCATGGAAGGATTTTCTTACTCCTTGAAGAATTGTTGGATAGTTTTTGCTACAATAAACTAATACAACTACTTTTCTTAGAAGCCAAAGAAAATGGCAATCTGTGTGTTTAGGTTATGAGGAGATCACCATGGAAGAAGTACTTCATTGTATAAAAGAAATGCCTAGTTGCCAGAAGAAGCACATCAAAAACATCAATACATTGATCTAGGACCAAGCCATTTGGCCCTTGACCATATTGAACTTCAGAAAATGGAGGGAAGATGCAGGAGACTATTACTGTATGTGCACAAAGATGAAGGATTAAAGAAATACCCCTAACGGATGAAATGGATTGTTAAGATGATATGTTTGTAGAAATGGTTACATTAACTTGTTTGATTAAGGAGGGAACAATAATCAATTGATTAAAAAACTGGAAACCTTTTATAGACTTTGTGCTAAAAATTGATAAAAATGAAATGGTGATTTTACTGATTAAAAAGAGTTATAATTTGAAGATTGGAGATGGTAACTATTATGCCTTATAACTGATGTACAGAAGATTAGAAAATGCTTCTTTAGATATCTTTTTCTTCTTTTTTTTCCTGTCACTCACTTTTTCTTTTTTTCTTTTATATTTTTATATCTATTTTTCTGCTTTGAAATTATGTAGATTTTTTTAAAAAACCGTATAAAATTTAATAGTAATTTCTCAAGTTTTAGGTTATAACTCCAATACATCTGGAAGCATCTGAAAAGATGGCTGAACAATGCAGAAAATCTAGAACCACTGCTTGGCAAATGATAAATAACCCACAGCTATAATATTAAAATATGAGAAACTGTTTTAAAATAGATTGAACAATACAGGTTGAGGGCTTTTGCTTTTCTCTTTTCCAACAATAAACTCACTTTTATCCTCTCATTTATCACAGTTTTCCTAGTTTAATTCTTCTTAGATTTATAGAAGTATAACAGAAGCAACTCTGCCTTAAGGTTCTTAAAAGAAATTTCCATTAATTAATTGAAGCTTGCCATGAGAATTTACACTCAGAATTAAACTGTGATGGGTGTAAACACAGGATAGGCATGACTGACACTTTAGGAAGTACACTGGACCTTCATTTTAAGATTTCCAGTGGCAGGAGATACATCATGGAAAAAGAAGCTTCAGTTTCTCTCCCGTTAAATGAGAGTTGCAGAAGCTTCTGTTCCTTCTGTGCAAAAAATTTTTATCACTATTTTTTAAATTTAAACAACTGGAAATTGTTTACTGCTGGAAGTTGTCATTTTAGTTTGCTGGATTTTTAGAAGTATTAATGTTAATGATTAGCATTAAAATCATTGGCAGTAATTGATCATTTATACACACAACACACATTTATTTTTAACTGAGTCTAGACTGCTTTCACAGGTGTTCAATGAAAAAAAGTTCTGATTGTAAATTTTAGAATTAAGCTGATGATTGTCGTTGCCTTAACCATGAACTCAGGATAGGAAGTCTTCCAAAAATAGCAGCTAACTGAAAATCTCTGAGAGTGCATGAAATGGAGTACTTTATTTTAAAAGGATGTTTATATAAACAGATCGCAAGGGTGATTGTTATTGTTCCACATCTTATATAAGAGATAAAATTAACTTAGGTAGTGGAATTCCTGACAGAACTGATTCTTCTGTTACACTCTCACAAAATGATTATAAACATTCTAAATAATCAAGAAGAAAAATCAGTCCCAAAAAACCTCTATGCTCACAATTTTTCTAAGAGCAGCCAAAGTTCATTTTTAACAGAGCCAGTTGAGGGTAATCACTCTGTCATACTTGTTAGAAGAGCAGAAAGAGAAAGTTGATGGCAAGAGGGGAGATTGAGATCCAAGAAGCTTAAATTAACAATGTCCCAAGGGGTCAGAAGATTTGGGAACAGAAGAACGGATGTTATTTCCTCTGGTACTGACAGCTTTTCAAAGTAGACCAGACAGAAAACCAATGCAATGTCAGTCAATACTACTTTTATTGTAAAAACTAGAGTATCTTGCAAGTCTGAATGTGCTTCAGCCACTCCCTCCCTTTATCTTATTTTGAAATGAGGGGCCTGTCTGACACATTTACTCAAGTTACTTTCTAGAGCAGACCCCATGCCCCTTATGTCTGACCACTATCTTGGTAATTAATAACTCTTCCTTCTGTTCTTCCAGGTCATCCTCTATTCCTTCTACAGTTACTCAGGGAGCAAAGAAACAAAGAAAGGACATTTGGAGGAGTGGGGGAATGAAAGAATAATTAGCCTACAAAGGAATCTCAGGAAAAGAATGGTCAGTTAAGAAAGATGCAAATTTATAAAATTTATAAAAACCGCCGACTTCGACATGACCTGTGTTTAACACACAGAATCATCTATTGCAATATCCTTCCTGTAAAAGATTACTTCAGCTTCAATCGCAATAATACAAGCGCAAACAATAGATTCAAACTTAATGTCAATCGCTTCAAACTTGATTGCAGAAAATATGATTTCTGTTACAGAGTTGTTAACGCTTGGAACTCATTATCTGACTCTATAGTCTCTACTCATAATCCCAAAATCTTCAACCAAAAACTGTCTACTATTGACCTCACCCCATTCCTAAGAGGACTATAAGGGGCGTGCATAAGAGCACAAAAGTGCCTACCGTTCCTGTCCTATTGTTCCCTTCATTATATCAAATTAACATAGCTGTTGCATACTTTTGCTTATATATATATATATTTCTTTTATGATGTGTTGTTGTTTTTTATGTTGATGTTTGTGTATACTGTTGTGACAAAATGAAATTAAAAAAATAGAGATGTAGCAAGAATGAAAGAATAATTTGTGGGCAAATCCCAAATTCTAAACGGTATGCCAAATTAGAAGAGAAGTTAAATAATCCTTTGTAGACATTGTTTAATTGTACAAATTAAAGTAAAATGACAATAATGGTAAAAACCTTGTATACAAGAGTGGTAACTGTCTTTTTACTTATATTATCAGATCAACTTGGAAAAGATTGTTCACACTCCAGGAACATTGGACTAAAGAGATGAACATAATCCCTGAACTGAATTTCTTTGAAGGCAACATTGTTACCACATTAATGCATAAAAGAAAATCTGTTGTTATTTTGCTTTTACTGTAAACTTTGAAAAGGAAATAGGGCCTTAATGGAAAAATAGTAAAAAAAAAATTTCCATAAAATATTATTAGTCATCTTTGTGTGCCTAGGCATTTAGATTCTAATAATATGTAATACCTGCTGGAACTGCCAAAGAGGTTTTTGGTTTTTTTTTTGAAAAAAATCTTCAGAAAAACACAGCTTTGATGAGGATGAGTAACACTTGACATTTTCAAGCTTGGACTTTTTTTTCTTAAATGTTTGCCTTTCAAAGGACAACTACATTTCCAAATATTTGGTTTATTGTGATCCATCTCTTTGATGCTAGGGCCATGGCATTAAACAGAGGAGCACATTTCTATTTTTTTTTTCAAACGAATACATTTAACACTTTGCATTCTAAAACATATTGAAACCACTTGCTTGAAATTATCAAACTGGTTGAGAATTTAACTGAAATGAAGAACATTATCATTAAATGAAGAAAATGGTTTCTTGAGTTATCTGAAGAGCCTGAAATGAGATTTGCCCCTTGAGATCTTCAGTGTAATAGACTTAGTATTGTGTTTTGGTTAACTGAGATTTACTGTGTACAATGCAAGAAAAGTAATTTTGGAATCTGACAGGGGGGATTAATTCATCTGATTCCTTTTCTACAGATAGTCCATGACATACAACCACAATTTGAATTTTCATTGTTAAACAAGACATTGTTAAATGAGTCACACCCAATCTTATGGCTTTTCTTTCCTATGGTTGTTAAGCAGTTGTTAAATGAATCATGCACTCATTAAGCAAATCTGGCTCCCCCCATTAACTCTGCTTGCTGGGAAGGTTGCAACTAGTGGTCACATGACCCAGTATACCTCTACAGATATAAATACATGCCTGTTGCTAGGCACCAAAATTTTGACCATGTGACTGTGACAATATTGCAACGGTTGTAATATGATGAACATTATGTCATTTTTTTCAGTGCTATTGTGTCTTTGAACAGTCACTTAAACGAATGGTTAAGGACTACCTGTATTCCATTTCGGATATGTTCATTTTGATTCATTTTTCACTGTAATTTATTGCTGCACTAATGTACTCTATGATTACATATTTTACCTTGCTACAAAATTTGTTACAATATGTAACAAAATTACATATATGAAAAGATAAATTGCAGTGCTGGCTAGACTAAGAAGCAATGCTCATGGGTCCAGCAAGGCTTTTTGTGCTATTTTTCCTTGGGAAGAAATTGAGGCAATTTTAAACATGGTACATTCATACCATATTGTTTTACTACGAAAAGATACAGGGGATAGAACTTCCCCAAGTTTGGTTTTCTAAAGAAAGAAATTACAATATGATTTTTAACATATTTACAGATACACAATTTGTTTCAAAGTTACGACATCACTGAAAAAAGTGACTTAGGACCATTTTTATACAGCATCCCCATGGTCATTTGATCAAAATCCAGATGTTTGGCAACTGACTCATATTTATGACGGGTGATGTGATCCCTTTGCAACCTCCTGACATGGAAAGCCAATGAGAAGCCAGGTTCACTTAAGAACTGCGTTATTAATTTAACAATTGCAGTGATTTACTTAATAACTGTGGCAAGAAAGATTGTAAAATGGGACAAAACTCACTTAACAAATTTCTCACTTAGCAACAAAAAACTAGGGCTCAATTGTGGTCATAAGTTGAGGACTACCTGAAATGGATCTTGTACTCCCACATGAAATTTCCAAAATACTTCTGCAAGATATTTTTGTTTTTTGTTTTCCTGCAGATATTCTCTCTATATTAATTAACAATAGAACAGCATTTTCAACATTTTCTAATAAGTATATGGAAAAGGCCCTGCATTGGGCCATAATACATAGTACCAGTGGTGAAATGTAAAATGTGTTACTACCGGTTCTGTGAGTGCGGCTTAGTGGTGGTGGGAGTAATGTGACTGGGTGGGCATGGCCAACTTTTTTTTTTACTTTTTTTTACTTTTTTTTTACTTTTACTTTTACTCTTCGGCCGAAGAGGTTGTAGAAAAAATGCTTTTAAAAGGCTTCTCTGATGATCCCAGCTGAGTTGCCTGATCGTCAGAGGCTTTTCTTTTCTTTTAAAAGCATTTTTTTGGCCGAAATGCTTTTAAAAGGCTCTGGCGATCAAGCAACTCAGCTGGGATTGCTAGAGCCTTTTAAAAGCATTTTTACAACCTCTCCAGGCAAAGAGGTTGTAGAAAAAATTCTTTTAAAAGGCTCTGATGATCCCAGCTGAGCCACGCAATCATCGCAGACTTTTTTTTTTACTTTTAATTTTAGCCAAAGGAAAAAACACCCTCTGATGATCATGCTGCTCTGCTGGGCATTGTGGGGGGGCAGGGATTTTTGCTATCAGTTCTCCAAACCATTTGCTGCCATCGCTACTGGGTCAGGCGATCCAGTCTGAACCGGGAGCATTTCACCCCTGAATAGTACATAATAAGTGCACAGAAACAATAATGAATAGGAACAGCTGCCTTGATCTTTGTTTGTAGGCTGCCTAAATGCCATTTAGGCATTTATTCTACGAAAGAAATGCTGGTTATAAAAAAGGGTGGGGGAGGGTGGGGGTGGGAACCATAGTCATTTGACAGGTCTTTTACCTAAAATTAAAAGCATATAAAATGATGCTTTTAATTTTAGTAGTATAGTAGTAGCCCAGTACTACTATATGACATGTAGCGTGCTCCATTTGTTATTAGGTGTTTCCCTTCTTGATCAGTTCAAAAATAACACAGTATGGCAGCAATTGTTTACTGCAGTAATAACAGAGAAAATGTGGGGAAATCCTCTATGTGGTATTTCTCCATTCAGCAGTAGGGACAAATTCTATTAGCAATACCCACATCATTCCCTGTATTGCCTACTACTTTAACATTGATGGCAAATCCTGTGCAGAAGATCAAAGCAAAGGTGGAAAGACACAATTAACATGGACATCAGAATAATTCTATAGGACCCAATTACTGTGTTTGATCACATGAAATGAAATTCACTGACCTGAAAAGTGGATCCTACAACCTGAGGGAAAATAATAATATAATGAAGAAGTAGTGAACTGAAGGATCTTTGCCCCCCATTAAGCAGAAGCGAAATATCCTTTTTAAACTATGGAATGGCAGATAGGAAGATGGATACAATTAAATCTCTGTTTCATATCAGAGCCCTGATTTATATAAAAAGCTATTTGACATGACCTCTCAGTAGGCATCAGTTTATGGAGATCCACAGAGCAACATGTTGGGTGAAATAAATCTGCTCTGGCAGTTACTGTGAGGAATCTCACCATATACTATGGATTACCAGCATAAATTTATGTGAAACCAGCGTGTTTCTCCTGCCTGGAGTGTGAGTGATATGGAAAAGATGAAAATTGTGTAAATTGTGTAAAAAGATATGACCTCAGGTCCAGGGTTCCCTGTAGGTGTACAAAAAAAAAAAAAAAAGATTAAGATGGCAACTGCAGTTCTGTGACTAAAACCCCAATCTTTTTTTCTTTTTATTATGCCAAGTGCTTATTTAAAAAAGAAGGAAGACTTGACTCTTGGCCCATTTTACACTATTTTGCAGATATCCCTGAGGATGTACTCTAAGGGCCGCCAAAGCAGGTTTTGCAGGGGTGAACTTGGAGGCTAACCGCCGGCCCTGAAAAGGACACTTATAAACAATACCTGAGTACAATTTCCTCCTGTTGTTCCAGCAGATAATAGATAACAACAACAAAGACAACATATCCTATCTCTAGAGTTCATATACAGCTATCATGGCCAGAGACCAGTGATTGTTTAATATTTATTTCTTTGTATCCTGTCTTTAATATTTTTACAAATAAGACAAGGCAGAAAACCAAGACATCTTTTTCCTATTTCTCCCACAAAAATAACCGTATGAGGTAGTTGGGCTGAGAAAGAATTACCCATACAGAATCACCCACTGGCTTTCATGACTAAAAGTGGGACTCGAAGTCGTACCTCCTAGTTGCCACTAGATCTCAGTTTTCAACAAAGAACAGTACTCAAACTATTCAGTTACTAAAATATGTCAATATAGGTAGTCCTTACTTTATTTATTAATTTATTCATTTATTTTGTCACAATATATATTAGCGTCACATAAAAAGATTATACAGTATATAAACATATATATGAGGCAATATAAGGAAGTATAAGCATGTATATATAAGAAGAAAAAAACAAGCAAACAATAGGACAGGAATGGTAGGCACGTTGCCAAGTTTTAGGCCAAGCGGTTAGATGATCAAGGTCTTTTTGAATGGTAGATGTATTGTCGGTGATGTTAAATAGTTTGACATTGTCAGCAAAGAGAACACAATTACTTGAGATATGGTCACAAAGATCATTTATGTATAGTATGAAGAGTGTTGGTCCAAGAACGCTACCTTGAGGAACGCCACTCTTGACAGGAACAACCAACAACACTCTTGACTTAACAACCATTTTCTGACTTTGAAATTATGGTAGCTGTGGAACAGGTGATTTATGACCTGTAATGCACCCTGATGGGAGCAAATGGTCATACTGATCCAACCCCTCCCCACCACATTCAAGAAACTGCATGTGAGGCAGGCCTGCTTTAAAGCCTGTCACAATGTTCCATGCTCACATAACTTTGATTTGCAATGTTCAAGTCCCATTTGCAGTGCCCATTCAAATGAATGGATTCACTTAATGACTATGGATTTCCCTTAATGACCACTGTGAAAAAAAGCCAGAAACTTACTTATGGTCACATGACTTATGACTGTAATAAATTATGAACATAATTCCAGACTCAATTCCAGACATAAATTGAGGAATATCTAAAATTAGCACAATTCAACTGAGCATTCATTTGCTCAAGCATTTTCTGCTTGAAAAATAATTTTTACTGATAATAGATATCTTTTTTATACATTTAAAATATTTCTCATATGAATCCAAGTTTTACATCCCAACTCTTTCCATGATATAAAACTCCGTCTGCAGCAGTTTTCTGACACAAACCTTTTTACATTTGGCAATTTCAAAAAATATGGCTTTCCCTGAGAAAGTCATCCTCTAACATTTATTTATAAAAGATTACATCTGAAAGGTTGTTGGCGGCTCTTAACTAAACAAGGTCACTGTGACAAGTGACAAATAGTATAAATCTATCCTGAAATGATTTCCTTTTAAATTTTAAACCATGTTCCCACGCCCAAATGTTTTAAGAATTCTGCTGCGTCATTGGGAAAAAAGTACATGTCTTCAGGGTGAAAAGCTCAGTACATAAATAGAGGAAATTTTAAGTGGAAATCTGGACTAAAAGTGAGCTGTCTTTATATTTCTTGATTTAAACCATAAAGTAAAAAAATACAATATTTGAGGATGATTATTTCCACTCACATCAAGTATTTCTTTTCATGTGTTTTATTTTTAAATCAACCTATTTTAAATCATAGCCCACAGAGAACATGAGAGGGCTAATTTTTTTCTCCATAAATGCTGACACACAGAGACCATCTGAAAGTAGGTGCCACTTCATCCTGTGTGTTTTACTTTTTCTCTACACACACACACACACACACACACACACACATACACATCAACTTGCAGTTTAAGTCTCCTTTATTCCTTCATATTAGGGATCCTTTCATAGCCGATATTCTGTGAGTAACAATGACTAGGGTTTCAAAGTTTTTTCTGCTAAGGTGAAACAGGATCTGTTTTCAAAACAGACAAAGGCTGTCCTTTTTGATTTATATTTTTCTGGTTTATATTCATTTTAGCATATCGACTGATTAATTTCCAATTAATTGAAAGCAAGAATATTCAACAACACATAATATCTGCTTTCACTCATGCAAGCTGATCATATTCCTGGTTACGTTTGAATATCTATTTTGAATATTGAATGCTATCTATTCAATAGTACTACATAGGAATATATATATATATACTCAATTGAATAGACTAAATGGGGAGGGGGGAATCTCTAATATGAATATCATGATTACTTTCTTGATTAGTCATGATTAATGTAAATAACTTAATTTTCTTTGACAATATGGTATACCGAATCATAAATTACACAATAAGTTTGCACAAGAATAGGTTAGTGTGGTTATCTAGTTGGCAATTCACTGAGATGTGCAAATAAAGTTACCAAATTTTCAGTGACAAATCTTTTGTCCCAAATTATCCTAGATTCACAAATCCTGTGCTGGTTTACTTGGCAATATTTATTTTTTGTGAATTTATCTTACTTCAGAATAAGAATTCATATGACAACCGTATTAGGAAATTAGTAAAATATAAAATTGTGGTTATTCCCATCACATTTCAAGGTTTATTTAATGATATTCATTAAATATAAGATATCATCATGAATTCTACTC
Organism: Ahaetulla prasina; assembly: GCF_028640845.1. NCBI lineage: Eukaryota > Metazoa > Chordata > Lepidosauria > Squamata > Colubridae > Ahaetulla > Ahaetulla prasina. The sequence continues at coordinate 108,155,280 of NC_080542.1, read as the reverse complement.
CCTTTTCCAGTCTTATGCATGAAAAGTTGGCTGAATGACTGGGCAAATAATTTTCTTCCAGCCTAATTCCTTTTTGTGGGGAAAATAAGGGAAGAAAGAGGTCTTAGATATGTTCACCATACTAAGTGGTTTATAAAAATAATTAAGGCAGAATATATAGATAAACAAACAAACAAACAAACCTCAGAAATATCCGGCACTGAAAGAAAATACATTACTTGAAAAAACAAATATGTCCACTTTCAGATTTATTTTGTTTTGATGTAGAAAAAGGAAATGCTGGGGATATCTTCAAAGAAAGAGGACAAAAGAAACATGTCATGACAGAGAATAAATGATGACATCAAAACAATTGCTATAAATGGGATATTGGAAGGATGGAATATCTGGTGCTTTGGAAATTAGGAAATATACAAAAAATAAAGAAACTTATAAAATTAATGTTGACATGATCTCAGAACTACTGAAACGTATCTTTCAAAGATCCTGGAGCACCAGGAAACTACTAAAGGACCGGAAGAGTTAATGTGATTCCCATCTTCAAAAAAAGGAAAAAATGGGCCATAAAATTAAGAGCCATCAACCTGACAACAATACCTGGAAGGATCTTGTAAAAACTAGAGCAATAAGCAATGAATCTCAAATACCTAGAGGAAAACAAAGTTATAACTAGAAGTCAACATGATTTGATCATGCCAGACAAATCTTATTGCATTCTTTTAAAAAAATGACTAAATTAGTGGACCAGTAAACTTTATATACTTGGACCTTAATAAGGCATTTGATAAAGTAAGCCACAACCTATTACTTTATAAATAAAAAAATGTGGGTTAGACACAATCACCACCAGATACATTTATAACTGGCTGATGAACAACACTCAACATGCAGTCCTTAATGGAACTACATCTACATGGAGGAAGGTATGCAGTGGGCTACCTCAAGGTTCTTTCTTTGACCCAGTACTCTTCAACATTTTCATAAATTATTTAGATGAGAGGATAGAAGGTAAACTCATCAAATTTGCAGACAATACCAAGCTGGTAGGAATAGTCAATGCTCTAAAAGATAGTCTCATGATCCAAAAGGATCTTCACAGATTTTAACACTGGGCACTATCCAACAAAATTTTCTCAATGGTGAGAAAATAATGTTTTATACATAGGCAAGAAAACCCAAATGTACAGATATAGAATACTAGTACTTGGCTCAATAATAGTAACTATGCAAGGGATCTAGGAGCTGTAGTTGACACCCAATTAAATATGAGCCATCAGTATGTTGCCAAAAAAAGCCAATGCAGTCCTAGGCTGCATTAACGGAGGGATAGAATCAAAATCACATGAAGAGTTAGTATCACTTTTTATGCCTTGGTAAGACAACATTGGCCGTCACAATGCAAAAAAGATGTTGAGACTCTTGAAAAAGTGCAGAAAAGAGCAACAAAAATGATTAGGGAACTGGAGGCTAAAACATATGAAGAATAGTTATGGTAACTGGTATGCCTAGTCAAATGGACAGAAGAACTAGGGGTGACATGGTTTTGGAATAGAAAGCAATTGAAAGTTGTTACTTGTTTACAGATTTTGGACACATTCTGTTACAGTTAGTTAGTCTAATTAAATTAGACCATTAGAAATATTTTGATTCCAAAACTGTTGCCCTATAAAGTGCTGTTTCATCCAGTTAAAAGATCATGACAACAGATTTAGTAGTATATAGCTGTATATAGATATATTACGCCAAAGTAGTGTACACTTTTTGTGGAAGAAAGATGCCCAGAAAAGTGGTGCATTTGATTTAAGATTTGATTGTGCTAGACGCACTTGTCCTCTTGCTTCTCTTACAAAGAATTTGCACATTAGAGATTCTGGCTCTCACTAATTATATATGAAGTGCCAAGTAAAACTGGTACAAAAGCTGGTATAATAAAGGTTAACACAGAACCCTCTTGACCCATTTGACATGGATATCCCAAGAAAACCAGTTTGTGGTTTTTCAAACGAAGCAATGAAGTTTACAGGTATTGCATCTCTGTTGTCATACCTGTAAATCTATTTTATCGCTGAGATACAGTTGTTTCTACTTTACAACAGCATGCAAATTCCAGGGTTTCAGAGCAGACCAAATTGCAGAATCATCAAGTAAAAAGAAGGGAGGAGACTTATGCTTATATATCAACAACAGCTGGTTTCAGGATATAACTATAATATATAAATTCTATGAAAACTTAGAGACAATAATTATAAACTGCAAAGCATTTTAATATCCATGTGAGTTCTCATTTCTACTAATTGTTGTTTATGTCGCTCCACTAGCCTGTGTAAACAAGGCATTACGAACTCTAGCTGACCAGATTATGGAGGCTGAAGCCAAATACCCCAATTCATTGGCCATTATTATGGAAGATCTAAACAAAACAAACTTAAGGAAAGAGCTACCAAAATACTTTCAGCATCTCAATTGTCCCACCAGAGGCAAGAATACTTCAGACCATTGCTACACAACACTAAAAGATGCTTATCGGTTCTTACCACGAGCAGGTGTGGGACACTCTGATCATTGCATGATTCACCTTGTACCTGCTTACAGGCAAAGACTTAAAACCACAAAATCAACAATTAAATCAGTTAAGACCTGGATTGAGGAGGCAAAGTTAAAGCTACAGGCCTGCCTTGACTGCACTGATTGCAATGTTTTTGAAAGTACCTCTGCAGACTTAGATGAACTCACAGATACAGTAACATCATATGTCAGCTACTGTGAAGACCTGTGTAATTTCCACTAGGAAATTGTGAATATAACCTTGGTTCACAGCTAAACTTAAGCAGCTACGCCTTTCTAAAGAGGAAGCCTACAGAAAAGGTGATAAAATGCTGTACAATCAGGCCAGAGATGTATTAACAAGGGAGATCAGAGCAGCTAAAAAGAAGATACTGTGAAAAGATAATGAACCAGCAAACATGTGGAAAACTCTTAACAATATCACCAGTTATGGCAAACCTCCTTCCCAGGCTAAAGGAAATCAACAACTGGCAGATGACCTGAATGTGTTTTACTGCAGGTTTGAAAGGAAACTACAGTCACCTATCTCCACAATCCCCATCTCAGACACACCAACAACAGCCAAGCCTCCTACAACTGACCCCATCTCAGACACACCAACAATAGCCAAACCTCCTACAACTAACCCCATCCCATTGGGTTCACAACCCCTATTGATCACAGAAAAGGAGTGCAAGACCTATTTCACAGACAAAAGCCAGGAAAAGCTCCAGGCCCAGACAAGATAACTCCCTCATGTTTAAAAATCTGTGCTGACCAATTGGCCCCCATCTTCACGTGTATCTTCCATAAATTGCTAGAGATGTATTATGTTCCTTCTTGCTTCAAATGCTCTACTATCATTCCAGTGCCAAAGAAGCCCACCATCAAGGAACTGAATGACTACAGACCAGATGCTCTAACATCTGTAGTTATGGAAATCTTTGATAGGCTAGTGCTGTCTCATTTGAAAACCATCATGTATCTGCTGTTAGACCCCCTGCAATTTGCATACTGAGCAAATAGATCAATAGATGGTGCTGTTAATATGGCTCTGCACCGGAATGGGACTTTTCATCTCAAACTCTTGGTGCTGCCTTTTTCTCCACCAGGGTTTTGCCTCTGTGTTATTATGCCTCGGCACTTTGGACCATGGCCCCTCCATCCCAGTCCTTTTGCCGCAGCCCATTCATCACTGTACAGTTTGTGTCAGGCTTTTGGGTGAACAGGACAGTTCAAAGCCAGCCAATTTGTGCAGGAGCTCGGGGGCTTTGGGAGTAAGTGGGGCTGCAGTTCAGAGGGAGGTATTTCTTTCTTTCTCTTTTTCTTTTTCTCTCCTCTTTCTTTTTCTTTCTGTTCCCCCCCCCCTTTCTCTTCCTGTTCAGTGTCAGGGAGGCAGGATCAGGTATAGGTGTTGGAAATGAATTCAACCAACAAGCATGGATCGATGAAAACAGACTTTATTAAAAGAAAATAATAAAAACAATTTTGCAAACTAGACTGGTATCCCAGCAGATCTCAACAAGGAGTTTGAGCCAGGAAGCCATACCTAAAGTTTCAAAAGCATTACATTTTATAGTTCCCTATCCCGACGTCCCCCATGCCCCACCTCCTTTGGACTTATTGGACAGGTCCTCTGGGGTTTCAGCTTATCCAAGATGCCTCAAAGAAATACATTATTTCTCTTTTTGTTTTCTCAGATTACTTTCTCTTCAGCACCTCCTATACCTCTCCGTACCTGTCCATTACACATCTGCATAGCATCTCTCAGTTTTAAGGAATGTTTCTGTGCACCCTCAGCAGGCCCCTCTCCTAAGCCAAAAAAAAAAACAAGATAATGCCCACGTCCTTCTCCAAGCATATGCACCATAGGCATGGAAAATTTTTTACACAAAGCATATAATCTAACTACATTGTAAAACTCAGTTATATACCCTAATCTAATATCTACATCCCCCTACAACTGACAGATTCCTTCCTTTTGTTTTCCTAGTTGGCCACTAATTGGTCCCCTATTAACCCCACAAAAGGTGTGTGGATTGTTAGTTACATCCTAGGGAAACGGGGTGGCATTTAAGAAAGAAAAAGGATTTATGAAGGATTTAGATCTTAATGCAGGAAGGATACAATTGATTTCATACATGTTTTACATAGGTACATGTGTTATAAATGCTTAACAAATAAATGCTTAAAGGGAAAATACTTTTATAGCAGCATAACATATATTATACAATAGAATAACAAGTTTATTACTATTCCCTTCATTACTATTTTATTTTTGAATTCTCTCATTTCCTACATAGGGGAGCTTCCACCCCTCTCCTTCCATCTCCTAACAAGGGCCTGAGGCTGTTTAGCCTTGTCCTTCCCCTTTTTTGGGGAATTTTCCTCTACAGCCCCCTACCCCTGTCTTTTGTGGCTGGATCCCTCTCCCGCGTTGCTCTCGACTGCCTCAGGAGACTCCGAAGTGACAGAGCCTCCCTCTGAATTGCAGCCCCCATTTGACTCCCAAAGCCCCAAAGCCCCTGACCGATTGGCTGGCTTCGAACTGTCATATGTGTTCAAAAGCCCGATGTGAACTGTACTGCGATGAATGGGCTGCTGCGAAGGGACTGGAGCAGAGGGGCTGTGGCCCAAAGTGCCGAGGCGTAATAACACAGAGGCGAAACCCTGGTGGGGAAACAGGCAGCACCAAGGGTTTGAGGTGAAAAGTCCTAGACCCCTCTGCACTACATCCTACAACATCTTAAATCTCCAAAGACCTATGCAAGGGTAGTCTTTGTAGACTTGAGCTCAGCATTCAATACCATCATTCCAGATATTCTTCTAACTAAGACAAACCAGCTACAGATACCTGAACACACTTGTAAGTGGATCATAAGCTTCCTAACAAACAGGAAGCAGCAGGTGAAGCTAAGCAGAATCACATCAGATACCTGTACAATTATCACAGGGGACCCCAAGGCTGTGTGCTCTGTCCACTTCTCTTCTCTCTATATACCAATGACTACATCTCTAACAATCCATCTGTTAAACTACTGAAGTTCGCAGATGACACAACAGTGATCTGTCTCATTCAAGACAATGATGAATCCAGCATACAGACGGGAGGTTGAACAACTAGCTTTGTGGTACGACTGGAACAATCTGGAGCTGAACACACTCAAAACTGTAGAAATGGTGGCAGACTTTAGGAGAAACCCTTCCATACTTCCACCTCTTACAATACTAGAAAATACAGGATCAACAGTAGAGACCTTCAAATTTCTAGGTTCTACCATATCGCAAGATCTAAAATGGATAGTTAACATCAAAAATGGTCTTTCTGTGCCAACTCAGGAAGCTCAAACTGCCCAAAGAATTGCTGATCCAGTTCTACAAAGGAATTATTGAGTCTGTCATCTGTACCTCTATAACTGTCTGGTTTGGTTCTGCAACCCAACAAGACAGACACAGACTTCAGAGGATAATTAGAACTGCAGAAAAAACAATTACTACCAACCTGCCTTCCATTGAGGACCTGTATACTGCATGAATCAAAAAGAAGGCTGTGAAAATATTTACAGACCCCTCACATCCTGGACATAAACTGTTTCAACTCCTACCCTCAAAATGATGCTATAGAGTACTGCACACCAGAACAACTAGACACAAGGACAGTTTTTTCCTGAACGCCATCATTTTGCTAAACAAAGAATTCCCTCAACGCTGTCAAACTACTTACTAAGTCTGCTTTACTATTAATCTTCTCATCGTTCCTATCACCCATCTCCTTCCACTTATGACTGTATGTATTGTGTCTGCGCCCCCCGAGCCATGGCCTCCTGCCAGAAAGTGACTTGGAGCTGGGCCTGCTGCCAGAAAGTGACTCAGAAAGTGAGGGGGAAGGGCCATCAGGACTTACCTTGGGAGCTCCGGCTTCCCTGGCTCAGCTCCAGGATTCAGAAGCAGGCCAGGTGGAAGAGATAACGAGGCCTCCATCCTCTGCCTCTTCCCCCCCCGGGCCACGCCTTCGGACCCAGCTGATAGGAATCAGGCTTGGTTGGATCCTAGGTTTTGTAGGCAGGAGAGGAGGGAACAACAGAAGCAGGGGTGGGGCAGGCCTAGGAAGTGCTGAGTCATGGAGCCACACCCCACAAGATATAAAGGCAGTGAGAACTGCTGTGTCTCTTCGTAGCCAGCAAATCAACTGATTAACTAAGAGATGAAGTGACTCACCAGAGTTGAGGGAGATATCAGAGAACTTGGCAGACGTTCGCTATTCTGCTGCCAGAGCTGATAGTGCCGGCTAATTAAGCCATCACTCGGACAGAGGCGAAGGAGGACAGAACAGTATGACTGTAACCTTGTTGCTGGTATCCTTAAGATTTATAGACTGTTTCCCTATGACTATCATTACGTGTTGTACCTTATGATTCTTGACAAATGTATCTTTTCTTTTATGTACATCGAGAGCATATGCATATGCCCCAAGACAAATTCCTTGTGTATTCAATCACACCTGGCCAATAAAGAATTCTATTCTATTCTGTTCTGTTCTGTTCTATTCATTGGTATTTTGTAGATTATTCAGAACTAATTGAAAGAGCATATGGGTTGTGATTATTTCCACCTGTTTATTTATTGGAATTCTTATTATTATGGTTATTTTAGCTGTTTTTCATATATTTTGTTAGTTTAATAACAAATAAGACTTACAAATAATCTTGTAAGCCAACAAGAGTTGATTGATTACATTTGCGTAATAAATCTAATCAGTAACTTAAATAAATACATTTGCTTCACCATTATGGACAGGACATCGATTCTTCAGATTTGGATTAGAACTGATATCACACCAGCACTTGAATCAAATACACAGTTCAGGTATTAATTACCTCCAATTCCTTTTGTATGCAAACAGAAACACATATTTAGAATTGTTTGGGATATGACAATGTATACAACAGCTGACTCAAACTTTTGTTAACAGGTGTTCCTGAAAAATATGCACATGGGATAGAAAGTATATCTTCTTGCTGAAATGTTTCTTGGCCAAGCTTGTTTAAATCATGAAAAACCCTGCATCTCTCCTTGTTAGGGGTGTTAGTTGTCCAGTATTTTGCAAATGTATCAGTGACCAATAGTGTGCATTCTATGAATTGTATGCATAGCATGCTAATCATATAACCTACATATAATGCGGCTGCGCGAGTAGTAACGGGAGCCGCTCGTGGCTCCCACGTGACATCGCTGCTCCGTAGCTTGCACTGGCTTCCTGTGGTCTTTCGGGTGCGCTTCAAGATTTTGGTAACTATCTTTAAAGCGCTCCATGGCTTAGGACCCGGGTACTTACGAGACCGCCTGCTGTTATCCTTTGCCTCCCACCGACCCGTACGCTCTCACAGAGAGGGTCTCCTCAGGGTGCCGTCCGCCAAACAGTGTCGGCTGGCGGCCCCCAGGAGTAGGGCCTTCTCTGTGGGGGCAGTGACGCTCTGGAACGAACTTCCCCCTGGCCTGCGTCAAGTGCCTGATCTTCGGACCTTCCGTCGTGAGCTCAAAACATATTTATTTATTAAAGCGGGACTGGCATAATTAGTGTTGAATTTTAATTGGGTATTCTTAATATTTTTAAATTTTTAAATCTAAATTTTAATAATCAGCCTTTAAAATTTGCTCTTTTTAAATGTTGTTTTAAATTGTATATATTTTGTTTTTATTCTGGCTGTACACCGCCCTGAGTCCTTCGGGAGAAAGGCGGTATAAAAATTTAATTAAATAAATAAATAAATAAATAAGACAGCCATGTAGTTATGTGCTTATCATAATTCATGAAATAAAAGCTGTGTAAGGATGATGGTTGAATATCTTGTAAACTCCAAAGCTGGATCTTCAGAGTGATGCAACTGGAAACTGCCATTATTTCATTTCTATGGAATCTATTGCAAAGACGAAATTGTTATGATTGTTTGAATGTTTTATTGCATCTAGATAGACAACAGAGCAGGCAAAATCATAGCTCAACTTACTTTTAAAAAAAGTGGCTGTGAAAAGATAGGATTGTTTGGGTTATCTATATGGTTCAGCAATTAATCATAAATTTGCTGATTTCTTTGCTGATCACTAGATGGCAGTATCAGCCTAAAGCAAAATATTTCTGTTCAGCAAGCCATTGGGAGAGCTAGAGAGCAAACAAGCAAAGAAAAAAAGCAAAACAAACAAACAAACAAACAAACAAGGAAGATGTGATAGAAGTTTTTCCTTGTATTGTTTGAAGCCTGAAAGGTGCCTAGACATTTCAATAATTTTATAGGAATATTATAGTTATATTTTTCTATATGTTGGCTCTTGAATAGAATAGAATAGAAAATAGAATTTTTTATTGGCCAAATGTGATCGGACACACAAGGAATTTGTCTTGGTACATACGCTCTCAGTGAACATAAAAGAAAAGATACCTTCATCAAGGTACAACACTTACAACACTTAATGATAGTCATAGGGTACAAATAAGCAATCAGGAAACAATCAATATCAATATAAATCATAAGGATACAAGTGACAAAGTTACAGTCATACAGTCATAAGTGGAAGGAGATGGGTGATGAGAACAATGAGAAGATTAATAGTAACACAGATTTAGTAACAGTGTTGAAGGAATTATTTGTTTAGCAAAGTGATGGTGTTCGGGAAGAAACTGTTCTTGTGTCTAGTTGTTTTGGTGTGTAGTGCTCTGTAAAGTCATTTTGAGGGTAGGAATTGAAACAGTTTATATTCAGGATGTGAGGGGTCTGTAAATATTTTCACAGCCCTCTTTTTGACTCATGCAGTATACAGGTCCTCAATGGAAGGCAGATTGGTAGTAATTGTTTTTTCTGCAGTTCTAATTATCCTCTGAAGTCTGTGTCTGTCTTGTTGGGTTCCAGAACCAAACCAGAAAGTTATAGAGGTACAGATGACAGACTCAATAATTCCTTTGTAGAACTGGATCAGCAGCTCTTTGGGCAGTTTGAGCTTCCTGAGTTAGCGCAGAAAGACCATTCTTTTTGTGCTTTTTTGATGACATTTTTGATGTTAGCTATCCATTTTAGATCTTGCGATATGGTAGAACCTAGAAATTTGAAGGTCTCTACTGTTGATCCTGTGTTTTCTAGTATTGTAAGAGGTGGAAATATGGAAGGGTTTCTCCTAAAGTCTACCACCATTTCTACCATTTTGAGTGTGTTCAGTTCCAGATTGTTCTGGTCATACCATAAGGCTAGTTATTCAACCTCCCATCTGCATGCGGATTCATCATTGTCTCAAATGAGTTTGTCTCAACCTATCACTGTTGTGTCATCTGCAAACTTCAATAGTTTAATAGATGGATTGTTAGAGATGCAATCATTGGTATATAGAGAGAAGAAAAGCCACAGCCTTGGGGTCCCCTGTGATAATTGTACAGGTATCTGATATGATTCTGCTTAGCTTCACCTGCTGCTTCCTGTTTGTTAGGAAGCTTATGATCCACTTACAAATGTGTTCTGATACCTGTACCTGGAAACCAGGTAAGATGGCAAGAGGATCCCCATCTTAATAATATCAGAGTTGGAAGGGACCTTGGAGGTCTTCTAGTCCAAACCCTTGCCAGGCAAGAAACCCTACACCATTTCAGACAAATGGCTATCCAACACTTCCTTAAAAATTTCCAGTGTTGGAGCATTTACAACTTCTGCAGGCAAGTTGTTCCACTGATTAATTGTTCTAACTGTCAGGAAATTTCTTCTTAGTTCTAGGTTGCTTCTCTCCTTGATTAGTTTCCACCCATTGCTTCTTGTTCTACCCTCAGGTGCTTTGGAGAGATATTAGAACACTGCTATCAAGTCTCCCCTAGTCCTTCTTTTCAATAAACTAGGCATACCGAGTTCCTGCAACCGTTCTTCATATGTTTTAGCCTCCAGTCCCCTAATCATCTTTGTCGCTCTTCTCTGCACTCTTTCTAGAGTCTCAACATCCTTTTTACAATGTGGCGACCAAAACTGAATGCAATATTCCAAGGGTGGCCTTACTAAGGCATTATAAAGTGGTATTAACACTTCACGTTATCTTGATTCTATCCCTCTGTTTATGCAGCCCAGAATTGTGTTGGCTTTTTTGGCAGTTGCTGCACACTGCTGGCTCATATCTAAATGGTTGTCCACTAGGACTCCAAGATCCCTCTCACAGTTACTACTATTGAGCAAGGTACCACATATACGGTACCTGTGCATTTTGTTTTTTTGGCCTAAATGTAGAACCTTACTTTTTTCACTGTTGAATTTCATTTTGTTAGATAGTGCCCAATGTTCAAGTCTGTCAAGATCTTTCTGTATCTTGAGCCTATCTTCTGGAGTGTTGGCTATTCCTGCCAGCTTGGTGTCATCTGCAAATTTGATGAGTTTCCCACATATCCCCTCGTCCAAGTCATTGATGAAGATGTCGAAGAGTACTGGGCCTAAAACAGAGCCTTGGGGTACTCCACTGCATACTTCCCTCCATGTGGATGTAGTTCCATTGAGGACTACACGTTGAGTGCGGTTGGTCAGCCAGTTACGAATCCATCTGGTGGTGGTGCTGTCTAACCTACATTTTTCTACTTTACCTAGTAGTAGATTATGGTCTACTTTATCAAATGCTTTACTGAAGTCCAAGTAAATTATATCAACAGCATTCCTCTGGTCCACTAATTTTGTCACTTTGTCAAAGAATGCAATAAGATTAGTCTGGCATGATCTGTTTTTGACAAACCCATGTTGGCTTTTGGTTATTATTTTGTTTGCTTCTAGGTGTTCGGTGATTCGTTGCTTGATTATTTTTTCCAGAATCTTCCCTGGTATTGAGGTTAGGTTGATAGGTCTGTAGTTTCCTGGATCTGTTTTTTTTTTTCTTTTTTGAAGATGGGAATTACATCAGCTCTTTTCCAGTCCTCTGGCAGTTCCCCTGTGCTCCAGGATCTTTGAAAGATATAGTTCAATGGTTCTGAGATTTTGTCTGCCAGTTCCTTCAGAATCCTGGGGTGTAATCCATCCGGTCCTGGTGATTTGAACTTGTCTAGGGTAGACAGATGTTCACTTACCATTTTTTCCCCTATTTTAACTTGTGTTCTAATCTGTTTTTTGTGGTGCTGTTTTTGATAGGTTGGATTGCTTTTTCCTTTTGTGTAAAGACAGATGCAAAATATGAGTTAAGTAGATCTGCTTTCTCCCTGTTGCTTGTCACCTTCTTGCCACTTTCTCCCAGCAGTTGGGCCCTGGTTGGCTTAGTTAGAAGAATGTCTGGAATGATGGTATTGAATGCTGAGCTAAAGTCTACAAAGAGAATCCTGTGTAGGTCTTTGGAGATTCAAGATGTTGTAGGATGTAGTGCAGAGCCATATTAACAGCATCATCTGTTGATCTATTTGCTCGGTATACAAATTGCAAGGGGTCTAACAGCGGATCCGTGATGGTTTTCAAATGGAACAGCAGTAACCTTTCAGTTTCATGACTACAGATGTTAGAGCATCTGGTCTGTAGTCATTCAGTTCCTTGATGGTGGGCTTTTTTGGCACTGGAATGATAGTAGAGCGTTTGAAGCAAGAAAGAACATAATACATCTCTAGCAATTTATGGAAGATACACATGAAGATGGGGGCCAATTGGTCAGCACAGATTTTTAAACATGAAGGAGTTATCTTGTCTGGGCCTGGAGCTTTTCCTGGCTTTTGTCTGTGAAATAGGTCTTGTACTTGCTTTTCTGTGATCATTAGGTTTGTGAACCCAATGGGATGGGGTCAGTTGTAAGAGGCTTGGCTGTTGTTGCTGTTGGCCGAAATGGGGGTTGCGGAGATAGGTGGCTGTAGTTTCTTTTCAAACCTGCAGTAAAACATGTTCAGGTCATCTGCCAGTTGCTGATTTCCTTCAGCCTGGGAAGGTGGTTTGCCGTAGCCGGTTATATTTTTAAGAGTTTTCCACATGTTTGCTGGTCCATTTGTTGAGAACTGATTCTTTAGCTTTTCAGAGTATCTTCTTTTTGCTGCTCTGATCTCCCTTGTTAATACATTTTTGGTCTGATTGTACAGCATTTTATCACTTTTTCTGTAGGCTTCCTCTTTGGAAAGACATAGCTGCTTAAATTTAGCTGTGAACCAAGGTTGTTACTGTATATTCACAAGTTCCTGGTGGGTACACATAGTCCTTCACAGAAGTTGACATATGATGTTACAGTCTCTGTGAGTTCATCTAAGTCTGCAGAGGTACTTTCAAAAACATTGCAATCAGTGTAAGTCAAGGCAGGTCTGTAGCTTTAACTTTGCCTTCTCTGTCCAGGTCTTCACTGATTTCTCAACATATATCAAAAGAACTGTAAGATGAATGCAGTAGGGTTCCATAACCAAACTCTGCTAAAGAAAAGAATATAATGATCCTCTGAGGAAACAAGAGATTAAATTCTTTAAGTAGTTGCATTAATGTATACTGAGCATAAAAATGGGAACCATGCATTACTTATGATCCTCCCAATGTTATTGTATAACAACTCTGAACTTCAAGGACTCTTTATGCAGAGTAGGAATCCTTAACAAAATCTGCAGTTGCATAGGTTTGACATTCTTGACTTCTTTACTTCCTCAAATATAGGTTGACATAATATGATTTCTCCTTTTTAATATATCATATTTACAGCATAAAAACTAGCTAGAAAACACAAAGTGGATTTGCTATTCATGCTATTTATCAGAATTATGGTAACAAAGAGAAAGTAACTATAGTAATGTTCAATCTTAGTGTTAATATCTGCTTGCCTGCCTGCCTGCCTACCCACCCACCCACTCGCCTATCCATCCATCCACCCACCCACCCATCCACCTATCATCCATCTATCTGTCTATCTGTCTGTCTGTCTGTCTGTCTGTCTATCTGTCTGTTTGTATGCTGTCATCTCACCAAAATGACTCTAGGCAAATTACAGATATTGAATAAAATGCCATATAAAATAGTAAAACAATAAATATAGATGCTAAATTTAAAAACTTGTTTAAAATAAAACTAAGCAGGATGGAGAGGCAAGGAGCAAAGTGTACAGGGGGGTATTCTGAACTCCATCAGCCGCCTTCAATGTGCCATTGTTGCCCAGGCTAGTTGGCATGGCCATGTCTTCAAAGCTATTAAGAAAGCCAAAAGAATGGGACAAGTTTTAAGATTTTGCCTTCTTAGTTTTATATTATAAAGCACCTAGAGTCACTTCTAGATAAGATGAAAGGCATATGTTAGACAGATGATAAATAGATGATAGATAAGATGATAGATTAGATTAGATAGAATAAACTGAGAAGTCTAATTCTCTCTCTCTTGATAAACAGTTTCAGGGACTCTCCTGCATCCATCACTAATTCTGGACGGAAATTTGTTGGAAAAGGAGTATTATTTATCAACCTTAATTGTACTGCAACTTGGAGAAGTACTACATGGCATTAATGGGACTGTTCTTAAAAACAATCTTGAATTTACAGCTGGTCTAGAATGCTGCTATTTTGAGGTTGACTAGTACTCTTCAACTTGTTGAAATAAGTATGTTGGTTGCTGGTGACTTTCCAAGATCAATTTAAGATATTAATTTTGTTAGATAAATCTAAATATGGTTTAACTCCAAGTGACCTGCTGGATTAATTTATTATGTTCTCAAGTCTTCAGTCTTTTCAGATATTGTTCTGGATATGTAATGACATAGCAAAAAATGATAATGAATTTATCTTTTATTTTGTTAAGTCTTTTAGAATAGAGACGCTCTCTTTTAATTATTAAATGGAGCTTAATACCATGGCAAAAAGGTGATTAAAAACAAGTATTGTCCCCATGTGATTGTAAGATGAGGGCTTCCTTTATAACACTTATTTTGTAGGGTATCTTTTATGGAGAAATGTTAGATTTTCAATTCTAATATTGTAATCAAACTAAACAGGATGAAGGTCTAGAAAACTATGTAGAAAGAGGCAAACAAAATTGGGTTAACGCTTTACTCTAAAAGCAGTGGCTTCTCGGCAGTGGTTTGATAAACTGTTTTATTAACTATAGATCACTGTGATTACATTCAAAGTCAAGGCCAAGTAGTGCACAGTATGACTTCACTTAATGTGTACAGCAAATGAACTTTTACAGTGATTAAAATGTTTTCCTCAAATATAAATATGATGGTGTTCGGGGAAAAAACTGTTATTGTGTCTAGTTGTTCTGGTGTGCATGCTCTATAGCATCGTTTTGAGGGGAGTTGAAACAGTTTATGTCCAGGATGTGAGGGATCTGTAAATATTTGAGTAAGCAATATTTTTATCCATGGTATATTTTTAAACTTCAGCAGGTGTGCATATTTCTAACACTGTCTTAACGTAGTTCTAAATATTCTCAGTATTTATATTAATTCATTTGGGGAGAAGTTATTTCATCAGTATGAAACTTGATGAAAAATGCAGCAGAGCTGTATCTTGGCAATCAGCTTTAAATACTCCCAATAGTGTCACAGCTCATCAGAAATGCAGAATTGATTTCATATATTAATTAGTTGACTACTTTCCCAAAAAATTCTAAGTGCAAAGAAATAGTTCTGTGTAGCAGTCTAAATCTGTATAATACACAGTTTCTCTCAAATCTAAAAATGTTGAAAAGTATAAAAATGTGAAATTTAGCAAGGAGAACTTGGATTAAAATTTGTTGGGTCTTTTTATACCAAGGTGGTAATCCCTTCTAATGATATCCAAATCTTTGAGGTCAAAATCATTTATTCAAGCTATTTTGAATTATATACATGAAAACTGCAACATGCATCCTAAAATAGGGTCCACAGAAAACTGAACTGAACAGAACCACAATGTTAGAAACACCTTGGAGGTTTTCTAATCTCCTATTCTTCCTGCTCAAATCAGAGACCTTATACCATTTCAGAAAAATAATTGACTTTGTACTCTTATAGACAGGGGTGTCAAACTCAAGGCCCGGGGCCCAGATCCAGCCCATGGGGTACTTAGATCTGGCCCGCAGGGTGCCCTGGAAACAGCGAAGGACTGACCACGGTGCCTCTGCCAGTGCAAATGGAGCTCGGGCGGAGCAGCATACAGAGGGTTGCAGGAGGCCATCGCAGCCGAAAATGGAGCTCAGGAACCTGCTTCCTCTGGCAAAGTGCTCGGGCTACCAAAGGTGTTCCTGACATGAGTGACATCGAGCTGGCCAGGTCTACCCTGACCATGCCCACTTCAGACCCCCAAGGTCAAACACAACCCTAATGCGGCCCTCAATGAAATCGAGTTTGATACCCTTGTTATAGACCTTCAGTGATAGAACACCCACAGCTTCTGAAGGCAAATAATTCTACTAATTATTTGTTCTAAGTGTTAGGAAAGTTTTGCTTATTTCTAGATTAGTTCTCTCCTTGGTTAGTTTCCATCCATTGCTTCTTGTTTTACCTTCAAGTGCTTGGAGAATAGGATAACAGCCCCCTAGGTATTGTTTATTTTTATTTTTATTTTTTTAACACACATAAATCAACATGCAATGTATTTTTTCTGAACAAATATTGGCCAGGTCAAATTCATACAACCTTCAGTTCTCTTCCAACACATTTTATATGCTTACATTAATATATTTTATCTCATTTTTATTTTCCTTCTTTTATTTATGTTGTATATCTAATGTTACCCTTCGCCCTTAATTCAAGTCATTTATCAACTTCTCTTCCCCCTGCCCTCTCCTTACTCCCTTTAGATTAAACCCTTTTTATTTCCCAGTTGGTATTTGTAAACTTTTATATATATGATTTATCAAATCAGAATCATTTCTATATTTGCAATTCAATAACAATTCATATAATATTAACATAGTCATAAAAGAAAAAAAAAGAAAACTCAGTTTATTTTCATATATCTTCATATATTTCTAATACTTTAGGTAAATTCCATAGTTACAGTTAAAAACTTTCTTGTAATTTCCAATTTCAATATTAACATTAAAGCCATTTAATATATTGTCAGCTATTTTTTGTGCTTTCAAATTCCATTATTAGTATTTAAACCATTTAATATAGTCAGCTATTTTTTAATTTTTTCTTTTTTTTTTCCTCTTAAAACCCTTTATTCTCTTTGCTTGTCCTGTATTTCCATCCACGATCCTCCCCCTTTCTCATTCTTATCTTCTCACTGTTAATCCCAATGTAGTCCTTTAACTTTGTATTTTTTTTCCTACCCTCTTTTTTGCCTCCTTGTTGTTTTCTTTCCTCACTATTTTTATCTGCCCTCCTACTTTGCAATGTTTTTCCAGCTGCTCTCCTTATTCCCCTTTAATTATTCTTTTGCCATTGTCAATCCCAGTGTAATCTTTTAATTTTTTTGTGCTATTTCTCTTCCCCACTTCTTTCTCCCTTTGTCTCTTTCCATCCTTTCTATTTTTATCATCTTTATTTTTTTCATCATTGCTCCCCACACACTCATTTAATATTTCACAATTAGTATTTTTCCCTTTATTTTTCATGACACTCTCTTGCTTCTTCTTCATGGTTTCTCTGTTTTCTTGAGTAGATTCCAACACAATTCTTAATTCATCTGGTTTCAGTTGTCTATAAGGTCTTGCAATTATTTCTTTTATTTCATGCTTTAAAGTCATATGCATCTTTTCATCATTTCCATTATTTCCATATTCTGTATTCTCTGGGTTGTATTTCACCTTCCTTGGTTATCAAAGTCAAACAGCTTGCAGGCACACAAATTTACATTGCTTTATCGCTTTAAGAAAAAACTTTATCCACAACACATGTTAGTCATTGTAATTTTCTCTTCTGCCTGAGGGTCTCCCTCTCCAGTCCACAATTCCAATCAACAATCTGCAAAAGTATCTATTTTGTTTTTAAAGACATTTTACTTCTCCTTCTTTTCTTTTTTCCTCCAAAAGTTCAATTTAAAATCTGTATCCAATCTTTGATTTTTTAAAGTCCAATCCAAATCCAATTGAATGGGGAAAGGGGAAAGTCAAGAGAGATTCACTAAATTTTAGTTATAATTCCCCCAACTTTTCTTTTTGTAATCCAAAAGAAATGTTCTGAAAGTTTTCAAGCCTCTCCAAAACTATTTAAGAGTTTCTTTTTACCTTCCTTATATTTTGAGTATCGCAAGTTCAATTCCAAAAAGCAAAATTCTCTTTCGGGCTTTAGAGTTAGTATTTCCGTTTCTCTTTGTACTTGCAGTATTCACATTCCTCTCTCAATTTAGCCACTGTTTCACCACTGGGACACATTTTACCGAATTAAAATTAGTTTCTTTTTGTTGTGAGTTGATATTCACTCACCCAGCTTCAATATTCTGTCCAAATCACTGCTCAAAATCTTGGTGTGGTTGCCCCAGCTTAATGATGGCCACTATGGCCACCTCCCCCGTCACCGAGTCAAAGAGTTTTCTCTGACATCCGATGAACTTGCCAATTCCTCTTGGTTTTCTGAGATGCCTCTCTTTCTTCTCTGTCCCTACAGGACAGATCTGGTCTGAAGATCCCTTGGCATCGGTTCGTCAGCCCAGTAGTTCATGAGGCTAATAGGAGCTCATTATTCCCCGACTGTCTTGCCGTGACGCTTCTGGTCGACCCCAACCCCTTAGATATTGGATAACAAAATGCATTAACCTTTCAGTATCCAAAGGCATGCCCATTCTTTTTTATGGAGAACCAAAATTATTCAAAACAACATAAATCAAAAGGAAAAAAACAGGAGGTTAAATTAAAAAACAAACTAACACAGAAGATTCAAAAGTGAAGTTAAAACCCATGTATGAAAAATGAACTGCCAAGAGGAAGATATATGCTCAGTAGTTTTCCAACCACTCCCAAAGAGAACTGGAATTGATCACTATATTCCTAGGGTATATCATTTTAAAAAAAATTTGATCATTGTATCTGGCTCCAATTATAAGAAATTTTCTGAGAACTGCAATATGGTAGCAGACGTAAGGGATGGAATATTTAAGACATGGAATATTTAAGACCAAGTAATTAGTAAAACTGTTTTCCCATAACTATGTTTTCCAAATTTCCTTTGAATAAATTAATATATACTCAACTTTTTCTCTTGAAGCAAAGTACTTTAAGAAATAAAGTTCCATACTATTAGCTTATACTAAATAAAAAGAATGTGTTTTTAGGATATGCTTAAATGTCAATCTATGCTACCTGGGTAAGTTAACATAGCATGGACAACTGTAGCAACAGTAAAACACGGAACTACATTTATTGTTACTTACTCAGTTTGAAATCTCATTGACCAGCAATTATTTATTTAACTCATTTATATATTTTCCATAACTTAAATATGCAATGGAAATGTTTTGGGGAGGGGGGGAAATGTTTCAAATGTAGCTTGATTCTGATTTTCTCGTATCAATTCAAATATATTGGAACCAGCTCTCATTTAACAGCTTAGCATGTCGCTTCAAAATAATTACTCAACCCTTAGCAGGTGCTCTTCAGGGTATGTTGTAACCAAAAAGTCAGCAGCTGGAATTTACATCGGCAAGTAGTGTACCCATTAAATGGTGTATTGAATGATCAAAGCAAAAATTCCAGGTCACACCTCAATCAGTTCTGTCTCAAAATCCAATTATTGTTTGTGGAAACTTAAGCAGCTGAAAAAGGTACATATGCTGTTTTTCTCACACATGTATACACACAATAGACTTCATAAAGAATAATCATGACTTAACATTTGAAACATTTGATTTTTGGAGGAGAATAAATTTATCTCCAAAATAAGAGATAAACAAGAGAAGATGATAAACACAAAAATGATGTTGATAAATATATAAAATAATTGTACATTATATAATTTTGTTGTAGATTTAAACTAAGCTTTCTTATTTAGATGTGTTGAAATGAACATGAAATGTTTTTGTATTTATACATTTGTTGATTCTTATATAGCCTTAAATTTGTTTCGGTTTGGTTGCATATTAAGATGACTATCTCTGAAAACATGTCTTCTAATGTTTGGCATCACTAAACACTGGAAGTTTTTAAGAATATATTAGATAACCATTTGTCTGAAGTGGTGTAGGGTTTCCTGTCTAAGCAAAGTCCCTTCAAATTATGTTATTCTGTTTTCTAAAGTTTGTTACTCTTTATTAATAACAATGAACAGTTGGAAAATGTAAGCCATCTTATCTGGGAATTACAAACACCTCATCCTGTCCTCTACCATCTCCTGAAGACCACTTAAGCTCACGCCGACTTCTTCAGTGACTCCATCCAGCCACCTGGATCCAGCCTGGCTAGGTGGCTCAGTGGCTAAGACACTGAGCTTGTCGATCAGAAACGTTGGCAGTTTGGTGGTTCTAATCGCTAGTATAGATCTCCTGCATGAGCAAGGGGTTGGATTAGATGACATCCAAGATCTCTTCCAACTCTATTACTGTTACCTCATTCTCTGTCATCTCCTTCTTATTTTACCCTAAATAGTTCATATATACTCTCTCTCTGAGTGTATGCAGGTAGGCAGAGGCTCATTCTTAAGAAGGAAAAGAAATAAATTGGCATTACTGATGGACAGACATTTTCTGAAGAAATATTTCTCTGATGGCTTTTTAATAAGGTGGGTATCACATATCACAGAAATCTCTATTGTTTGCATCCTCGTAACTCTTTATTTGTCATACTAACTGCTACTAGTAGAATCAGAAACTAGTGATTATGCTGTTTTAAATATATTAAAGTTATTCATAAATTCAATACCAAGAGAAGTTTTGCCACCATTTTCCTCTACTATGGTGATAACTATGGCAGTTTCTGATGAAAATATGCTGTCTATTTTTAAGAAAAGATGGTAAAAAAGCTGTTAATAATACTGTTTTCTAGACTGAATATTGCTGAGAATAGAATTGTAAGGTAATTGCAAAGCCAGTAGAAGCCAAAAGATGCTCTTTAAATGATTTAAAATGTTTTTTTCAGGATAAGTTCATATGTCTGCAATCTCACAGATGCTGGGCCAATCTAAGGTAATTGTAATTCTGGAAGAAATACCCTATAATGATCATTTCACTGAAGCTTTGATTATCTTTGCCTGAGATTAGATAGCTATTATGCACAATCATTGTCTCCAGACGTCCTTTTCATATAGCTGATAATCTCCAATAATTCCTTGTGAGATTCTTTTGCTTTCTCACAATGAATGAAATTCCACAGAAGATCTAATCCAATTTATCTAAGTGAGTAGAGATATTAAAAGGCTCACATTATTTTGCTAAGTTGTCAACAATTGAATTAGTCCAAAAACCAACACATAAATAAATAATTAGAAATAAATCTTTTTCCCACTTTTACTTTCATACATTTAAAATTTTATAACTCAGCAACTTATTCCATGATATATAAAAAGACTTAAAGAGAATTCTTGTTATTGTATTGTGACAATGGCTACATTTGTTTCAAATTATTAAATTTAATAATCATGAAATGTAAAGAATCACTTTTAAACTTTTGTTATTTATTATCATTGTTATTTTTTACTGTTTACATTCATTAATATAAGCTAATAATCCTTATTACCTTCTTCTTAATTACATATTTACTTAGTAGTTATTCATGTCCTTGGCTAGAAAGAAATATCCTGAACTGCAATTTTAGATGTTTGTATCCTTTCTGCCTTCTTTGCTTGTCTTAATTCATTAATTCATTAAGAATGAATTTCATTAACAATGGTCCCTTAGTTTCACTTTAATTTCCTCCAATTGCTTCATATACTAACAACAATTTAATTATTAATTTGTATAGAAGATAACAGGGTTCTAATGAAAAATAATTTGAAAAAGGGTATCTCAATTTTCATGTTTGCAAACTAAATGAAAAAAAGTTCTATTTAACTGACAGTTAAAGAGTACAGACCTAGTACAAATATGTACAGTTGTCTTCCTTTTACTTCACCATTCAAGAGAATGAAAGCAGATGGTTGAAGGTTGACTATCAGATCTAGAATCAGGCTCCAAAAACATCAGTTCAACCACTCCCTGCTAGGCTGATACTTAAAAAGCTAAACTGGATCAGACCTGGCATGAATTGATATAAGAGATCACTAGGAATTTACAGGGTTGCAGGTAGGACTGCAAAGTATTATTTATTTCTTTATCATACGAGACCATACCAACATATAATGAAAACATATGCAGCAATTAAAATACCTTCGTAAGATTACATAAAATAAAATGCTTCAGAGTAATTTAATCTCCAATGAACTTCACTTTTTGCTTTTGTGATTATGTTGGCTTTAAAACTTAGCCACATTGACATCCTTAGAATTATTATTTGTAAATTAGAACTTTTGATTACTTTGCTTTTTCAAAGTGTTCTAGCTAGAATTCACTTCCCTCCTCATTATCAGGGAAATGACTCATAAATTTCCTAAATATTCACACTGGAATATGAGTTTCCTATGTTTCCTATGTTTTGCTTAATCAGATCTAATTTCGTGTTACAGTCATTTGATTTCATCAAACATATAAACATATAAAAAGTCAACTATCAGATAACTTGGATCAAAATAATATAGCTAATTCTTCAAATATATGCCCACATTTGACTGGGTGCTGAGTGATTTCAGCTAATATTTCTCAGATAACACACATTATCGGGAGAACCTGTGGTGACCCAAGTGCTTAGGCAGGACTTCCCTCAGATCCTCCGTCATTGTCATAATCCTTCCTTTCTTCCTTCCTTCATTACCTTTCTTCTTTCTTCTCCTCTTCCTTTCTCTCTCTCCTCTTTCCTTTTTTTCTTTGTCTTTCCTCTCCCTTTCTTGTCCCTTCTTGTTCAAATGCAAAAGGGAAAACATTTCTCTTTTGTTTTGTTTTTAGTTTGTTTTGCTAGCCCTCAGAGGAAAAATGGAGCTTGGGACTGTGTTCTCCCGACATAAGTGATGTCAAACTGGCCGTGCCCAACCTGGCCGTACCCACCCCAGCCCCCTGAGGTCAAACACAACCCTGATGCAACTCTCAATTAAATCAGGTTTGACACCCTGATGTAGAACTAGATAAACCAATGGTTTCACCTGTATGATTTTGAAACTGCTAATCGTTTTATAAAAAGAAATCTTATTAAAGTCTAACTAAATCCTATTTTAAAATTTTAAATTGATAGATGAGAAAATAATTAGAGTTCAATTCTTTCAGATGGCCTTCTTCAACTGGCACTCCTTCAGAGTTTTGGTAAATATAATTTCCAGAGTTATATTTTTGTGTTGTCATCACATAATTTGTTCCTGCTGCCTAAGTATTATATAGTTGCAGTCACCACAGACCAGAATTCCAAACCAGAGATGCCTGATTGTATTGCATGAATTAGTATCCAACTATCACCAGAACTACAATACTAAATACACACTAAATTCCTTTGTTTGAAATTTAGACTAATGATGTCAGGGTTCCAAGTAATGAACCCAAAGGAATCAAAACTCTAAGACAGGCATGTTCCTCAAAGTATAAATTTCTCAAATGATACACAGGTCTGGTGGAGGTGAGTGCGTGAAGAATGTTGGTTTTATGGACTGCAGTGATCCACATAGAATCATTATATGAGATGGTGGTACTGCAATTAAATGTTTTCCAAATAAATAGAAATATAATTAAGATGTTGAAAGCAACACCAAAACATTATTATTCTCTACAAAACCAGAGAGGGTAATTTTGCATTTCAAGTTTAAATATAGTTTCTTTTGTTATAATAGATAAATTGGCAGCTGGATTAAAATATATTAGTTCTGTAGTTTTCAGGTTGTGGAACCAGCTAGCTAAAAAAAGAATTCCTGAAACTCCGAATCAAGAAACCTAAACAAACAAACAAACAAACAAACAAACAAACAAACAAACAAACAACTGCAGTGGAATGAAATTTGTATTGTGTGCCCTTAGTTTCTTGGAAGCCTGTTAAGTTCTTGTCTAACTCAAAAGTTCTGCAAAAGATATTTTGCAAATATCCTTTGCAGAACTCGAGTGTAAAAATCCTGCATTCTAGATCCTAATGCAGTGATGGCGAACCTTTTCAGCACTGAGTGGCCAAACTGGAACGCATTCGCGCCCCGGTCAGCTGGTCTTTGGGTTTCCAGTGCTCCAGCCTGTGTGAAGACCAGTTGGCCGGCATGCATGTGCACACCAGAAAGCAAAAGAGGATCTGGCGATGGCATGTGTGCCCACAGAGAGGTCCCTGCATGCCACCTCTGGCATGCATGCTATAGGTTCACGGTCACAGTCCTAATGCATCAGATTTGTTCTTATGAACTTAATTAATTTCAATAATTAATGGATAACTATATTTTAATTGCTATTCCAGGTTGTTGTTGTTAGTTGTGAAGTCGTGTCTGATCCATCACAACCCTGTGAACAACGTTCCTCTAGGCCTTCCTGTCCTCTACCATCCTCTGGAGTCCATTTAAGCTCACGCCTACTGCTTCAGTGACATCATCCAGCCACCTTGTTCTCTGTTGTCCCATTCTTCTTTTGCCCTCAATCTTTCCCAGCATTAGGCTCTTCTCCAGTGAGTCCTTCCTTCTCATTAGGTGGCCAAAGTATTTCAGTTTCATCTTCAGGATCTGGCTTTCTAAAGAGCAGTCAGGGTTGATCTCCTCTACGACTGACTTGTTTGTTCGCCTTGCAGTCCAAGGGACTCGCAGGAGTTTCAGGTTTACTCCTTTTAAAATAGGCACCATCATTTTAGCACACAGTGGGGTTACAAAAAGTGACCAGAGTTTTAAAAGAAATCCTTCGATAATAATCAACCCTTGTTTCTAAGTGATATCAATGCCATTTGATACGTCATGTCATTTCTTGGCAACTCTATGTAAATTAGGTAACATGACAATTGTACCAAAAGAATGGGAATTTTACCCAAGCAAGAGAATATTTGCAGTTCAGGGTTTTTTGAGACAGGAATTGGGGATGGCCAGTCTAAAGAAAAGGACTAGGGGTGACATGATAACAGTATTCCAGTATTTGGGGGGCTGCTACAAAGAAGGAAGAGTCAATTTATTTTCCAAAGCACCAGAAGGCCAGACAAGCAACAATGGATCAGGGGTGAAATGCTCCCGGTTCGGACCGGCAGCGATGATAGCTGGTGGTTCGGAGAACCAGTGGCAAAAATCCCTGACCCCACTCCCTGCCTCTGCTGAGCCGCACCATCAGCAGAGGGTTTTTGTTTTTTTTTTTACTTTTAAAACCAGTTTTTCTTCAGCTGAAAACATGCCTTTAAAAGTAAACAAAAAGCCTTTGAGGATCCTGCCACTCAGCTGAGATTGTCAGAACTCTTTAAACGTTTTTTTTAAAACAACCTCTTCGGCTTTAAAAGGCTCCTCTGGTGATTGCAGCTGAGCTCCTCATCAGCAGAACCTTAAAAAACTCTTCGGCCTAAGAGCTTCTAGAAAACCTCCTTTTAAGAGATTCTAAGGCACTTACCTAATTACTGATCGAACACATGGCTTTCCCATCCCAAAAGGACCAGTTTCAGCACACAGACAGAATCAGTTGCTAGCTGATCTATTTCCTCAGTGAGCAACTAATCTGCCTGGCTGAGGACCTCTGGGAATTGAAGTCCACAAACATTAAAGTTATTAAGGTTGGAGACCCCTGATCTAAAAAAATATAAATTAAATAAAATAATAAAATATTTGTGCAGCTTTCTGAGATTTGGTGTGTTTCTGTAGTGTTTCACTCTAACTACGCAAACACACAAAATCTCACAAAGCTGTATGTGGCATTGTGTGTTTGTGTGTGAGTCAGTTGTGTTGTGTGTGTAAAGTGTGAAAGTTGGTTTTTGAGCTTTTTGTGGCTGTGTGAGGTTCCTGCTTGTTGCAGGGACCATTTTGGGTGAAGTGCAGCTGCTTTTACATTGTGTGTGAGTCAGCTGTGTTGTGTTGTGTGTAAAGTGTGAAAGATGGTTTTTAGTATCACTTATTGTTTTGTATACTTTGTTTATTATTTTTATTATTTATTGTAGTTGGCCACGCCCACCCAGTCATCTGACCACCAAGCCGCGCCCACAGAACCGGTAGGGAAAATTTTTAGATTTCACTCATGCAATGGATGGAAACTAATCAAAGAGAGGAGCAACTTGGAATTAAGGAGAAACTTCTTAGCAGTGAGGACAATTAATAAGTAGAACAGTTTGCCTTCAGAAGCTGTAGGAACTTTATCACTTGAAGGTTTTTAAAATAAGACTGGACAGCCACCTATCTGAAATGGAATAGGATCTGCTGCTTGAGCAGCGGGGTTGCACTAGAAGATCTCCAAGGTCCCTTTCAGCTCTATTCTTATTGACTGAAATAACTTCTTATTGTTGGTTCTAAGATGAATCTGAAAAGCTGGAGTGTTTATAGATATCAAGCAGAGAAAGAGTCCCAGCACTCAAACCTAGAGCTGTGAAAAACAAAGCTTAAGAGGAAAAAAACAGCTAAAGGATCTTTGCTTGCCCTTCAAAAGATAATACATTTCTGTTTCTGTTTACATTTATACCCCGCCCTTCTCCGAAGACTCAGGGCGGCTTACAATGTATAAGGCAATAGTTTGGGCCGGGCTCGAACCTGCAGTAATTGCAGGCTCTGTGTTCTAATAACAGGCTTCTCTACTGCCTGAGCTATGCCAGCCCATTTAAGGTCTACCACTATTTATAGTAAGTGTAATTGAACTACAGGTCCATGTAAGCTTGTGTATGTTTGTTCTAAATAATTATCATACTTAGTAAAGGTAAAGGTTCCCCTCGCACATATGTGCTAGTTGTTGTCGACTCTAGGGGGCAGTGCTCATCTCCATTTCAAAGCCAAAGAGCCAGCGCTGTCCGAAGACGTCTCCATGGTCATGTGGCTGGCATGACTCAATGCCAAAAGCACACAGAACGCTGTTACCTTCCCACCAAAGATGGTCCCTATTTTTTCTACTTTCATTTTTATGTGCTTTCGAAACTGCTAGATTGGCAGAAGCTGGGACAAGTAATGGGAGCTCACCCCATTACTTGTACATACTTATATACTTATTATGTAATACTTATTATATTACTTACATACTACATTTGCCAAAAAAAAAAAGATTTCTAAATATAGCTAAACCACAATTTGTTCTTTTAGCAGAAATCAAAATCCATTATTAGGAGATAGAATTTAATTGCTATTATTATAAATACATTGTTGTTACCTCATAAATTTGCTGTTACCTCATGCCTCCCACCGACCCGTACGCTCACACAGAGAGGGACTTCTCAGGGTGCCGTCCGCCAAACAATGTCGGCTGGCGGCCCCCAGGGGAAGATCCTTCTCTGTGGGGGCTCCTACTCTCTGGAATGAACTTCCCCCTGGTTTACGCCAAATACCTGACCTTCGGACCTTTCGCCGCAAATTGAAAACACATTTGTTTATTCGCGTGGGGCTGGCTTAAGTTTTTCTTAAACTGCTTAAATTTTTTAAATTCTAAATTCTATTTATGTTTTAAATTGGGGTTTTTAGATTTTAAATATTTTAATTTTTCGGCCAATTGTATAGTAAGTTTCTTAATTTAGTTTTTAATTGTACATTGTTTATGTTTTATCCTGGCTGTACACCGCCCTGAGTCCTTTGGGAGAAGGGCGGTCTACAAATCCAATTAATAATAATAATAATAATAATAATAATAATAATAATAACAACAACAACAACAACAACAACAACAACAACAACAACAACAACAACAACAACAACAACAACAATAAAAAATTGTAAATTTATTACACAAGGCAAATAAATGGGTCAAACGCAAATATTTCTTGTTAATGCTTTATTAGTGTACTTTTTTCCCCAGCTCCTTTGTTGGACAAACATAATGGAAACTCCAAATAAAAATTTAGAATTTTCAACTGTTCAGAACAAGAGAGACTATGGCATTCCATTTACCCATTTTTTCTTTAAAGAAAAGCATATTGATAGAACCATTAGGCACGCAGTTGACACATAATATACAATTTTATGCACATGTCACTTATATATATTCTACATGTTGATGTGCTCTTTAGATTTTGCTCCTTGCAAAGTAAGAACTATGCTTTTTTGAGCATAGAAAAGATTTTCAAGGAGTGACAAACCAGACTTTTAAAACAAGTCCTTAGATAAGCCAACACAGCAGCAATAACTGAATATTATACATTGTTAATATAGTTTACCCTTGATCTCAAAACCTTAAATATGTTTTTTACAATTATTCAAATACACATGCATTACATGAAAATATTGCACTAAAGTTAGAACTGAGAGTGGAGTTCATATCTTATTTTTTTAAATTATTACACTTTCTGGTAGCATTAAAATTGTTTAATTGTAGCAACACCAGAGGCAGAAGCTTGAGGGTGAACTATATGAATATTCAACCTTACTATCCATTCTCTTAAATTAAGGCTAAATGCATTTGTTGGACAATGGCACATTTATTTTCAGAGGCTAGTCATAGCATTCTCAGTCTGGGATGTGTGTGACTAATTATGTGCAGCAATAACATAAATTGTGGTGGATGCTTTAAAGGGTATAAAATGATGGGCTACAGTTCATGTAATGTCAATGGATCACATGTGAGGTAATTATAATAATTTATTAGGGCTATGTGTATAACATGCTACCTCCCTGTAGGCTCATTTTGAAATTAAATACAGATGACAAAACACTATGTTATAGTAACTATTAACATAAAATGCATATTATGTTTCCTTAATGCAAAGGTTTATTGGCTAAGAAATTAATTTCTAAAGTCAACTACTGAGGATAATCCTAAAACCTATAGATGATATTCATGGATAAGCGATACATTCTATTTTACTGACAGAGATTTGTCCATTTGTATTTTAGATCTGGGATAATCTACAATAATTATTTCAAGTTCAAGTAAGAAATCGAAGGATAGTTCTAATTTGTCTCCCACTGGGCTTCCTTTGTCTGATGGTCTATGTAGATTCTGGTTGCCCATCACTTTAAAAAGCAACTGCCTGGAATACAAGGACATTTAGAGGTCAAATACAACTGTTGAGAGGATGAACATTTAAACTGCAGGGGTAATTCAAAGTACCCGATATTCCTTCAGTTAAAATGCAAAGAACAGTAGAATGCTAGACAGGTGTCCTATTTTTCTATGCAAAATAATTTTGTTTTTTTTAAAATAGAAAAATTTATGTATCTAAATCTCATTATAATTTGTATAGCCATATACATCTCATTATGTATATGCCATAAATCTCATTATAATTTGTATAGCCAAACTATTTTTATTTTTTCATTAAGAAATGGGAAAAAGAAAAAAAATCAGAACTGTATTAAAGATGATCAACTGTTATCTATATTTAGAAGCATGAGGCATGATAGACAGGAAATGATATTTCATATATTTTATCTTAAGCTGTTCTGCTACCACTAAAAGGTATTATACATATAGTTTATAACTCTGTAATATTTTTTTTAAAAAGCCGCAATTGCAATTTAGCACATGCTTCTTGTAATGAACATGTAAAAATTTCTTTTTCAATTTGGCCAGTATTAAGCAAGCTTCCTTTCCTTTCGCATTTCATTTATTTTGAAGCTGCAAATTATTTTCTCCTGAATGTAAATAGTAACTTCAGTTACAAGATTTTTGCAAATACAGTAGTATTTACACTCAAAAGTCAAACATTTCTTCAAAAGAAATCATGTTAATGAACCAAATATTCTTAATGAAAATGTTCAATATAAGAGTAGTAAATTAATATTGTAGTTTGGCTATTCTTAGGAATTTAAACATCTTTTTAAATAGACTACATAATATATTATTTTGAAGTTGAAACAAACAGTACTTTCTTGGTGATATCAGGGATTCTTGAAGAAAAATAAGGGGGGGAAATGTAAATTCAAGTCTAAACAATTATTACTTCGTTCATAAGTAGTCATTATGCTGGAAGTAAAAACAGATGTAGAAAAGATTTATTGAAATTTATATTATGCAAAAAATATTAAAAGCTATGATAATCATGCTTATTTTCCTTCATATATATGATATATATTCAGGAACTTGCTATGGTTTGCAGATGACTATAGGGAAAGTCAGTAAGACTTTTATCCGGTACGTTCCCACAGAGAGGGACTCCTCAGGGTGCCGTCAGCCAAACAATGTCGACTGGCGGCCCCCAGGGGGAGGGCCTTCTCTGTGGGGGCTCCTACCCTGTGGAACGAGCTTCCCCTCAGGCTTCGACAACTACCTGACCTTAGGACCTTTCGCCGCGAACTTAAAACCTATTTATTTGGTATGGCTGGACTGGCCTGATTTTAAATTTTAATTATGGGTTTTTAATTTCTGTAATTTTTATGGAGTGTAATTGCTATTTTAAATTTTTTGGCAAATTTGAATCAGTTTTTTAAGGGTTGTTTTAATTATGGTGTATGTTTCTGTTTGTATTTTATCTGCCTGTTCACCGCCCTGAGTCCTTCGGGAGAAGGGCGGTATACAAATTAAAACATTATTATTATTATTATATCAGTAACAATTCATTTTAGTAATTTACCAGCTGAGGTGAATGTATCAGAGTGATTTCTTTATGGTCAAATAGGGGATTTTTAAAAAAAGAAGTTCATAATGTCAAGAGCATAGTATTTTTCTTTGCTTCTTTCCCAATCTCCCAGATTATTAACAAGGAAATAAATATACTAATTCTTGGTTTAATTTTAAATATTGTTTTGAACCTTCTCATTTAAGTTATATATACCCCTGAAAGGACTAATTTGAAGAATATATCAAAACCCTGTTTTTTTTCCCTTAATAGTAAAACTTGAACAAAGTATTTCTTACGTTCATAAAGGTTTTCCACATATTAAACTTAATTAGGAAAAATAATTTGAAAGCATAGATTTTTTTTTACAACCATTTGTCCACTAGATTTCTTATCATGCTAGTCCAACTTCTGCAGAGCTAGGAGATACTCATAATACAAATCAAATCACACCTGATTCTCACATTGCACAATCTCCTAGTTCCAAGCAAAGCAGTCAAGTCCTCTATTTTCTACCCTAGAAGTTGTGCTTTACTTTAATCAATGGATCCAATATAGCATTTTTCATTGTTGGCAGTTACAATCTATAAGATTCGGAAGAGACAGAGATTTTCACAGCAGACTAGTAGTCTTCTCAATGTTACACAAAGATACCAAATCATTTAAAACACATGAATCCAGTTCATGGTTGCATTAGTGATGAAAATGAGAAGAACCACATTTCTTATGTATGTATTAATGATCTAATATAAGATTCTAAAAGACTGGTGTGAGAATAACAGCATGAGTTTTAAGCCCCAGAGAACATGCCCAGGTTTTGGGCAAATTTTACAGTAGAGTGTGTCACCTTTTCTGTAAATAAGATGATTGTGTAGATTGTAGTTTATGTTTATATACCTGCATCTGCTTTGAACGTGAATGCAATTTTTTGAAGAGATCATGGAATCCATACTCTGAAAATAAGGTTTCCAAGAAGCCCTCCAGAAAAACATATACCATTCTCTTATTTAGCTGAGTATGCTGGAACATTTCAAAGACTCGGAGAATGCCTTTTCTTGTTGTCTCAGCACCAAGGATATGCTTCAACTCATCTAGAGAAATCACAAAACAAACTTCAGTAGAAGCTTTATCTTCATTTTCACATAAACATTAATTGAATGATCTTCTGATTATAAATTATTAAAAATACTATTTAAATTGATTCTGTAAAAAGTATAATATCACATTCAAGAAAGATTACTTTTTTAATACAAGTATTATTTCTCAATTGTTTTATAACATATAAATGTATTATCCATATAAATGTATTATCATTTATATGGAGGGAAAACAAGACTGTATTTAGTTGACAATTAAAAAATAACATTATGAATGAATTGGAATACTACAAAGTCCACTCCGAAAAACAGCTAGCATTGATCTTTCTGGATGCACAAAAAGCTTTCAATAACATGAACTGGCAGTTTATGACGTTACTATTAAAAAACATGAACTTCGGTGAAAACTTTGTGAAGATGATCCAAGCAATATATTCCAATCAAACGGCAAAAGTGATAGTAAAAGGAGAAATATTGATTTCTGCAATCTTGATTGCAGAAAATATGACTTCAGTAACAGAGTTGTTAATGCCTGGAATGCACTACCAGACTCTGTGTTCTCTTCCCAAAATCCCCAAAGCTTTAACCAAAAACTATGTACTATTGACCTCATCCCATTCCTAAGTGGTCTGTAAGGGGCCTGTGTAAAGAGCACCAACGTGCCTACCGTTCCTGTCCTAATGTTCTCTTGATTGCGTCCAATTTCGTTGGATATAAATAAAAGATTTGAAGATTAAAAAAAAACAAAAACGAAGTACAGACGACCTAGTATTTATTTTGAAGGAACCCATAGAAACAGGATCCAAATTAATAAAGAAAATAGAAAAGTTCAGTGCTGTGGCAGGACTTAAAATAACAAGGAAAAGACCAAGATATTGACAAAGAACCTTACAAATAAACAGAAAATTGTACTGATGGAAAAGTTGGAAATCCAGATAACTAAAAAAGTTAAATACCTCAGAATTTGGCTAACAACAAGATGTACATCCATTAAAGATGTACATCCATTAA
The DNA here is from genome assembly GCF_028640845.1 of Ahaetulla prasina. Classification (NCBI taxonomy): domain Eukaryota; kingdom Metazoa; phylum Chordata; class Lepidosauria; order Squamata; family Colubridae; genus Ahaetulla; species Ahaetulla prasina. Next base: position 108,123,131 of record NC_080542.1, on the reverse strand, counting down.
AGAAGACAACAATTAATACAGCAAATAAAGACAGATCTGGACAAATAGAAACATTTACAGCTGTCATTGTGTGGAAGGTTAGCCACAACAAAAATGAATATTCTGCAGAAATTGTTATTCTTGTTTCAAGTAATTCAGATAAAATTAGGAAAAAGGTTTTTTGAAGATTTAAATAGACTTGATGTTAAAGTTAAAAAAATCAAGAATTAAACTGAAAATGTTACAAGATACCAAAAACAAGGGAGGATTTGGGCTACCGGATTGGATAAATTTGAAGAACAAAAGAATATTGATGATAGAATGGCATGATTTACAACTGGGGTGGCATGCATTTGTATGGTATGGGAAAAGTAAACCACATAGTTACTTCCAACATAAATTCTCCGATGTCAGTATGGGAAAAAAATCCAACAGAATCATTATATGAAAAATACTGGTCTGGCTATCCACGATGGAGGCGTTAATATACCCTAATGTTTTAGATCGGGATAAAATTGTAAGGACAAAGATATACTAAATGAACAAGGGGATTTAAAATAAAAAAATCAGGGAATTGATTTTGCCACATATACAAATACAAATGAGACATAAGAAAGATACAGAGATGAATGGATTTTATAAGAAACCCCAAGAATTGGACAAGATACTGTTAGGGACAGATGAAAAATTAATAACAAAAATTTATAGTTACCTATTGAACTTTAAAATGGAAGAAGAATATGTAAAAGAAACCATGAAAGCATGGGCAAAATTCTTTGGATATACTATAGAATTAGATAATTGGCAAAAACTATGGGAAAGAAATTACAAATTAACAATGTCAACAGCATCCAAAGAAACTCTATATAAAATAAATGGCATTTGCCACCAGCAAGAATGGCAAAAATGTTCCTAAACATGTCACCATAATGTTGGAAATATAAATAGGTACCAGGATCCTACTATCATATGTGGTAGACTTGTCCAACGGAAAAAAAATATTGGTCAAAGATAGATTAGAAGAGATGACATCACAACAAATAGATCTAAAAGCAGAATTATTCTTATTAGGTATACTATCCAGGAAATACAATAAAAGAATCACATACTTAATGTAAGATGTAATAATAGCAGCTAGAATTGGAAAAACGAAAGTGTACCGATAGACAAAAAGGTAATAAAGAAAATATTAAAACGTGCTGAATTGGACAGGTTAACAATGGAACTTAAAAATAAAGAGGAATCTGGGGCGTGGCCATGACCGTGGTGGGGTAAGGACCTTTCCTTCACTTCACAGGGCTTATTAATGAAGATTTATGAGAATTTATGCCGTTTGGAATGCACTGTTATGGATGAAAGTTAATAAATCATGAACTGAAAGTGTTAACAGCCCAGCAGATTGAATTTAAAACTGGTAGGTCATCTGAAACGGCTTGAATTAAGGAGTTTCTACAGCGTGGGTTGACCGAGCCGGCAGACAAGATAAGTTGGAATAAATTACTGTGTTCTGTTTTTCCAAAATTAACTATCTTGTTCTGTGTTAAAAAAAAATTTTCTATTGCTGAGGCTAAGGAATGAATATTAAGGACTGAATATTAAGGACTGAATTTGATAATGAGAAGAATTTTTTTTTTTTTGAGCCTTCCGGAAGTTCAGCCAAGAAGAATTTAATTGAAGAGAAGAGAAACTGATTTTTTATTGGATTGTTTGGCAGTAAGAGGATTTTACTGAGCTAATTTTTTCTTTATTTTTTTTTTCTCTTGAGAGCAAATTAATAGCTTGTTTATATTACAAAAAAAAAAAAAAGGATTTTGCTTCGTTTAAGTTGGTTTGTCTTCCTTTCTGCTTTGCTGACGTGGAGGAAAAATGGCGCTGATTAATGTTAGCTGTGAAGTTTTGTGTTTCTTTGTGGAGTATCCTTGAACTTGAGAGATAACAGTGCAAATAAGCCGCTTCGCTTCAATTAAAAGACAGTCGTCCTTTGATCTTCACTAAGACCCTCTGTAAAATTGGTTTGGAATCTTAGTTTGGGAAATTTTTTGGTTTTTTTCAAAATGACTCAACAACTTTCAGAAACGCAGCAACTTGCTGCAGCTTTAAATAAAATTGGGGGAAAAATAGCAGGACTATCAGAGCGTATAGATAATTTGACATTGAAACTGACATCCGAAATGCATAATTTGAAGCAAGAGATGAATGAAAACTTTGCAAAACAAAAGAGGAAATGATAATGATTAAAGATGAAATGGAGCAGATGCATGTGCATGAGGTAAAAGTAGATCGGCAAATTGGTAAAATATTTTATAAAATGAGCAGCAAGATAAGAGAATTTGTCTTTTGGAAGAAGAGATGAGGAAATATAATTTGTTATCAGAGGAATCTCGAAGAAAAGGAGGATAAATTGAAACAGCGGGTTCTGAAATGGATTAATGATTTGGATACGCAACTTACGCTCACAATAGCAGACCTGGCAAGTGTTTTAGAATTGGATATAGAAGGCAAAATGGTTCTAACAGGAATGTGCTTGTCAGGTTCGCAAATCTTGGTGATAAGTTGGAAGTTATGGCCAAGGTGAGAGAGTTGGGAGATGCTTTGAGTTTGAAGGAAGACTATTCAAGTCTTCCCGGATATATCAAGAGAAGAAAGGGCATGGAGATTTTTTAAAACCAATCACAAAAGTTTTGAGAGATAATGGAATTAAATACAATTGAGGCCACCACAACAATTGAAATTTTTTATAAAGGAAGGATGCGTACAATCACCCCAGATATAGATGCATTATTATATTTACGGAGCTTGGACTGATTGAGATGGAGGATTTAATGGAGATAAAAGATCAAATGCTTCAGATGGGTGGAACATACGGAAACATCAATCCCAGAAGAAGAAAAAGGGGCTATTGGAGGGCAAGACTCAAAGGGTTAAAGAGGAAAGAAATATCACCTGTGTTGGTTGAACAGAAGAAGAGTCGTGAGGATACAGTAGGAGAAGAAGCAGATAAGAGTCTTGGAAAATATGAAGCTGAATGCGGTCATCGCTATCTTTTTTTGAGTGATGAATTTAAATAGACAGCCCGAAAGAAGTGGCCCGGCATTGGCACGTCCCTCTCCCCATTCTCTTTATAGAGGCGAAACCGATGAGGATGTGGGGAAGAAGATTGTTTGTACTTTATTGTTTGTTTTGTTTTGTTTGTTTTGTTTTTTTTGTTTTCTTATTGTTGTTTATATGTTAAATATGGTAGTTTAATGTCGGGTGGTGGGCACAGAAAGGAAGATGCGGGATAGGATTAAAAATTTATATTTTAAATGGGAGTTATAAAAATAATGTCATGGAATGTGAAGGGTACAGGAATCAGATTAAAAGAAGAAGATTGGAATTTAAGATTAAAAGGATTTACCAGACATTTTATTTTTACAAGAAACCCATCAGAAATCTGAAGATTCAAATAGAATGTATATAAAAGGTATGCAAATATATGAAAAGCATTTGGAACTTCAAAAGCTAGAGGAGTTGCAACACTGATATCAGATAGGGTGTACTTTGAAAACATAAGGTAATTTTGGATGAAGATGGAAGATATGTAATAATTGTTGGAAATCTTAATGAGGAAAAAGTGACACTTGTTAATTTATATTTACCGAATGAAAACAAAGAGAATTTCTTGAAAAATAACAAAATTTTGGAGAATGAAAGTGTAGGAAAGTAATTGTGGCTGGGGATTTTAATTTAATCAGAGATAAAATAGATAGTACTAATCCCACCCGCTGTGGAGGAGCAAATAAAATGGGGATTTTAAATATGTGGATGCTTCAAACGGCGTGGTTGATGTGTGGAGAGAGGTTAAAGGAATTGAGAGAGTATACACTTTTTTCTAAGATATATAATACATATTCTAGAATTGATTATATTTTTCTTTCTAAAGATTTGTTGAATAATGTGGATAAGGTAGATGTGGGAATTTAAAGATTCTGATCATGCAGAAGTTATGGTGGACTTAGATTTTAATTTTGAGAAAAAGAAGCTATTGGAGATATGACGAGAAATTGTATAAAATGAAAAGGATAAAAATGGATACTTAAAAATTGGAGGAAAGTTGGAGATTAAATGATAACGGGAGGTTAAATTTGAAATTGTTTGGGATGCGATGAAAGCGGTGTTTAGAGGAGAGTATTAAATTATCAAGTAGGAAATATAAAAATTATAAAAATTAAAATGGAAAGAGATAAAAATCAGATTAAAGAATTGGAAAATCAATTTTGCTTACTAAAGAAAAAAAATTCTTCAGGAGCTTAATATGTTAAGAAATAAAATGATAGAAGAAGATACAGAGTTAGTAAAAGAAATTTGAGATTTTTAAATAGGAATTTTTGAATTTAGTAATAGAAATTCTAAATTATTGGCAAAGATGGCGAAAGATAAAAGAGAGAAGAGAGAAATTGGAGTTTTGATAGATGATAGAGGTATAAGATGTTATAAAAAATTAGAGAAATGTGAAGTGGTTAGAAATTTTTTTCAGAATCTATATTCAAAGAAACCAATTAATCGGGAAAATTGCAAAGCTATTTAGAAAAGTATGTGGTGAAAATTGATCAAACATATAAGGAATTGATGGAAGAAGATATAACACAAGATGAGATTAATGGAATAATACAAAAATTAAAATTAGGGAAAGCTCCAGGTGAGGATGGATTACCTGTTGAGTTTTATAAAGAATTTAAAGAATTAATAATACCAAGATTGCAAAAATTATTCAATGGAATATTACATGGTGGGAAGTACCTTCGTCATGGAATAGAACGGTGATATCCTAATTCCTAAACCAGATAAAGATTTAGAAAGGATTGAGTCCTATCGGCCCATTTCTTTAATTAATCAGGATGCAAAGATATTTACTGCTATTATAAGTAATAGATTAAATAGATTTATAGATAGATATATAAGTTATAATCAAGTAGGTTTTGTGAAGGGTAGATACATGAGTGATATTGTTAGAAGAGTATTAAATATTATAGATGTAGCTGAATATAATGGTGATAAAATTGGTATAGTATCATTGGATATTTTTAAAGCTTTTGATTCTGTACAATGGGAAACAATTAAAGTAATTGTGGAGGCTTTAGGCTTTGGTAATAAGTTTATACATGTTATTTCAAAATTGTACCAAAAGAGCAGTGCAAGAGTGAAGGTGAATGGAATATTAACTGAAGAGATAAAATTAGAAGCTGGTACGAGACAAGGATGTCCCCTGTCCCCAACATTATTTTTATTGGCTATGGAAATATTGACAAAAATGATAGAAAAAGATGAAGAATTAGAAGGATATAAGGGGTATAAGATAAATTTGTATGGATGATACTTTAATTATTTTGAAAATGTAGAGAAAGATCTGAAAAGATATATAAGCATTTGATAGAATTTGAGGAAATGACAGGATTGAAAGTAAATTGGTCAAAGTCAGAATTATTGATGGATAGTAATGGTAATGAGTCTGAGAATATGCAAGAGCAATTTGGGATAAGGATTAAAACACATTGAAATATTTGGGTATAGTGCTTTCACTTAAGGTTAAAGAATTGAAAAACTTAATTATGATGTGGTGATTAACGAAATTGAGAAGAAGATAGATAAATATAAAATTTTAAAGTTGTCTTGGTTTGGTAGAATTGCAATGTGTAAGATGATGTTGCTGCCCAAGTTCAACTTTTTATTCGAGATGCTACCACTAAATTTGACAGAGAAAGATATTGAAGGATATCAGAAAAAACTGGATAAATTTTGCAATGGTGGCAAAAGACCTAGATTAGTGAAGAAAATGTGGTATCAAAATCAAAAGGAAGGTGGATTAGGAATCCCCAAATTATTTAATTATTACTGTGCGTATGGTATCCGGATAGTGGTAAAAATACTTAAAGGTGAAGATAACTATTGGAGAGATTTAGAGTTAAGGGATATAGAGAAATTTGGATCAAGGTGGTTTTTAGATAAAGCAAATTTAAAATGTGTAAGTAGAAGTTATTGGTTAAAGGGATTAAGTAAAATGTGGAACAAATTTGTTAAAATTTTAATTCCGGATATAATCTTTTTGGGGGAGACAACTGGAATTTGGCCGATTAAAAATAATATAAAAGCTAATGAAGTGATTAAAGAGGAAAATATAGAAATTATTAGAGATTGGATAAAAGTTATGGGAAATGAAAGGAGGAATAAAGAAATTATTGAAAAATTAGGGTTAAGTTGGTTTGAAAAAATACAGATAGAAAAATGGACAAAAAAACAAAAGGAAAATTATTCGATAAATAGATGTGAAACTGAATTTGAATATTTAGTATCTCGGATTATGAAAGATGAAATTGGGCTAAAGGGACTCGTTAGTAGGGTTTATAAGATTATAAATTCTGATGAAAAATTACAAAGAGTGGTGAGGACAAATTGGGAAAAAGTTCTTAATATTGAAATACCAGATTCAGAAGGGAATGTGAATTGGAAGAGTAGAATTACGAGAACATTATCTAAAAGGAATAAAGAGCACAATTATAAAGTTGTTTGGAAATGGTATTTGACTCAGTAAGATTGTCACAAATGGATAAAAAATTAGTAAAAATGTTGGAGATGTGAGATGGAATTGGGGACTTATGAACATATGTGGTATAATTGTGATAAGGTTAAAAGTTTTGGCAACAATTGGAGAAAATGATATTTGAAATGATGGGGAAAGTAATAACATTGAGAGTGGAAACTATATTATTGTTGGTAATTAAGGAAATAGAATTAACAAAATATGAAAAAGAATTGATTAGAATTATGATTATAATAGGTAGAATTATAATAGCTAGATATTGGAAACTAGATGTGATTTTTAGAATAGAAGAGTGGAATTCTGAAATGTGGAAATTAGCTTTAAATGATAAAATGACATGTGATATTAAAATTAGAAGTGGTGTGTATAAAGAAGATATTTTCTGGAAGACTTGGAAACCATTTGTGGACTTTGCGCTTGGAACATTGGACGCTTCAGTACCTGTACCTCGAGAACGTGGATTTTGGCAATCATGAGGATATATCCGAAGACCCAAATCTTCCTTTTATGTATAGCACAAGGGTGTAATAATGTATTTTTTGTTTGTTTGTTTGTTGTAAAAAAAGTAATAAAATAAAAAAAAATAAAAAAAATAAAGAGGAATCTGAGTATTGCTCAACATGGGACTTATTGTACAAATGGTTAGATAACAGGTGCAGAGATTAGTAACTTAATAACGAAAGAAAATCAACAAAATAGAAATAGGTAGAGTTATATAGATATATACAAGAATAGATATCGTAAGTAACAGTACTATCGGAATTGTACAGGATTATAGATTAAAACGTAGAGTGAAAATGTTATAGAGTGGTGCAACTATGAAAATAATGGTCATAACTGGACATACAACACTATGTATTTAAAAGAGAGTACATTGTATGACTACGAGAATGATGGTTAGACTCAGGGCGTATAATACTATTTGTACTTAAAAAGGACTTGATACAGCCAGTACACTGGCATTACAAAACTGGAAATATGATGTATAGGAAAGGAAAATGTATAATAATTTTTTTTAAAATACTATTTAGTTATTACATTTGATGGTATTTCCTTATTTCTGTTCAAGAAAGTAATTAGTTTAATACCTTCCACTTACCAGGCATTACTCCCAGCAGTTTTGTTTTTGCAGCAATTCGCGTTCGCATTCTGATTGCATTATCTCTGTGTGGAACAGTTTCAGCTAAAATGCCATTTGGCCAAAAGGCATCTCTAGAAGGAGACAAATCTATTTATTAAAATGACTATCATTTTAGAATTACAGTATCTGAAAATAGTGCTATTACCAAATACATCTTGCCTATGACAGGTTTGCATGAAATAAAAGAACAGCACTTGAATGATCTTTTTCCTTGATAAATGTACATGCATTATCAGACTAAGCTTTTGAGTGATTTATTGAATTTATAATGGCATTACACATGACTGTGCTTCAGTTTATAAGGTGGAGCCCAATGAAACAATATTAAGCTTAGGAATCAGTAAAATCTAGCTAGGTGGTATATACAAAGTTACACACACTCTCCTCATTTAGTGATTACTGTGTTTTTGGAGTATAAGATTCACTTCCCCCCCCCCAAGAGGGTGAAAATTTGGATGCATCTTATACACTGAATGTAGCCCTGCCCACCCACTGGCCCCCACCCTTTGGCATCTGACTCCCAACAATTTACCTCTTTGCAGCAAGCAGCAAACTGCAAACAGCCTGTTTCAGCTTCAGTACAGCCTGATTAGCAGAAGCAGCTGATGGTTGGATCGGCCTCCGGGCCCTCAGCTGTTTCAGGCTGCAGGGATTGCCATTGCCTATTGCCGCAAGGGCCTCCAATATTTGCTGCAAAGAGGTAAATTGCTGGGAGGCAAAAAAAAATTCTTGTGCTAATCAGGCTGTTCTGAAAACAAAAATGAAGGTAAAGCTTGCTGTTTGCTGCAAGAGACAAATTGCTGGGAGGCAGAGGCAGATTTTTTTCTTGTTTTCCTCCCCAAAAAAGGTAGGTGTGTCTTATAGTCCGGAGAGTCTTATACTCCGAAAAATACAGTATGTTTCTTTCCATTACTGGTTGTTTAAGTGAACACATAACTGTGTGAAAGAGACTACAAAGATCATTGGTTGTTACCACCTCATTCAGATAAAAGTTTCCTATGGTATCCTGTGTATAACATTTCTCCCATTTTTTGCCTTCTCATAGGTAGATGAATTCTTAAAACAAACTAATTCTTCCTGAGCTGCCCTTTTCAGCAGCAAAATACTTCTCTAAAATCAGTTTTACACTGAAGACTTTTGTAGTCAGGTACCAGAAATTTAGTAATAAATGTATACACTGGTCAGAAAATGATTCAACCGAGATGGCGGAGACACGTATTGTTGAGGTTGAGGTTATTTGGGATGAGTTTGATTCTGTGGCTCTTGAGGACGTGGACAGGTTGCTGGGGAGGTTACATGCAACTACATGTTTACTGGACCCGTGTCCTTCCTGGCTAGTGCTGGCTGCTCAGGAAGTGACACGAGGCTGGCTCCAGGGGATTATAAATGCTTCTTTGGTTGAAGGGGTTTTCCCCGCCGCCTTGAAAGAGGCGGTGGTGAGACCTCTCCTGAAGAAGCCTTCCCTGGACCCAGCTATTTTGGGAAACTACCGTCCAGTCTCCAACCTTCGCTTTGTGGCGAAGGTTGTAGAGAGTGTGGTTGTGTGGCAGCTCCCCCGGCACCTGGAGGAAGCTGTCTATCTAGACCCGTTCCAGTCCGGCTTCCGACCCGGTTACAGCACGGAGACGGCTTTGGTCGCGTTGGTGGATGACCTCTGGAGGGCCAGGGACAGGGGTTGTTCCTCTGCCTTGGTCCTATTAGATCTCTCAGCGGCTTTTGATACCATCGACCATGGTATCCTGCTACGCCGGTTGGAGGAATTGGGAGTGGGAGGCTCCGTTTATCGGTGGTTCTCCTCCTATCTCTCCGATCGGTCGCAGACGGTGTTGACAGGGGGGCAGAGGTCGTCCGCGAGGCGCCTCACTTGTGGGGTACCTCAGGGGTCGATTCTCTCGCCTACCCTGTTCAACATTTATATGAAGCCGCTGGGTGAGGTCATCAGTGGTTTCGGGGTGAGTTATCATCTGTACGCTGATGATACTCAGCTGTACTTTTCCACCCCGGACCACCGCAATGAAGCGGTCGAAGTGCTGTCCCGGTGCCTGGAAGCTGTACGGGTCTGGATGGGGAGAAACAGACTCAAGCTCAATCCCTCCAAGACGGAGTGGCTGTGGATGCCGGCACCCCGGTACAGTCAGCTGCATCCGCAGCTGACTGTTGGGGGTGAGTTAGTGGCCCCAAAGGAGGTGGTTCGCAACTTGGGCGTCCTCCTGGATGGACGGCTGTCCTTTGATGAACATCTGGCGGCTGTCTCCAGGAGGGCCTTTTACCAAGTCCGCTTGGTCCGCCAGTTGTGTCCCTTCCTTGACCGGGATGCCTTATGCACAGTCACTCACGCTCTGGTTATGTCTCGGTTGGATTACTGCAATGCTCTCTACATGGGGCTGCCCTTGAGGTGCACCCGGAGGCTGCAGTTAATCCAGAATGCGGCTGCGCGAGTAGTAATGGGAGCCGCTCGTGGCTCCCACATAACACCACTGCTCCATAGTCTGCACTGGCTTCCTGTGGTCTTTCGGGTGCGCTTCAAGATTTTGGTTACCACCTTTAAAGCGCTCCATGGCTTAGGACCCGGGTACTTACGAGACCGCCTGCTGTTACCCTATGCCTCCCACCGACCCGTACGCTCTCATAGAGAGGGTCTCCTCAGGGTGCCGTCCGCCAAACAGTGTCGGCTGGCGGCCCCCAGGGGTAGGGCCTTCTCTGTGGGAGCATCGACGCTCTGGAATGAACTCCCCCCTGGCCTACGTCAAGTGCCTGATCTTCGGACCTTCCGTCGTGAGCTAAAAACATACTTATTTACTCAAGCGGGACTGGCATAATAGTTTGATTTTAAATTGGGGTTTTATTAATATTCTTAAATATTTTAAATTTAAATTTTAATTATTAGCCGTTTTTGTAATTTTGCTATGTTTTAATTTGTTTTAATTGTACATATCTGGTATTTTATTTCTGGCTGTACACCGCCCTGAGTCCTTCGGGAGAAGGGCGGTATAAAAATTTAATAAATAATAATAATAATAATTTTTAAATTACTGTATTCATGAATATTGCATTCGTGAATTTGTTAACCAAGATAGTTACCAAATGAGAAGTGATTGTACAGCCATTACATTTAAACAGAAGCAAAATGCTTTGAATTTTTACTGCAAAGGGTTCTTCTTTTATTTTTGTATCAATTTACAAATCAGTTGCTTTCTACAAAGTAAATCTTTTTGTAAATGACTAATAATATCTTAAGCCTTAGTAAACTCTAGTGAAGAAAAATTTATACTGTAACTACTAAAATTAATTTTAAGGGAACCTTTCCCTGTTTTAAAGACCTACCTAAACCGTTTAACTGCATCTGCTACTTGTTCAGGAGATGTCATCCAATCAACATGATCAACTATTTTTCTGAAAGAATAAAATTTATGAATTAATCTTTTGAAATAACTATTTGCTTTTATATACCGGTATATAAATTACTTGCTCCTGGGTCCCATTAAAGTCACAAGAACACCTCTAATGTTAACTACAAATAACTCCAACCCATTGCACAATAATTTAAAAAAATCTTTGCAACAAGGAATCAAAAATATAACAATAGTGAAAAGAAGAGAACAGAAGGGTATATGTTCCACTTATCCTTGTCAGATACATACCCTCCCTAGTAACAAATGTATTGCTGATACAATTGCCAGAGTATTTTTACATTTTTCAAATATGTTGACTGAAAACATATTTGCAGAGCAAATACAGAAAGCTCCTATGAAGTCTTGGTGGCTTATTAATAATGTTATATAATTCCTGAGAATTAGAAACAGCTAATCTGATATTTATGAAACTTAATTTAATTAAGTTTTCACTCCAGGTTTCCCATCTATATGGAACCAGACAGATATGAAGATAGGGCACAAATTGCTATTCTAGTTTTATTAAGTAGATAAAAAAGACTGGAACACAATAAGCAATGGAATGTCAGCTTCTATGTTTAAGAAGAAAACATAGCATCTATTTATGTATTTGTTTACTCAGAAAGATGGAACAGTAGATGTCTATAGAGTGTTCAATTACTCATGCCCTAGTCATTTTTTTAAAAAAAGAACATCATAATATACTCTACAGGGAACTGCTTTTGAAGAAGTTTTACAAAAAACCAGCATTCAGATAGTGATTGATAAATTCTAAGGGTATCCTCAATGCTTTGGGACTTGCACTGTTTGCTGTTGGTTTCTTGGCACAATTAAAAGTCCTTTAAAGCTCGATGGCTCTGGTCATCATTATGTGATGGATCATCTTCTTGTATATTCATTTGCATGCCCAGAAGATAAAATATTATCACTTTCTCCAGGTCCTAGTCATACAAGTATATCATCTGATAGGGTCTTTAAAAAAGAAATTTTTTGGAAGCTTCTCTATTTGTTGGAACTTCCCCCATGCAGCTATTTGGTCAGCTTCATCTTTCCTTGGTGAGATATATGTATGTATTGTATATAACTAAATAAAAAAATGGTATTTAAAGTAGCTGCATCTAATGTTAGATAGGGACATCAAAAACATTAAGCATGATGAAACTCCACCTTTCTGCATTGTACTGGTGTTATATATGTAAAAAGTAAAGCTTGATTATATTGCTATATTGTTTAAAGCTTCCAACTGCAAACACTGCTGATGTGAAGTATGGAATCTGATGAAAAATTATGAAACAGTAAGATAACTGTCTGGTTTGGTTCTGCAATCCAACAAGAAAGACACAGACTTCAGAGGATAATTAGAACGGCAGAAAAAATAATTGCTACCAACCTGCCTTCCATCGAGGACCTGTGTACTGTACGAATCAAGAAGAGGGCTGTGAAAATATTTACAGATCGCTCGCATCCAGGACATAAACTGTTTCAACTCCTACCCTCAAAACGATGCTATAGAGCACTGCACACCAGAACAACTAGACACAAGAACAGTTTTTTCTCGAAGGCCATCACTCTGCTAAACAATTAATTCCCTCAACACTGTCAAACTATTTACTAAATCTGCACTACTATTAATCTTCTCATCGTTCCCATCACCAATCTCTTTCCACTTATGACTGTAACTTTGTTGCTGGCAATCCTTATGATTTATATTGGTATATTGACCATCATTTGTGTTGTAAATGTTGTACCTTGACAAAGGTATCTTTTCTTTTATGTACACTGAGAGCATATGCACCAAGACAAATTCCTTGTGTGTCCAATCACACTTGGCCAATAAAAAAATTCTATTCTATTCTATTCTATTCTCAATTAGTCAGGCAAATCCTTTCTTCCCTTGTCTATTCTCTGCAGGCCCAGCAATATCAGAAAAGCAGTTATATATTCATATTGTATTCATTCCCTAATTCACAATACAAGTAGTCCTCAACTTACAATCACGATTGAGCTCAGAATTTATGTTACTAAGTGAGAAATTTGTTAAGCAATTTTTGCCCCATTTTACAACTTTTCTTGCCATATTTGTCAAGTGAATAGCAATAGCACTTATACTTATATACCACTTCACAGTGCTTTACAGCCCTCTCTAAGTGGTTTACAAAGTCAGCATATTGCCCCAACAATATGGGGTCCTCATTCCTCGGAAGGATGGAAGACTGAGTCAACCTTGAGCTGGTGGGATCCAAACTGCCAAACTGCTGGTGATCAGCAGTGATCAGAAGTGATCAGATGGTGATCAGCAGAAGTAGTCTGCTGCGCCACTGCAGTTGTTAAATTAGTAACCCAATTGTTAAGTGAACTTGGCTTTCCCATTAACTTTGCTTGTTCTTAAAAGGGGATCCCATGACCTTGGGACACTGTAACCATCATAAACATGATTCATTGGCCAAGCATCCGATCGAGATGCTACAAAGGTCGTAAGTATGAAAAATGTTCATGACACTTTTTTCAGTGCTATTGTAGCTTTGAATGGTCACTAAATGAACTATTGTAAGTTGAGGACTACCTAAACAGCCATATTCATATTGATGTTTAAAAGTGGGAGCATAGATTTATATCTTTTCCACTAATACACAGATTTTAAAGAATGAGGAAATGAAAGAAAGTACTTATTTATTGTATATCCATGCATTGCTCTAATAAGCTGCTGAAGCAAATTTTTGATATTCCGTCGTAGCCATTGATTTCTCTCCTTCAGATCAAATATTTCATCCATGAGTAGCAGCATTATTTTAAGAGGTACATTGTCTTCTACCTAATAAAATATAATGGAGTACTCACTGTTTAAAGGCAAAAAGATTACTTAGCTTAAACAACATTAAATTGCTAGTTTGCTAAAATGTTTATTAATACTAGAATTCTTGTGTTCAAGGACCTGTATTGGATTAGATTCAGTAATATTTATTCTTGCAAACAGAAATAATCCCTACTTGATCTAGCAGATAATGAAAACAAAAATGAGATAATTTTTCACATGTTTTCTTTCCAAAGATTCCTAAGACACTGTAAGGCTATTGTCGTAGAATAGTAATGGCAAAGGAAAAGTAAATGATAGCTCTTATTTTCCTTTTTAGCTTTCATGTATAAGTAGCTTTCCTTCTATTTATGCATGCAGAGGACCACTGGACAAGGTATTAAGACCTGTTTAATTAGAAGTACGAACATTTTTTTTAGTATGTAGACTTTGGAGGTCCTTTCTTAGAATGAGCTTCAGCACAGACCCACCTAGGAAAGGTGCTATCCACCAACTGATCTAATCTAGGAAATTTAGAAAAGGATGGAGCAATGTAAGATTGCTATTTTCACTCCTCTATTGAATGATGCAACATCTCATTTTGTTGCCATGGCCATGAATGTTTATTACCTTTCAATACAAGTTGTTATGCTTTCACTTTTTCAACAAACCATTTTGACTTACCGAATCCATACATTTTCTACCCACACAGTGGTGGAGCAAATGATATGTTTCACACTATTTGAGAGGATCATTAGCTCTGTAAAGCAGATTTTGTGAAATGGAGTGGAAGCATAAAGATTCAAAACATTTATAGGTAGAAAACTTTACTGTAGTCTTTTACCAGTGTGATTCAAAATGTTTGTATGGATTAAAAATATATCAAAATATAACTACTAATATTTAACAGTAAAAATTTAGAAAGGATTCCCATCTTACATTTTTGTGAGACAAATATAAAAACTTTCTAATAATTCATTTCATAGTATTACTTTTAAAAGCTATTATGTGAACAATTTTACATTTAGTAATAGTTCACCTATATTTCTACCAATATGTTTTCTGAAAAACTAATGAAATACAATTCAAAATATGTCTTGAAAATAAATAAAGAAGCTAAAGAATTTTTTTGTTTGTTTGTTTACATTTATACCCCGCCCTTCTCCGAAGACTCAGGGCGGCTTACAATGTATAAGGCAATAGTCTCATTCTATTTGTATATTTTTTTACAAAGTCAACTTATTGCCCCCCCAACAATCTGGGTCCTCATTTTACCTACCTTATAAAGGGTGGAAGGCTGAGTCAACCTTGGGCCGGGCTCGAACCTGCAGTAATTGCAGGCTCTGTGTTTTAATAACAGGCTTCTGTACTGCCTGAGCTATCCCGGCCCCTACTTCTTTGAGTATCCCATGGCTTTGCAATTATCTACTGGAATTTATTACTTTGCTCGTCACCTTTAAAGAGCATAGCACTGTGGCATATTGCAAATTGAATTTGCAATATCAAAATGCTTTAGAAATGTTAACTTCAGGCAAATCTTTGTTAGCATTCTTATGCCCCTTTTTACGTATAATTTTTTATAAATGTAAAAAGCATTTTCTGAACTATTAAAATGCACAATGGATTGTAAATGCTGTAATACAAATCCAATACAATAAGCACCAATAAATGTGCCCAATATGGTATACCATTATTCCATTACCATATATACCATTACATATGCGAATATACCAATGTACCATGAATTAGGGAATGAATATGCCAATAATGAGGTCAGAAGAGAGAAAATTACAGAGTTCAAAATTAATTTAAACAAGGTATATAGTTAAATCTATAATATTAAAAACAACAATGTACAAACTCATAAACATATAAAACTTTTTGGAAGAAGTAAGGATATTTGGCAATGCCACAGTCACAGTAAATAAACAGAAATACCAACTGGAATGCTTTGATGTAGCAAGTAAAAAAATGTGAAGTATAGAACAGGTGCAGATACCTGAGCCATGACAAATGTATCCATAATCATTTATAATCTTGTGGATTTGTGTTCTCAATAAGATAAAATGTCTTTTCAATTTATTTCATATATTTTGAATTGATCACAGACTTAGAATATTTATTAGCTAAAGTATCATAGTAAGTGATTAAAAAATCATCAAATGCTGATAGATTATAAACACCCTGAAAATGCTTCTTTTGTATAGTCATGCAAGTCAAAATCAAAAGAAATGCTCAATCAGTTCTGCATGCCTATCACAGACCAATTCTTCTTTGAATCTTGCATGTTTTTGTGGATTTTACACCTAACCCAATGATCTGTTTTGTTTTAGAAAACACAACCAAGCAGCAATAACAAGAAGAATATTCCAAAGTTGTAGAAAGAATCATAGGCTACAAATTTAACCATTTCCCCACTGATTAAAAGAGATTGTCATAAATTTCTACCTATATGTCAAATAATTAGCTAACAAATGCAGATAATTCATATTATCTATATACATTAGCTATAACTACAACTATTCCTTAACCTTGAAGGAAATGGGGAACTAAACTGGAAGTATCCTTAACTTCAAAGTAAACAATAAATTGGTATATTTATTTATTTGTATTTATTCAATTTCTATACATGCCCAATTCAACCAAGGGACTCTGTAAGAGGACCATAAGGGACGTGCATAAGCGCACAAACGTGCCTACCGTTCCTGTCCTATTGTTTTTCTTATATGTTTATATGTGTATATACTATATAATCTTTTTGTATGATGTTGTGACAAAATAAATAAATAAAATAAATTACCTGAATAAATTCTTTACAATATCATTTCTTGACTTTATAAATATACAATAATTATTTAAAATTGAATGTTCATTTTTTACCAAAGTTCTGAAATACAAAACATTATTCTGCTGATATTTGTTTTTATATCTTCTTATATTTTGATCTAGGACACAATGCTCATGCATTCAGGGCTTGTCTTTGTGAAGAAACTGCCTTGCTAAGATGAACAGCTTTGACAACTGAAAGAAATTTTCTAAGAGTCCAAAATAAGACATAAGGATTTGAAGTTTTAAAAAAAACATTGTTCATGCACAGTAAGAATTTATAAAAATAATTAGATTATAATGAAAGGTTGGATACTTTTCAATAAATAAAAAGACTATACAATTTGTTATTTTGTAATTAAGACTGATTTCTGGTAAAACTAATCAAACAATTAACTCACATTATCATCTAGGTGTGCTGAAACCCGACAGTGTTTAGGATCAACATATGTCTTCTGCATTAAAGGAGGCTCCTAAATATTTCAGACAGGGAAAAGAAGTTATAAGAAACCGAATCATTTAAAAATACATGGTAACAAAATGTAATTCAAAATTGTATTTTATAACAGACTTACATATATGTTAAAAACTTTTACTTATATGTGAAATATTTAAATCAAAGTTAAAAGAAATTACAATTTGAAATATGCTGTGATTCTCTGTAGTCAGATGATAACCATCCACATTTTTATACTTATTAATGTATAGCAGCATATAGAACATACAAATAAAATTGAATTTATCAAATACAATCTCACATAGCATATATGATATTATACAATGTTTTTATAATTTAAATCAAGGTATAATGTAATATTGACATCAATTACATATTATGTTTTCAATTTAGTGCAGTTTTTCCCTTAATCATTTTTGACTTATGCAAATATATTTTGTAGAGTTAATAAGACCTGTATTTGTGAATTTACAAATTTTATCTTTACTCAATATAACAAGAGAAAAATGAAAACATATTCAATTGCAATTAGCATCTCTCTTCCTTTTTATTTAGTCATTTAAATTTATTTATTCAAATATTTAAATAATTTTTAAAAAGAAAGATGCATTCATATGTGCAGAGCAGAGGTAGGTTAGCAATGACATGGCCAAATGGAATAAGTGTATTTTATTCAGGGATAGGTAAACGATTGATGAAAGCAAGGCTATTGAGAAAAATGAAAGAAAACAAATTGCTTCAGATATGTTCCATTCAGCAATTTTAGTGTAGATCTGAATTGTGTATATCTAGCCTATCGAAAATCAGGCCTAATCCATTTATTTTTACAGTGAATTATACAACTCAGGCACTGAATACAGAGCACATCATTCTCTAAGAAGTATGAAGTACCACAAAGACAGGTTAAATGAAAATATGCTACAACAGGAAAGGAGGTCTGAAATAAACCCAGGATAATTTAATATAATTTGCAGTGCTGATAATGGGTACCATTCTTACATTATGAAAAAGAAACGTGAAGAAATTGTAAAGCGTGAGAAGTAGAAGTTTCCATAATATCCAAGCCTAAAATTTCATTTTGAATCAAAATCAAAAATTTTTATATAGCAGTTCTATTTGAAACATCAACAACAAAAACAAAAAACAGCTTATAACATGATCCGTCTACATAATCGAAGTCTGACTAAAATTCATTTGGGATATCAAATATACCTAAGCAAACTTCTAAATTGAGCAATTATAAAATGTCAAAGAAACTTAGAAATCATATGGTAATTGTATATGTCTGCATGTATGTTTGCAGACACATACACAAAACACCCATATATCATATCTGTTTCTGTATGTAGCACAAAAAAATGTGCTCATTTATAAAACATTAAAAAGTTTCAACTTAACTCAGAAGCTGTTATAGGTCTAAGAAAAAGGTAATTAGCAATGCTTATTATCTAAATGTGAGAATTATTTATTTATTTATTTATTTATTACATTTATATCCAAATTTTATCGAAATGAGATTTTTACACAAAAAAACTGCTCCTCATGTGTAGTTCACCAGTTGTTTTGAAGATAAGCATATTGCTCCAAATCAACATATATTATTTAATTAATCTATATGCTGTTTGTTCCCAATGGTACTGGGCAGCCAACAATGATCACCAAACTAAAAAGTATTTATCCTCAATAATAACAAACTTACAAATGAAATATAAGGAATCAAAACTATGTTCTGAAAAGTGATCTGCCAAATTCAATACTTTAGTCACAGCATGCCCCATGCTAGGAATTAATTAGTTTTAACTGGGTTTAGTTTAACTGCTCTCGTGAACAAAGGGAGTGAAAATTCTGTAGAGATTCTCAGTCATCCAGGTCATGGTTGTACCAAAGGTGCTTTTTCATGAGGCTAAAAAAACAATAAAGTCCAGTTGCCTCCTTAAAAGGCACATTTGGGACAACCATGACCTGGATGACAGAATCTCTACAGACTTTTAGCTAAACAATTTGGGATGAACAGCCTTTGAATGGTGTGGGAGTAGGAATGGATTCCCAGATGAAAAACTGCAGACTACAGGAACCAGGAGCACTACTCAGATGACCTTGATGACACAGACATTGTCAAGTGTTTCAACAACCCTCTAAAAGGATGCAAATGACCAGCTATTTGCAACAAATATAAAGCCTTCCATTCCCCACTGTCACTATCAGTGCTGAAGAAAATGTCTTGGATGAAAAGTGAAACATCAAAAGGGAAAAAAACACAAAAAAGTCAGTTGCCTCCTGAAAAAACATCTTTGGGACAGAGTGGAAATGCAGACCAGCTCCCATGAAGAAAAATTCCAGATATAGGAACAGCCATGAAAAAATGCCCACTTCCAAGTTTTTGTTAAATGGCTTTATTATATGTAGACAGGATATGAAGAATCTGATCCTATTTGACCTGACTGGATGGGGAGATAAATATAGGATGTAGCATTTCTCAGATCACTTTGTCTATAGCTATGTAGGGATTTAACAACTAGACATCTAGAATCTGATTTGTATCCAGAACCTGACTTGCAACCATGAAGCTTCTGAAGCATTGGAGTTATCTATTATTGCCTGAATAGTCACATTTTATGACAATATAGTTGTGAAAAGCTTTTCAAGGGTAACCTGTTTAGACTGTTTTAGAGTAATCCAAATGTAAGGTGAGTAGGGCATAGATTACTCTTGAAAATGTTTCCGCAACTACATTTTTGTAAAATGTGACTACTCGGCAGTAATAGATAACTCCAATAAGCAAGGGCTCCCAATTCAGGAATTGTTGTAATTGCTACACAAGGTGTAATTGAATTTGTGAGAAGAGAGAGAATGCTGTAATGTAATGTGGTCAAGTTCCATAATCATTTCCTTATACCATTGGACAGCTTTGACCAAACTGAGAAAACTCTCAAAGTTTCCTCAGGAAGCTTCCTCAGTTACCCATTATGAACTGGGTAAAGGACCAGTTGAGGTCCTTGAGGACCAACATAATAGGTTCTTTTTGATAATGGCATTTCAAATAGCAAGCACAGAGTGATCTGTCCATGACATGGGCTATGCTTGATTCCCTTCACTTCCATGTTGTATCTGTTCATTTAGCCTGGATCAGACTCTCAGTAAGTTGGTTGGGTCTATGGTTGTCATGACAGTCTAGGCTCAGCTCTTCCAAAAGTCTTGCCCAGAAAAGGCAGTTTGAAATTCTCACTGTCACTAATTTGGGGTTTTCCACTGCTACTCCAGTAACTAGGCTAAGCAGCTATGGCAGGGATGTCACTATGCAGCTAAAACCCCAAGGCTCTGAGAATCTGGTATCCTGGTACTTGAGATGAAGAATGAGAAATAAATGGCAGAACTGTCAGAAATATACCTTATTATTATACATACACTACTAAAAAAATAATTTCTTTCTTTCTTTTTTATTTCTGCTTTCTTCTCTATTTTTTTCTTAACCTGTGATTACATAGCTATAATATAAGGCATAATTTTATTAATACAAATTAATTTTTTCCAGATAATTTTCTGCTATTTTAACTTCAATATTTTTTTAAAAAAACTATTCAGCTTTTGAATGAAAGGCAGAACATAAATAAATAACTTTATAATTATTTTAAAGAAAAAAGATTGGTTATTAGGGGTACAAAACACTGATTTGGGATTTACTTGTATTATTAAGAAATAATAATGCAAGTAAATTTAAAATTAATGTTCTATTATTAATAAGTTTCCATTTTTAAATAAACATTTAATGTATGAACTCAGGTATTGTACAGAACATCAGACAAATAAAAATTAAGGTAAATATAGTAGACCATCATGTGCCTACAGCAGATTTCCTTTGAATTTCTTAATAGATTTCCCAGTTGCATCTTCTATTTTAGAATAAATTCAAAAACAGCTTTGATCTTCAGGCCTGCTTCTTCTCAGGGTAATTTGCTATATTTTCAACTAAATATTTTACTAGTGTTTTACCAATAATTAACATATTCAACTTTTTGCCTCTTCTGTTCTTGTTTGTTTAACTGAAGTAATCCAAAACAGTACAAACTGTGTTGTCTTATTTAGTACATTCTTACCTTGAAAAATGATTGCTTTATATCTTGTCCCAATCTTTCTGATATTTTGCCCATGTTGTCTGACATTTTTGTCATCCCCTCTGTGAAGCTGTCAGGGATGGACTTGACAGCATTTGAAACATTTCTCATAGAGTTACGCAGTGGATTTACAAATGTGTCCACCTGAAGAGGAAAACATTTACCACGCTTGCAGAAATCTATGAGGACATGATTACAGTCATCCAATAATGCATGTTGGAAAACATCACACTATTTTGGAGACTAGTAACACAAAATCATTAATAAAAGTAATACATGGTATAAATATAAAGCATTCATATTCAATTATTTTGAATATAAAACATCCTAATCACATACTCATAGTGAGCATTACTACATCAGATAGATTTTCTTTTTTAGTTTTTTATCCAATCCTGTATTCAATTCCCAAATCTACATTCTGACAGCAAATTTCTTAGGGCAAAATGTGGGTTTTGCTACGTTACTAAGCAAAGTTCTTCAACTGATGCCAAATAGTTGAAAACCAATGTGTTATTTGCATCATCCATAGAAGCCTCCATTTGTCTCTTTCACCAGAAACCTTCCACATCATAGCTCATAGCCTTCCTAAGATGATTTTTATATATATAAAAAGGGGTGTTCTGGAAAGCTGGGAGAAAATTTTAAAAAAAATTGTGAACTATAAAAGTTTATTACCTTATTAGACAACAACTATTGGGATAAGGAAAATTTTAATTCAGGCAAATGCTGTACTATATGCATATTTTACTTTGAGATCCTGTAAGAGGATAGCCATGTAATAGTAAGTAATAACAAATCTATATAGAGTTCGCTGGTAAAGAGGAAAGCAAATTATAATTTCAGAATTAACTCCTCATAATTTGCCATTGCCTGTTTTATCTCTCATACAGGATGTCCCTAATATGATAATCATAAATAATAATAATTGGACACCAGTTAGAAAATCTGTGCATTGACAAAATTTCCATCTAACAATTAAGGAACATTTGAATTGGATGCTTAGATTGCCATATATTCTAGACTGATACATTACTATATCCTAGGTTCTGGGGAAGAACCTGATGCATATGAAGGTCCATGTCAGCTAAAGAAGTGACAGCTGGGATTTCACATTGTTGTACATATAACAATATCATCTGCCTATTCTAGGTTCTTGGGAAGGACTCAATATGAGGATAAAAATGTGAAATCCAATCTAAACATTGGGCTGACTATGCAACAAATCATTAAACCTTTATGTTGCCCAATTCTCAACTACTGTGGGCAACTCCTAACAATCAAATAAAGAAATTACAATAAAATCAATAAAAGATAAAATATAAAGTTAAGAGATAGCAAATATGATAAAAAAAGGAATTTCTCTCTCTCTCTCATTTTCTGTCTTCATGGACTTTCTAAACAACAGGAAATCGGGAGAAGCCTTGGAGCCTCCTTCCAAAGGGAAGAGACTACTACAGAGGAAATATACTTCCACGGTCTTGATAAATGACATTGTTTAATTAAAGGAAACCATAGTGCATCAATCCTTCAAAATAGAATTGGTTGGACAGATGTTATTGGAGACAGGTCGTCCTCCAAGTAAGCAGATTCTATGCCATGTGTTCTGATATCAGTTGAATTTTTTAGAATACTATTAAATCAGAATGCTAATGTTCGAATTACCTGATGTTTATAATAAAGCAAAATATGTATTATTAATTTATCTGCATGTATTCTGTTCAGTTCTGTATTTCATTTTCAAATATCTAGAACCCACTGATTCCCTTCATCTGTTCATATATAAAATTACTCTGCCACTCCAAATATGGAAAATATTTCCAAATATGTAAATATATATTAGTTACAGCAGTCTAGACAACAGGAATAAGAGTTTCTAAACCATACAGCTTGGAACAAGACATAGTGTAGCAGTTAAGATAAATGGAAGCATGTTGTACACAGGCAGTCCTGACTTCCAACAATTCGTTTCACAACAGTTCAGAATTATAATGGCCTCGGAGAGAGTGACCTGTAAAGTGCTTCTGGCCATTGCAAAACATTTTCACATATAGATGAAAGGGAGCTGAAATCCAATTAGAGAGTAATCAGTCCAGTAAAGGAAGGAGTGCAATGTGCCTCAGATGTGTGGGGAGGCCCTGGAAGGCCCTAGGTGGGCTACATCCAAGACACTGCTTCTCTTCATTTGGGGACTGCTTGCATTTTGACAGCAAATATTTTCAGCTCCTGAATGAAGCCTCCTAAGTTATCCCCCACCCTTTGCAACTCCCTGTTCTCCTTACCTGCGACTCCATCAGCTTAATAAATTGCATAATTGCTTAATGACTACAATTGGGAATGCTGAGATTGTGGTTAAGCAAAGAAATCACATGATATCTCACTTAATAACTGCTTCAAGACTGAAGCAGTTATTAAGTGAGATATCATGTGATTTCTTTGCTTAACCACAATCTCAGCATCCCCAATTGTAGTCAAAATTCCAGTCCCAATTGTGGTGACAAGTTGAGGGCTACCTGTATGCAAGTACTTGCAAGACGGATGTATCAAGCTTGAAAAATACAGTATAAAATACAGCATAAAATACACATTAAAGCTAGCCATTTACACTTTGGAAGAAGATTTAGATCTAATTTTCAAATGGAAATTTTGAAAAATTTTGTGGTATATACTAATTTGTTTTTGATGAGATGATTCATCATATGCTTCTTTTCCTGGGACAATTAAGCCAAATAAACACATGTAATTTAGTTCAGTTATTGGAGTGAGGTCTAAGTAGGCTGCCAGTGACTATCCAAAAACTACAATTGATTCAAATACATTAAGTGACTGTAAAATTAAAGGGAATACAGCCTCATAATTTAGAGAAATACAATGTTTATCTTTTAATCTCCAAAATTATTTTGTGTCAACTTGCATTTATCAAACTTCAAGTAGAATATCTGAAACACTTTCCCCATATGTGCTTCTCATATGGAAGCTTTGCTGTGAATTCTACCTTTTTGAGTTGATTTAGCTAAAGACAAGAAATTACAATTAGGGTACATAACTTTAGAAAAGCCTTCTATAAATCAGATAGCATATAAAATCAGAAAGCAATTTTTTTTTATTTGTGCAACAGTGTTGATGATTAAAAAGTTGCTGGTTTATTAAATTTTAGTGTGATTTGATGCCTTATACAGCTAACTACTTTAAACAACCTTTAATGGATATAATTAACTGAAACATCATATCTATGAAATTTGTGAAATATCTGCAATGGTTTTTTAAAAAAATATTGCTTTTGTTACAATTTCAAGCGAAGCTTATCAATTTGGAAGACATAGGAAAATTTTGCAAGGCATAGACCTCAGTCTAATCTTAAAGAAAATATTAGTCTCTTCTTATCCAACAAATAAAATCAGTGTAGATAACACAACACCCATTTTATTCCTTAATTCCATAAAGGTTTTAAGAAGAACCAAACAATTCAGCTTATTGGAAGCTATTGTTATTGAAATATTTTTTAGAACTGCTATTAATTAAATTTAAAATATTTATTAAAAAGAATGGCCATAGCAAAAAAAAAAAAAAAAAAGACACCTGTTGAAAAAGTCTGCAAAGGAATTTACCTTAACCCTAGCAGCTGAATGATCAGTTTTGACAAGGGCTGTATGAGAAAAAAAAGCTGTGCTTTGATTCTTTGATGTTGCACAGCCTCAGAAAGCAATTTCAGCGGGAGACATGCATTCTCTCTTTAGAGCAGGCAAATGGAAATTATAAAGCAAGTGATGCCTGAAATGATCAGCAGATTTAAAGGTAGATCAAAGGACAGAAATCTTAACATGTTTAAAAATGCTACATTTTAGAATAAATTTAAGAATAAACCGCACCTTCTACATATTCAAGAAATATTCAAAAAAAAAAATGTTTTCACTACAAAGGTTCTATATAAAAAAATTGGTTCTTTGAAAATAAGTTAATAGTTCTATTCCAAAATCTTATTTGCAGTCTGTATTTATACAAACTAACAAATTTATACATTAACTGCATCATATTGGTTAAAGGGTTATATCATAGAGTTTTGATGAAATGAAAACAGACTAAATGATTTATTCTTCACAAAGTTCCTATTGCTAAAATTATATTACATACATCTTACCTTCCGAGCAAAATCTCCTTTCTCTTTATTGTATGCCTTGTTTTCCAAGAAATCATACACATAGTGTGCTAAAGTCGGATAAGCTTTCATCACTTCGGGTGTTAACAAAAGCTAGTAAGTAAAATAAGCAAATTACATTTAGAAAGACGAATATTTTGGTTTGAAATTAAAACAATGCAAATATACATATATTTAAATCAATTTAAAGTACAAATACTGTATTGCCCAAAGTCCTACCCAAGTGGAGTGAATTACTAAATTATTGTTGAACAATTTTACCAATCCCACCCAGCTTCCCATAGCCAAAGCTGCACATTCCACATTCCACATTGATTTTAGGACAATTAGCTCGGTATGATAAGTTTGTGTTTGATTCCTTATGGAAGGAAGAAATGTACCAGTCTCCCAACCGCCAAACAGGTGGTCTTTACCAATGTTGTTGTGCTAACAGCAGGAACTCCACTGCTACGTAACATGAGTGAAGATACAACATCATGACACTTCTGGCAGTCCAATTTGCTGCTGTTAGGCAAAACCCAGGTAGCTGTGATCTCCAGCCATCTTCCCTATTGACTTTGTTGGAAGCTGTCAGTGAAAGTCTCAAATGGCAGTCATATGACCAAGGGATACTGCAATATTATAATTGTGATCTGGTTGCAGGGCATCCAAACTGTGATCATGTGATTGTTGGGGACATTGCAATGGCCACAATCAATGGCCACAACCATAACAGTGTATTGCAAATACCCTGAAGTACTATCATAACTTCAGCCACATTTAATGAGTGGACATTGAATGAGGCCTGAGATATTTTTAAAATACCTAATTTTAATACCTAATTTATTATTTATTTATTATTATTATTTAGATTTTTATACCGCCCTTCTCCCGAAGGACTCAGGGCGGTGTACAGCCAGATTAAAACAATACAATATACAATTTTAAAACAACAAATTAAAATAACATATTCTATAATGGCCGAGAAATTTAAAACCGTCAAATTTGACCCAATAAAACAGAATACCCCAATTTAAAACTACTAAAATTCAAAAAATTCAAAATTTAAAAATTATGAATTAAGCCAGTCCCGCTTGAATAAACAAGTACGTTTTCAATTCACGGCAAAAGGTCCGAAGGTCAGGTAGTTGACGCAAACCAGGGGGAAGTTCGTTCCAGAGGGTAGGTGCTCCTACAGAGAAGGCCCTTCCTCTGGGGGCCACCAGCTGGCATTGCTTGGCGGACGGCAATTATACCCTGTTTCCTCCAAAATAAGACATCTCCTGATAATAAGCCCAATTGGGCTTTTGAGCGCATGGCAATAAGGCCAAGTGCTTATTTCAGGGTTCAAAAAATATAAGACAGGGTCATATTTTTAGGGAAACATGGTCTTTATGTAATATCAAAGCATGCTATCCTAAATTACCTATAAAATTTATTGCCTTTTCCTAGAAATGGGGGAGGGAAATTAAAAAAAAATCATCTTTAATTAAGAATCTAAATATGAGAACATACCTGTAAATATGAATTTAAATCTTTCTTCCTTTTTTCTAAAAAATCTCTATCCATATTGTTGAATGTTTTTTTACCAGGAAGCTTCAATAAATTTGCTAG
The DNA here is from genome assembly GCF_028640845.1 of Ahaetulla prasina. Lineage (NCBI taxonomy): Eukaryota > Metazoa > Chordata > Lepidosauria > Squamata > Colubridae > Ahaetulla > Ahaetulla prasina. The sequence continues at coordinate 108,096,107 of NC_080542.1, read as the reverse complement.
GTTTTCAAACTAAAAAAAATAGATGTGGCATTTCATTCTAAACACGCATACATGTTGTAGCATTTCAGCAAAAGAGAGTACTACTGATTAATTTTATAAAGACATCACCACACAGAATTTCTGAGAGCTAGGTGGCATTTACATTTAATAAATAAGCAAATGTCATAACGAATATATACTCCATACTGCTACTTTCTTCACCATGATTAAAATACTTGTCTACTCAGCCGAAAAAGTCTTCTCCCAATCTCTTAGGCTAATTCCCTTGTTTACTAGAATGAACTATGATAAAGCATTATGTTTACATTTGTGGCTAGTTACACTTAGAATTTACAATCACCAGTTTCTGGACTTGACCACTCTAGATTGAAGGTATAGATTTGGGTAACAACACATCAGTATAGATTTTCTCAGTATCTAAATTAGCAATCAAGAAGAAAAGACATTGCCCAGTTTACTTTCTCTTTTTTTTATACATGCTAACAAGTTTTTCGACATGTAGGAACATTTAGTTGTGTCAACCTTTAATATTGTGTCAATATTAATTTCTACAGTAATGCAATTAAGAAACAATTTGCAATTGTTTGTAAAAAATATATCTTCAAGAAGTCAATGTAGAAAAAAAAAGAAGTCAATGTGCACGGGTTATAAAAGATAAAAAAATTAATAACATAGTTGAAGTTTGGAACCAGAAAGTCTGGTATGCAAATTTCATCAGTTTCCAATTAGCTTACACCAGTTTCAATGTGTAATCAGGATACTGTGGAATGGTTTTAAGAATCAGATAAGCTAAAATCAGTTGATTTCAAGCAAGCAAAATAAAATTTATCTATTGCTAATTTCAATTAATCAATGTTTTTCTCAAAAAGTAAACAAACTAAGATAATTTCAAATTACCTGTTCAGTAATTCTCATATGGAAGTCATGGAAATCACTGTAGCGGCGATATGTTTTCCATTCATCATTACCAGTCAAAGTTCGACGTTGAACAGTTATAGTATATAATGCATATGTCCTCCCATGGTCATTACAAACTCCTGCCATAGTATATGGGTCATAATCAGCATAGACTATCAATTAAAACAAACAGTAATGGATAGACGAAAAGAAAGATGGAAATTGTGGAAGAAACATGAAATGAAAAGCTGTTGAAAATGGAGAAGTCAAATCAATATGGACATACAAGCTACATGAAATTCTTCCTTACTGTTATTCTATTTTTTCCCTATTTATCTCAAAAGGAAATGATACGAAGGGTATTATATGTATTTACTGTTACACGAAAATGCTTATATAAATTTCTGGAACTTAACTTTCATTCCTCATCCGAAAGATGCAAGTAAAATAGAAATTACTTTTTTATTCAAATTAATTAGACTTTCATGTTACAGTTCATAAAAGATAGATAGTTTTAATTAAGGGTAGCTGAATTAATGATATTTATATCCTTATGATTTATATTGTTTCCTAGTATGATTTGATTGCTTATTTGTACTATGACTCTCATTAAGTGTTGTACCTTATGATTCTTAACAAATATACCTTTTCTTTTTATTACACTGAGAGCATATGCACCAAAGACAAATTCCTTGTGTGTCCAATCACACTTGGCCAATAAAGAATTGTATTGTATTTGTCATAATAGAAGGTCAACTTTTTCAGGCCATATTTAAGATTAATCTCTTGCACAAAATTATTACCTAGTCAAGTTGGAAAACTTCAGTAGATTGACCCAAAGGTGCTTTCAAAAGGCAACTGGACTTTGTTTTCCTTAAAGACGTTTCACTTCTCATCCAAGAACCTTCTTCAGTTCTTACTGAAGGGTGGAGGATGGAAGGGCTTACATTCCTTGCAATCATTTGGTAGTTAGCACTCTTTTTGAGAGTCACTGAAGATTTATCTATGCCCTCAGGATCATCTGATTAGTGCAAATGGGTGTGGAATCTTCTTGGAACTGCTGAAAGGACTGTGTTGTAAACAGGGGATAGGTAGTGTCATATCCTTCCCCCTTTGTTGAGAGAGGGCTGTTCAATCTTAATGTAATGGCTTCTTTGATCCCTCTTTCAAACCAGAATGTGGACAGAAAGGACCAGAGGTCAAAGAAGCCATCAACATTAAGACCGAACAGAGAGGGAGAGATATGACACCACCAATGGTGCAAGGCAAAACCCAGTACCTTTAGAGACCTGGCAGGGCAGGATGGGGCGGGGGAATAGATATGTGGGCATTCATTCATTCATTCATTCATTCATTCATTCATTCATTCATTCATTCATTCATTCATTTATTTATTTATTTTATTATTTTAATTTCTATACCGCCCTTCTCCCAAAAGACTCAGGGCAGTTTACAGCCAGGTAAAACTACAGATACAAAAATTAAAAACAAATTTAAAAAACTAATTCAAATTTGGCTAAGAACATTAAAACTCCAATAAAAAACCTCATTAAAAACTATTAGGCCAGTCCTGCGTGATGGAACAAAAATGTCTTCAGCTCGCGTCGGAAGGTCCAGAGGTCAGGGAGTTGGCGTATCCCTGGAGGCAGCTCGTTCCAGAGGGCAGGAGCCCCCGTGTAGAAGGACCTCCCCCTAGGGGTCGCCGGCCGACATTGTCTGACCGACGGCACTCTGAGGAGACCCTCCCTATGGGAATGCACTGGTCGATGGGAGGCTATTGGTGGCAGTAGGCGGTCCCGTAAATAACCCCGTCCTATGCCATGGAGCGCTTTAAAGGTGGTAAACAACACCTTGAGTTGCACCTGGAAGACCACCAGAAGCCAGTGCAGCCTGCGCAGGAGAGGTGTTATATGGGAGCCTCGAATTGCTCCCTCTATCACCCGCGCGGCCACATTCTGAACCAGTTGGAGCCTCCAGGTGCTCTTCAAGGGGAGTCCCATGTAGAGAGCATTGCAGTAGTCCAGGGGGGAAGTGACGAGGGCATGAGTGACTGTGCATAGGGAATCCCAGTCTAAGAAGGGACGCAACTGGCATTATCAGGCGAACCTGATAAAAAGCTCCTCTGGCGATGGCCGTCATATGCTCTTCTAACGACAGCCGTACATCCAGAAGGACGCCTAGATTGCGGACCTTCTCCGTGGGGGCCAATGCCTCGCCCCCTATAGTCAGCGATGGAATCAGCTGGCTGTACCGGGATGCTGGCATCCACAGCCACTCGGTCTTGGAAGGGTTAAGTCAGAGCCTGTTTTTTCCCATCCAGGCCCGCATGGCCCCCAGACACCGGGACATCGGCTTCGTTGGGGTGGTTAGGGGTAGTAATGTACAGCTGTGTATCATCAGTGTACAGGTAACACTGCACCTCAAAACCACGGATGATCTCACCCAGCGGCTTCATATAGATGTTGAACAGGAGAGAAACGACCCCTGTGGCACCCCACATAAGTGGCGCCTCGCGGCCGATCTCTGCCCCCTTGCCAACACCGTCTGCGACCGGTCAGAAAGAGAGGAGGAGAACCATCGAAAAACGGTGCCCCCCACTCCTAACCTCTCCAGCCGTCACAGCAAGATACCATGTCAATGGTATCAAAAGCCGCTGAGAGATCTAATAGGACCAGGGCAGAGGAACAACCCCTGTCCTGGATTCTCCAAAGGACATCTACCAACGCAACCAATGCCGTCTCTGTGCTGTACCCAGGCTGGAAACCGGACTGGGACGGGTCAAGATAGACAGTTTCATCCAGGTACTGAGGGAGCCTATGCGCCACCACACTCTCAACAACCTTCGCCACAAAACGTTCGCTAAAACAGCTGGATCCAGGGAGGGCTTCTTGAGAAAGGGTCTCACCATCGCCTCTTTCAAGGCAGTAGGAAAGACACCCTCCCTTAAAGAAGCGTTAACAATTCCCTGAAGCCAGCCTCGTGTAACCTCCTGGGTGGCCAGTACCAACCAGGAGGGACACGGGTCCAATAAACATGTGGTTGCATTCAGCCTCCTCAGTATCCTGTCCATGTCCTCGGAGCCACAGTATCGAACTCCTCCCAGATGACATCCTCAAGATCCACCTCTGTCATCCCGCCCGAATCTACCCAATCTGAGTCCAGCCCATCCTGGATCTGAGCGACTTTACCGTGCAGATATTGTCCAAAATCCTCAGCATGTCCTTGCAAGGGGTCCTCCCTAGCTCCCTGAGTAAGAAGGGAGTGGGTCACCCTAAACAGGGTGGCTGGGCGATTATCTGCCGATGCAATAAGAGCGGAAAAATACTCACGTTTCGCCGTTATCGCCACTAGGTAGGTCTGAATATGAGACCTTACTAGTGTTCAATCAGATTCAGAATGGCTGGCCCTCCAACTACTCTCTAGGCATCTTTTCCGGCACTTCATCTCTCTCAGATCCTCAGAGTACCAAGGAGCCAGTCGAGATCGGCCTCGGGTCAGAGGCCGCAAAGGCATGACGCGGTCCAAGGCCCCTGCCGCCGCCCTTTCCCAGGCGGTGACAAGTTCTTCAGCCAAGCCGTGAGCTAGGTCCTCAGGGAATGGCCCAAGCTCCATCAGGAACCTCTCCGGGTCCATCAGGTGCCTGGGACGGAACCAACGAATCGGTTCCATCTACCTGTGGTGTGGGTTGGTGGTTCGAAAGTCCAGCCGAAGGAGAGAATGATCAGACCATGACAAGGGTTGAATAACCAAATCCCCTAATTCTAGATCATTCAACCACTGTCCAGAGACAAAAATCAAATCCAGAGTGTTTCCCCCAATATGAGTGGGACCATTAACTAACTGGATCAGGTCCAAGGCCGTCATGGAAGCCATGAACTCCCGAGCTGCAACAGATGCTTCACCGACCGATGGTAGGTTGAAATCCCCCATAACCATAAGTCTAGGGGTATCGACTGCGATCCCGGCTATCACATCCAGCAGTTCGGACAGGGCTGTTGTCACGCCGCAAGGAGCCAGGTACGTAATCAGCAAACCCACCTGTATCCCCTGACCCCACTTCACAAAGAGGGATTCACATTCGGCTATCTGTGGTACAGTGACCTCCCTCGGTTCCAGACCTTCGTTAATAATAACCGCCACCTGGGCCCTCGGCTGATGAAATGCGCAGAAGCCTGGTGGGCACATTTCAACAAAATGCTGCAGCATTTCTGCAAAGTGAAGAATTCTATAGAAGAATTCTACAGTCATTCATAGGAGCAAATGACTGGGTGACTTCTGTAGAATTCATAATTTTGAAACAGAGTTGTATATAGTTTTTGGAAGGTATATCGAAACTTTGAATGATCATTAAATGATCTGTCATACCTCCAAGATTACCTATACTGTATTGAAAGGTGATAGAGCACTGAGTTAGGTGATATATATCAGATGTTAGCAGGATCCATAATTTGGACAGCAATGCATATTGTTCTTGTATCTTTAGCATATTTCAATATAATTGATGTTAATTCTTTATTTGGTTTTTTAGAATGATTGATTGATTGAATGAAAGAAAGAAAAATATCACAAGTGAAAAAAAAGATGTTCAGAGAATGAAAAACCACAGATATGAAATCATGTATCTCAAATGATACATGAAAAAGGATAATAAGACAGGCATTTTTACTGGATGTAAATGGTAAATTAATCTTAAATATACAAATAAGACTTTTATTAGCTAATGTCTTTCTTCTTGGATTTTCTGCATAATAACACCAAGAAAACAAATGATATAATTTGTTTTAATATGAAATCCTAGGCTTAGAAAACTTAGAACTCCGTCATCTTTGACAAGACCTACATTTAACTCATTGAATCATCTATTGTAATGTCCTTCCTGTTAAAGACTACTTCAGCTTTAATTGCAATAATACAAGAGCAACCAATAAATTTAAACTTAATGTTAACCGCTTCAATCTAGATTGCAGAAAATATGACTTCTGTAACAGAATCATCAGTGCTTGGAACACATTACCTGACTCTGTGGTCTCTTCCCATAATCCCAAAAGCTTTAACCAAAAACTTTCTACTATTGACCTCACCCCATTCCTAAGAGGACCATAAGGGGCGTGCATAAGAGCACAAACGTGCCTACCGTTCCTGTCCTATCGTTTTTCTTTTTCTTCTTATACTTCTTATATATACTTATACTTCCTTATATTTCCTCATATGTATGTTTATATACTGTATAATCTTTTTGTGTGAGACCTATATATATTGTTGTGATAAATAAATAAGTAAATAAATAAAATAATGGATAAAAATTATATTAAACAAATAGTTAATTAAAAGGTTAACCAGTTAGTTACTTTATTTTTCATAAAAACACAAATATTAATACTAAACTCACCAGTATCTGAAATGCACGCATGTAGCTGTATCAACTCATCAGCAGTCACATTTGAAAGATCATCCAGTGACTAGTGGGTGAAAGGAAAGCCACAGTAATTATTTATATTCCAGAAATATTATTGCACAAAAGGTAAGGTATTGTTTTTCAATGCAGTCTTCTATCTTCGGAATTTCTTTCGAATTAGGTATACCCACTACTATCATTTCTATTTTCTGATGTTAAACAAAGACATTTTTATTCTCCCAGGATTTCTGAGAATTTGTTATGTTGTTGTGAATTTTACCTTTTTTTACTGATGTTTTTACTTTTCTGATACTGTTAGATTTTTAAATATTGCTATGTATGTTTTGTTCTATTGACTTTAACCGCACATTTTTCTTGTAACTAACTACTTAACTATTTTTAAAATAAAATAGTCTCAAAAACAAAACTATATTCTTAACTTCTATTTGCTCACCATTTACTTTATCAATGCCATAATGAAAAATATTAAAGCTCAAAGTTCTAATTAAAATATATTATCTGTCACTTTTTTTGTGCAAACAGAGAACTTGCGAAAGTGTTTTACCTGTTTAAGACTCATGGATTTTTGAAAAAGCGACACAGAATAGATAATTGAAAGTAATTCTTTTACCCCTTCATGGATTACTGCCTTGTTGTGGCGAAGGGGCTTGTGTAGCTCAATGAAGCTATGAGCTATGCCGTGCAAGGCCATCCATGACTGACAGACAATTCTGACAAAACATGATCCACTGGAGAAGGAAATGGCAAGCCACTCCAGTATCTTTGCCATGAAAAACCCATGGACAGTACCAAAAGGAAAAAAGACACCAGAAGGTGAGCCCCATAGATCAGAAGATGTCTAACATGCTACTGGGGAAGAGCAGACGGCTAGTACTAGTAGCACCAGAAAGAGTGAAGCAACTGGGCCAAAGCCAAAGGAACGCTCAGCTGTGGATGCATCTGGTGGTGAAAGGAAGGTCCGATGCTGTAAAGATTTTTTCTTTATAGGAACCTGGAATCTAAGATCCATGAATCAAGGCAAGCTGGACGTGGTCAAACAAGAGATGACAAGACTGAACATTGACATCCTTGGAATCAGCGAACTAAAATGGACAGTAATGGGTGAATTTAATTCAGATAACAATCAGGTATACTACTGTGGGCAAGAATCTCTCAGAAGAAATGGAGTAGCCTTCATAATAAATGTGCCTGAAGAATTATGGACGGAGGTTCACAACATTGTACAAGAGGTACAACTAAAACCATCCCAAAGAAAAAGAAAGGCAAGAAAACAAAATGGCTGTCTGAGGAAGCTTTGCAAATAGTTGAGGAAAGAAGGGAAGCGAACAGCAAGGAAGAAAGAGAAAGATGCACCCAACTGAATGCAGAATTCCAGAGAATAGCTAGAAGAGATAAGAATGCCTTCTTAAAGGAACACTGTAAAGAAACAGAAAACAATAGAGTAGGGCGGACTAGAGATCTCTTCAAGAAAATTGGAGATATGAAGGGAACGTTTCATGCAAAGATGGGCATGATAAAGGACCAAAGCGGCAGGGACCTAACAGAGCAAAAGAGATTAAGAAGACGTGGCAAAATGACACAGAAGAACTATACAAGAATGAACTTAACGCCCTGATAACCAAGATGGGGTGGTCACTGACCTCAAATCATACATCCTAGACTGTGAAGTCAAATGGGTCTTAGGAAGTCTGTGCAACAACAAAGCTAATGGAGGTGAAAGTAAACGCTGAGCTATTCAAAATCTTAAAAGACGATGCAGTAAAGTGCTACACTCAATTTGCCAGCAAATTTGGAAAACTCAACAGTGGCCACAGGATTGGAATAGGTCAGTTTACATTCCAATTCCATACAAAGGCAATGCCAAAGAATGTTCAAACTATCGCACCATTGCACTCATTTCACATGCTAGTAAAGTTATCCTTAAAATCCTACAAGCTAGGCTCCAGCAGTATGTGGATCATGAACTACCAGAAGTACAGGCAGGATTTCAAAGAGGCAGAGGAACTAGAGATCAAATTTTATTTTGTTTATTTATTTTATTTATTTTATTTGCATTTATATCCCGCCCTTCTCCAAAGACTCAGGGAGGCTTACACTATGTCAGGCAAATTGCCAACATATGCTGGATCATGGAGAAACATAGGTAGTTCCAGAAAAACATCTACCTCTGCTTCATTGACTATGCTAAAGCCTTTGATCGTGTGGATTACAACAAATTGTGGCAAGTTCTTAAAGAGATGGGAGTACCAGACAATTTTATTTGTCTCTTGAGAAACCTATATGCAGGTCAAGAAGCAACAGTGAGAACTGGACACGGAATCACTGATTGGTTTAAAATTGGAAAAGGAGTCTGGCAAGGCTGTATACTATCACCCTGTCTATTTAATTTATATGCAGAGCACATCATGAGAAAGGTGGGGCTAGATGAATCAAAAATTGGAATTAAGATTGCCGGGGAAATATCAACAAACTTAGATATGCAGATGATACCACTCTAATGGCAGAAAGTGATGAGGAACTAAAAAGCCTTCTGATGCAGGTGAAGGAGAGTGAAAAAGTTTGTTGAAACTCAACACTAAGAAAACTAAGATAATGGCATCCAGCCTTCTCAATTCCTGGCAAATAGATAGAAATGAAGGTAGTGATCAATTTTATTTTCCTGGGCTCCAAGATCACCACACACAGGGACTAGAGCCAAGAAATTAAAAGACTCTTGTTCCTGGGGAGAAAAACTATGGCAAATATAGATAGTTACTAAAAGCAGAAACATCACCCTGCAAAAGTGCTTATAGTCAATGCCATAGTTTTCCCAGTTGCAATATATGGCTGTGAAAGTTGGACCATAAGAAAGGGTGAGCGCCAAAGAATTGAGGCCTTTGAACTATGGTGCTGGAGAAGAGTCCTGCAAGCCCTTGGACTGCAAGGCGAACAAACCTGTCAGTCCTAGAGGAGATCAACCCTGACTGCTCTTTAGAAGGCCAGATCCTGAAAATGAAACTCAAATACTTTGGCCATCTAATAAGAAGGAAGGACTCACTGGAGAAGAGCCTAATGCTGGGAAAGATTGAGGGCCAAAGAAGACAGGGACAGCAGAGATTGAAGTGACTGGATAGAATCACTGAAGCAGTTGGCGTGAGCTTAAATGGACTCCAGAGGATGGTAGTGGACAGGAAGACCTAGAGGAACTTCATCCATGGGGTCACGATGGGTTGGACACGAATTCACAACTAACAACAAAAAATTGTTGATGATCATTCTTTCTGGTATATGATGACCAGGATGACCAAGCAGATCAAATCAAACTTGGCTCCTTTTCTCACTTATATTCTGTATCCTTCTGTATGTATTTATACATACATACTTTCACTTCTTTTAACAAACAAACAAAATTTTCCTTATAGTGTCGCTTTTGTTTTTGTTTCACTGGTTGCTCTTGTCTTAAATAAACAAGTAATATTTTGAATTTCTATAATGTTGAAAACCATACATACCAAATTAATACTGCCTGTAGGAGATCCATTAAATGATTCTGTGTGAAGAGAAAATTTTTTAAAATAAAAACCCATACAATGGAAATACATATATTGAACCATGAATTTAGATTTATATATACACATAAAATATTTGGTTTTAGTATGAAAAATGATAGTGATTAACTGGTTAATACATTAAAATATTAACTAGTTAATCAACATGTTTTTTTCATCCTAAATCCATTTGTTTTACTGTGTATTAAGTAATGAGAGTGATAAGAAATGGAAAGCTTGAACTGACAGGTGAATTTTAGGACACTGCCTAGATACAAAGTATTATAACACTTCACTTATGATATTGCTTTTAATACACTTGTTCTCATTTTTAAAGATATTATGATTTCTCCCTGTTGTGTTTATAAATTTCTCTATAATGGATATCTTACTTTTAACATACTAGGTACTAAACATTATTACAACTTAAGATCATTAAAAAGAAACAAAAAGCCAAGGTATTACAACTCTGAAGTCACAATAATTATACAATTTTAAAAGAAATAGTGAAATATTCATTCATCTATTATTTTAAATAAATTGAAACAAATTAAATTAATTACTAGCAGGGAATCCTTAGCTCTGTTGACTGCTAAAATTTAAATGAAAATTTATGCTATTGTCAACATAGGCCACTAGGAGGTAGCTAAGCATATATTTTGTTTATAACACTAGAAGTATATTTAATGTAAGGATTAAAGACAAGAGTGTTATACATTAAGAGTTTCTGCATAAGCTTAAAAAAAGGCCATCTTTAGTTTTACTCCTAAACGTTATTCTTAAAGAAGGAACATGTTTTTTCAGGTTCTTGTAGAAGTATGAAAATAGTCATATTCTTTTAACGCCTAGCAAATTCACACCTACGGAATACGAAACACTTTTTCAGAATTGAAGCATGCACACTACCTATTATTGTGGAAATTTGCAATAGAACAGCAACAAAGCAGCCAATTATGCCAAAAAAGTGGAATATTCCCAATTCTTGTATGTAGAGATGTACAAAATTTCCCCAAATTATTTTTAGTGCATCTACATAAGCCCCTTTGGGGGAAAAAATTTAAATACTATCTGATGAGGAAAAATTACTTACAGGTATAAGCCTACCTGATGTGGACAACTTACCCCCTTCACCATCATCTGATCCTCTGAAACTAGGATCCTTTAGCATATCTAGCTCAGCAAGCATTCGTACATAAAGTGCATGCTGTTTGAATGAAGGATAGAATCTTTCGTCTTGCAGCATCAATTCATATACCTTAATGAAATTAAAGCTTAATATTATGCAAAATAGGTAATCTAAATCATAAAGCATCTTGTTATATCAAGGTGCATTTAGATGTAAATATAAGCAGGTCTATTTTACCCCAAAAACTGGGGTAAACTGGGGACTCAGTATAAGCCGAGGAAATGAGGCACCTACCGGTTGAAACCTCCTCCCTCAGCTGAGAAGGCTGGCGGCTCCCCGCCCGCCCTCTCACTGCACCGCAGGCTTCCCGTAAAATGTGAAAAAGAAGAAAAAACTTGAGTATAAGCCGTATATACTGGTATAAGCCAAGGGCTTAAAAAACAAAACTGAGTATAAGCCGAGGTCTAATTTTACCCCAAAAACTGGGGTAAACTGGGGACTCAGTATATACGGTAATCTAAATCATAAAGCATCTTGTTATATCAAGGTGCATTTAGATGTAAATAATGAAATAAGCATTTGCCTTATTACTCTACATTTCAGTCTAGAAATCCACAAAAGTCATAAATATTGACAGATATACAAACAGATTAGTAGATGAGAATAAAACAGTTTACCTTTCTTTGAATCTGATCAAAAATTTCAGGAGTTGGGTCCTCATTATTCAACTTTTCTTCCAGCTTCACTACTAATGGATCATCGATATTAATTCTTGGAGAAGCCTACCATACAGAATTACATTATTTTAGTTTTTATTTTCATTCATTTATCTGTAAAAATTAAAAATCATTCATTATTAATAAAGATACAACAAAGCTAGAGAACTATAAAAACTGTATCAGTTATTTTAATAAAAGCAAAGAACTCAAGTAGTTCAAGTCATTCATAAAAAATACAGTATTTCATTTTGAGGTATTGGAAAGAATATTTACAAGTGACATATAAATTGGAATAATTATATAGGGTTGGGATAAGAAGAAGTAAAAATATAGTTCAAACACCCACAGCTTTACTCTTAAGATCTGGAATTCTCTGACTCAGTTTTTGAATATACAAGAATGAAAACAAATATAAAGGCAATTCTAAAAACAGAAATAACTATTCATTCACCAGGCTTTTTCACAGTTAGGCATCTTAAGGTTTTTGAAAAAATGAACTGGATGTTTGGCTATTATACAGTTATCCAGCACACAGATATCAAAAAGACTTCTCCATTAATTATAGAAATATTTATTATGTGATATTTATCAGTCATATGACAATACAATTTTTCTTACTAAGCCATCTTTGTATATGTGAGTGCCTAACATGGTAAAACTAGTTTTTACATTTAGTTTATTCGAATCATAGGACAATCGTCATCCTGGCAAGGTGTGGTGTCCCCCCTTCATATTAAAAAATTTCAATATCCTGAATGATTGTGAACCAATGGAGATGGGAAGGTAGAAACAAGTGAGGGTATGTTATTTGCTGGCCACACAATAACCATGTAGAAAGTACTTATATCACACTACTGCTTGTATACTTTCTAGGTCATCCCAAGCATTTCTATAATTTGCTATTTTCTGACAAGAAACTTCCATAACTTATAATATGGCAAAATTTTGTGTGTCAGCATGTAAGAACAAGATGTTATCAATAAGTGTGAAAACCAATTATATTACTTTTTTCAGTGCCATTGTAAGTTCAGTCACTAAATGAACAATTTTAAGTTGAAGACTAACTTTAATATATTCTTCCAACTATGATTTTTTTTATTATTGATTTTAGTGCCTAGTACAGGCAGACTTCACTATCTTTTGATTAGTTTTAGAGTGGTACCTACGTAATCAACTGCTCTGAAACTCATTGAATTTCGTACTAACGCATTTAGACGTGAAAATTTTGTCCTGATACTTACTGTTTGTTTGGTACTCAACAAGTACTTACTGTTTGTTTGGTACAAGCTAGAACTTGTCACTGTCAGATGCTCACTACTTTATTCCTTATGGGAAAAATCTGTTTGGTACTCATTGTTTTTGGTACTCATTGCACCTCCTGGAACCAATTAGCAATGAGTAACAATGTACTACTGTATATGCTACCTCAATTATATTGCATGATTTTTTTTACTTATATATATTATATGTTCTATGTTAGTCTGATTATAATAAAATTAAGTACCATTATTTTGAGTAATCAATATTTACTTTATTTTGTTCTATATATTTTATTCAATTGGTTAGACATTGTAATAACTTTGAATGCCCAGACTATTGTTTAATTTTCAGAAATTTTTCAAAAATAATTATTTTCACTTCTACAAATCTATTTGCACAAATCTATTTGTAAATAGATGCATTACAAAACATCATTTTTGTTTTAAAAGAATCAATTCTTACCTTTTCTGATAAATATTGTTCATATATTCCAACTGCAGCTGTTCTTAACAGACCTTTGGTTTGTGTTGTTTGATGCATTCCATCCTTCTGATGGTTCAGCAATACTTCCAGCTGTTTCTGAGCTGTAACCCTGTATCCTTCTACTGTTATCCAGAAAAAAAGATGTGCTTGACCTCCCATCTGCTGCATGTAATCTAAACAAAAATAACAATGATTTATTTTCATTTATGTTGGTGTGGTTGTTTTAATTATGTGAATTGCCCAGGGTCATGAAAATGAGATAGGCAGTTATACAAATCAAATCAACTAATTAAACAATTCAATCATTATAATGGTTATATTTAAAACATCCTAACTAATGGAAGCCCTTCTTTCTTTAAAAATGCCAATTGCATTCACACTGATTTTCAGAAACGATGTTTTCTAACAGGGATACAATATTAAAAAGCACTTACATATGCTCCATAATGCTTTACAGATTGCCTTCTACAATCTGAATCCTCATTTTACCGACCTCGTAAGGAGGGACAACTGAGTCAATCTTGACCAGTCAGGATCAAACTCCCGGAAGTGGGCAGAGTTAGCCTGCAATACTGCATTCTAACCATGACATATTATGTTACTTGGCCCTTTAATAAGTCATCTTTTGCATATGATTAATTTTCTTTGTTATGTACTGCAACATATTTTAGGTTCTAAATGGAGACCGTCAGTTGGTGACGCTTCCGTTAGTATTGTGTCTTTTGCTATATATTTATATAATATGTAAGAAGTGTATGTATATACACTTGTATATATATTTATATAATTGTAAGAAGTGTACAGTTAGATCAACAATAGACCAACACAAAAATATCTTTAAAATATTCATAAAATGAAACAACTTTAGATAAAATGGTTAAGTGTTGAAATCACCCTAAAGAAGTTATGAAACAATCAGGTATTAATGAACATTTGCAAAATCGTAAGAATAACAGATACCATTGCTTCTGGGGACAGATTCTATCAAAAGAGAGGGACTTCATAGAACTTAGTCTATGATTCCTCCAGTGCCATGTCTGATAGGAGACATCTTTCAGCAGGCATTTTCTACTCTTTTGAACAAGTTAGAGTCTATCTGGAAATTCAGATACCCAGTTCCTGAGTGGCACAAGTTATTATAACTAGCACTTATACAGTAGTCCTTGATTTATGAAATAGAGCCTGCCCATTGTTGGAAGTTGGGGACTACATTAAATAAAGCACCCAACTAATGACCTCCTTGTCTCTGCTCTCCCTAATGCATTTGTTAAATGAATGCATGGGTTATTATAGTAGGAAGAGTATGAGGTGACTCAGGGATGGGAGAAACTGAGGGAGGCCTAATGCAGGCACAGCCACTCCCAGGAGGCCTTCCCATCCTCTAAAATATCCCATATTCTGCCTCCTGCTATTTGGTTTCCTCAAGAACTACGGGCCTCTCCATACCCCATCCCATCACAATTCGCGTACTTATTTTTGGATGAGCTCAGGAAGTCAGCATAGATAAGGTCCCTCCCTCACAGGACCACGTGACATAATCAAGAAGAAATCCAATGTTTTGCTTCCGTTCCAATCCTACTACTTCAACTTCTTCTTAGCTCCACTGACACTAGTCTTATGCTGGCAGCGCCAAGAAGATATCATAATGGTTTATACTGTCTGGGGAGAAAGGATTCCCATGGAAACAAAAGAGATTAGATTTCTTCTTCTTGATTATGCCGCTTGACCCAGTGAGGGAAAGACCTTCTCTCTGCTGACTTCCTGAGCTCGTCCAAAAGTAAGTAAGCGAATGCTGATACGGGAGTGGGAGTGGGAAGGAATGCATAGAACCCAGCATATTGGCAATGCAAGCCAATATACTGGGTTCTGGGAACCTCTGAGGACCTGGGCAGGCAAGATGGAGGGAAATAGGTGAGTGGGTGTGCTGCAGCCTCTCTGAAATCAGTTGTAAGGGTGAGTGACTGTGGGGGGAGGGGGAGGCTGCATAATTTGTAACTTCGAAACAATTCATATTTAGCATTTGGGGTATGAATTGTAACTTTGAACATTCATTGAATAGACTGTCGTACTTCAAGGATTACCTTTATTGTACTTGGAAACACACCGGTAGCTAATGAAACAACAGTAATGGGAATGTTACATGGCTACATGTTCTCATTCCAATAAGCCAAAAGTAATTTTTAAAATTATGGTAGCCAAAATATGCCTAACATATCTCCTTGCTTTGCTAAAATTGCTGGATGAGTCTAGTAAGTAAGTAAGTAATGGACTGGAGTGTCTACAAGCTTAGGCAAGTACATGAAGAACTTTGAAACATTATTGAAAGAAATCCCAACTGTGGCAGTGGATTGACTGGGTTTCATTTTGTTCCTGACTACCTAATCTTCAGGCAGCTTTTTCTGGAGGAAGTAATTGAAAGAAAAGTGTCACATTTGCCAGATTAATTATACTTGTGATCCTTGGGCAGTGAGCAAGAGAGCACACGATTTCTTCTGAATTTCCACTGCTTTCAAAAGCTACAAGATGGGATTTTAAGATGTGGCCTGATAAAACATGAAAAATTCAAGCTATTCAAATTTTTGTATTGAAATAATGCATCCAACTCAAGAACGTTTCCACAGAATACTGTGAATAAAGCATTTTTTCTTAATTGAAAACAAAGTGTTTTATGGATTTCATGCATATTCAGATTCATTAACATGAATGTTCAAGATAGAAGATTTTTTTTAAACCATAACCAACACAGAGCTTAAAGGCAAATCTCAGTAGGTTATTTTATTTTGCTTGATATTTTTAATGGAGGAAAGCTGATGCTATCTAAAATCCATCTAATCGTCACAAATACTAAATTTACTTTAAATAGAGTTAAGGACAGAATTTGTTTACATTTCTATGGCCTACAGCAGGCATGTCAAACTGGCGGCCCGGGGGCTGAACACAGCCTGTGCAGGCCACACTCACCTCGGCTCCACAAAGCCAAAGAACATTGGGATACATCATAGCGAACGGCTTTGACAGCCCTGATCTAGAGCTTACTTAATTGTGTGGATATTTGAGAAAGAGAAACAGTCATATTTTCATTAAATCAGTTTGGCGAATAAAAAAATAGAAGGGATCAAAAAAGTCCTCACATCAGTTATCTTTATTCATTTTTAGGTAAATACATGCATATTTATATGTATAGTTCTACAGTTTTAATCATGTAATATATGTGCATTTCCAACTACTGTTTTCTTACCCATAAAAAACTGTAGTGCAACGTTGTTTACTAGAATGTTGTCCAGAGGGACTGTGCAAAGTTTTCCAAAATTTGCAGCCAGTTTCACAGTATCTATTTCCTGAATAAAGGTACAATACATTAGTAGACATGGCTATGCAATATTTATACAACATGGCTTATTTTTGCTACATATTAAAAGCAGGGATGTTGTCTTCTCATAAGATTTTAGGTACAGAAATTCATGAATAAAGTTAACTATTTAACTTGCATGTACAATTTAAAAGTTTGCTTGATAATGGATTGGCAATAGATTCTTTATCATGAGCTAAGATCTTAGTTCAGTAGCAATCAGATATATAGCAAAACTAATATCTTTTTTTTAAGGCTGATATCTAAATGATGAGAACCTAACCTTACAAATTCAAGCTACTGACATTCATTAACTATTGAAAACAATGCAAAAGATTATGGTAACACTGAGCTCTATTATTTGATTTAGAAAATCAAGTCTCATAGTTGGCTCAGATGCTTATGTATAATCACAATACATGAAATATACTTACTTTTCCTGACTGTAGCCTCAGTATTCTTGAATCACATACTTTCTTAACAAAGAGTAAGCTATTTATCTGATTTTTTATATGGTTAATATCTGAAAGAAAATCAAGTAAGATTTAAAAGGATAAAACACATCTATTTAAATTCTTAATGAACTGGAAATGTATTGCTTAAGGCTACATAGAAAGAGAAGACAATAAAAAGTCTATGAAGAAAAATGAATGCATTTTTCTTCAAAATGGAATCAATGCTGTTATTGATAAGCACAGAACTATTAACTAAGTTAATATGTGCTGGCAATGAAAATTTGGGTTTTGTGAACTATTTTAGTAGAATATATTATATTTTTCTATGAGAAAATATTTTAAAAGCTAGCATTCATTCTAAATGAGATACACTTTAAAAACATGAGTAAATTATGGAAATAATCTGCATACAGATGGAAGGTTGAACAACTAGCCTTGTGGTGCGACCAGAACAATCTGGAACTGAACACACTCAAAACTGTAGAAATGGTGGTAGACTTTAGGAGAAACCCTCCCATACTACCATCTACAATACTAGACAGCACAGAATCAACAGTATCAATTTCTAGGTTCTATCATAACTCAAGACCTATAATAGATACCTAACATCAAAAATGTCATCAGAAAAGCACAACAGAGAATATTCTTTCTGCACCAACTCAGGAAGCTCAAATTGTCCAAAGAGATGCTGATACAGTTCTACAAAGGACCTATTGAATCTGTCATCTGTACCTCTATAACTGTCTGGTTTAGTTCTGCAACCCAACAAGACAGACACAGACTTCAGAGGATAATTAGAACTGTAGAAAAAACAATTACTACCAACCTGCCTTCCATTGAGGACCTGTATACTGCATGAGTAAAAAAGAGGGCTGTGAAAATATTTACAGACCCCTCACATCCCGGACATAAACTGTTTCAACTCCTACCCTCAAAATGATGTTATAGAGCACTGCACACCAAGACAATTAGATACAAGAACAGTTTTTCCCCGAACGCCATTTCTCTGCTAAACAAATAATTCCCTCAACACTGTCAAACTATTCACATTAGGCAGCATTACTATTGCTATTGGTCTTCTCATTGTTCCTGTCACCCATCTTCTTCCACTTGTGACTGCATGACTGTAATTTTGTTCATTGTCTCCTTGCAATTTATATTGATATTGATTGTTTCCTAGTATGATTTGATTGCTTATTGTACCATATGACTGTCACTGGGCGTTGTGCCTTGAGATTCTTGACGAGTGTATCTTGTCTTTTTATGTACAGTGAGAGCATAAGCACCAAAGACAAATTCCTTGTGTTCACTCACACTTGGACAATAAAGAATTCTATTCTATTCTATTCTATTCTATTCTATTCTATTCTATTCTATTCTATTCTATTCTATTCTATTCTATATGCACTGCACTTACTGTATATTGATTTTTCTAAGTACAATTTTTGAAAACTTAAGGATTAACTCATTAATTAGCACAAAATTAATTATGATGAAAAAGTCATTTTAAAATAAAATTGTGTTTCAAAGCAACATTCAGCCCTTACAAATGTATAAATTAAATTTGTTTTAGGCCAAGAACCAAGAGTGGCATTTGGAATTACTTAAGAGTAGTTTTCTTTATTGTTTTTCACACCTGTAGACAGAATCTTGCTGGACTAAAGCAACTTTTTGCATAGCTAGAGATAGACTATGAGACTAGTCATTTTAATTCTCTTCAAACTTTTCAAGTTTTCAGCATCATTGCCCTCTGAAAGCTGCCCATCCTCCTGGGAATCCAGTCTGTATTCCACAATTTGCCAGAGCAAGCATTTCCACAGCATACAAAAGCTACAAGATGGGATTTTAAGATGTGGCCTGATAAAACATGAAAAATTCAAGCTATTCAAATTTTTGTATTGAAATAATGCATCCAACTCAAGAACGTTTCCACAGAATACTGTGAATAAAGCATTTTTTCTTAATTGAAAACAAAGTGTTTTATGGATTTCATGCATATTCAGATTCATTAACATGAATGTTCAAGATAGAAGATTTTTTTAAAACCATAACCAACACAGAGCTTAAAGGCAAATCTCAGTAGGTTATTTTATTTTGCTAGATATTTTTAATGGAGGAAAGCTGATGCTATCTAAAATCCATCTAATCGTCACAAATACTAAATTTACTTTAAATAGAGTTAAGGACAGAATTTCTTTACATTTCTATGGCCTACAGCAGGCATGTCAAACTGGCGGCCCAGGGGCTGAACACAGCCTGTGCAGGCCACACTCACCTCGGCTCCACAAAGCCAAAGAACATTGGGATACATCATAGCGAACGGCTTTGACAGCCCTGATCTAGAGCTTACTTAATTGTGTGGATATTTGAGAAAGAGAAACAGTCATATTTTCATTAAATCAGTTTGGCGAATAAAAAAATAGAAGGGATCAAAAAAGTCCTCACATCAGTTATCTTTATTCATTTTTAGGTAAATACATGCATATTTATAGCATCCTAGTATAGTTCTACAGTTTTAATCATGTAATATATGTGCATTTCCAACTACTGTTTTCTTACCCATAAAAAACTGTAGTGCAACGTTGTTTACTAGAATGTTGTCCAGAGGGACTGTGCAAAGTTTTCCAAAATTTGCAGCCAGTTTCACAGTATCTATTTCCTGAATAAAGGTACAATACATTAGTAGACATAGCTATGCAATATTTATACAACATGGCTTATTTTTGCTACATATTAAAAGCAGGGATGTTGTCTTCTCATAAGATTTTAGGTACAGAAATTCATGAATAAAGTTAACTATTTAACTTGCATGTACAATTTAAAAGTTTGCTTGATAATGGATTGGCAATAGATTCTTTATCATGAGCTAAGATCTTAGTTCAGTAGCAATCAGATATATAGCAAAACTAATATCTTTTTTTTAAGGCTGATATCTAAATGATGAGAACCTAACCTTACAAATTCAAGCTACTGACATTCATTAACTATTGAAAACAATGCAAAAGATTATGGTAACACTGAGCTCTATTATTTGATTTAGAAAATCAAGTCTCATAGTTGGCTCAGATGCTTATGTATAATCACAATACATGAAATATACTTACTTTTCCTGACTGTAGCCTCAGTATTCTTGAATCACATACTTTCTTAACAAAGAGTAAGCTATTTATCTGATTTTTTATATGGTTAATATCTGAAAGAAAATCAAGTAAGATTTAAAAGGATAAAACACATCTATTTAAATTCTTAATGAACTGGAAATGTATTGCTTAAGCCTACATAGAAAGAGAAGACAATCAAAAGTCTATGAAGAAAAATGAATGCATTTTTCTTCAAAATGGAATCAATGCTGTTATTGATAAGCACAGAACTATTAACTAAGTTAATATGTGCTGGCAATGAAAATTTGGGTTTTGTGAACTATTTTAGTAGAATATATTATATTTTTCTATGAGAAAATATTTTAAAAGCTAGCATTCATTCTAAATGAGATACACTTTAAAAACATGAGTAAATTATGGATATAATCTGCATACAGATGGAAGGTTGAACAACTAGTCTTGTGGTGCGACCAGAACAATCTGGAACTGAACACACTCAAAACTGTAGAAATGGTGGTAGACTTTAGGAGAAACCCTCCCATACTACCATCTCTTACAATACTAGACAGCACAGAATCAACAGTATCAATTTCTAGGTTCTATCATAACTCAAGACCTATAATAGATACCTAACATCAAAAATGTCATCAGAAAAGCACAACAGAGAATATTCTTTCTGCACCAACTCAGGAAGCTCAAATTGTCCAAAGAGATGCTGATACAGTTCTACAAAGGACCTATTGAATCTGTCATCTGTACCTCTATAACTGTCTGGTTTAGTTCTGCAACCCAACAAGACAGACACAGACTTCAGAGGATAATTAGAACTGTAGAAAAAACAATTACTACCAACCTGCCTTCCATTGAGGACCTGTATACTGCATGAGTAAAAAAGAGGGCTGTGAAAATATTTACAGACCCCTCACATCCCGGACATAAACTGTTTCAACTCCTACCCTCAAAATGATGCTATAGAGCACTGCACACCAAGACAATTAGATACAAGAACAGTTTTTCCCCGAACGCCATTTCTCTGCTAAACAAATAATTCCCTCAACACTGTCAAACTATTCACATTAGGCAGCATTACTATTGCTATTGGTCTTCTCATTGTTCCTGTCACCCATCTTCTTCCACTTGTGACTGCATGACTGTAATTTTGTTCATTGTCTCCTTGCAATTTATATTGATATTGATTGTTTCCTAGTATGATTTGATTGCTTATTGTACCATATGACTGTCACTGGGCGTTGTACCATATGACTGTCACTGGGCGTGCCTTGAGATTCTTGACGAGTGTATCTTGTCTTTTTATGTACAGTGAGAGCATAAGCACCAAAGACAAATTCCTTGTGTTCACTCACACTTGGACAATAAAGAATTCTATTCTATTCTATTCTATTCTATCCTATTCTATTCTATTCTATTCTATTCTATTCTATTCTATTCTATATGCACTGCACTTACTGTATATTGATTTTTCTAAGTACAATTTTTGAAAACTTAAGGATTAACTCATTAATTAGCACAAAATTAATTATGATGAAAAAGTCATTTTAAAATAAAATTGTGTTTCAAAGCAACATTCAGCCCTTACAAGTGTATAAATTAAATTTGTTTTAGGCCAAGAACCAAGAGTGGCATTTGGAATTACTTAAGAGTAGTTTTCTTTATTGTTTTTCACACCTGTAGACAGAATCTTGCTGGACTAAAGCAACTTTTTGCATAGCTAGAGATAGACTATGAGACTAGTCATTTTAATTCTCTTCAAACTTTTCAAGTTTTCAGCATCATTGCCCTCTGGAAAGCTGCCCATCCTCCTGGGAATCCAGTCTGTATTCCACAATTTGCCAGAGCAAGCATTTCCACAGCATACAATTACCGACAAAATTGTTTTGCCTTTACAATGTCTATTGGAATAAGTAAACTTTTTCAAGAGAATTTTTATGCGTACCGGACATGGCTTCAAACTACATAATATCTCACCTTGGCAAGTTTATATGCAGATTTGAATTCCAGAACAAAAATAGAATAAAATTATAAATAGCTTGTCATTCAAGAGAGGACAGTTTTTTTATTATTCCAAAATAGTCAGTTATGGAAATTTATCTAGCCATCCAAGCAGCTTACTGTGCTTATATGAGCATAATTAAAAACTGCCAGGGTATTTGTATCTTCATTCTACACTTTAAATTCTGGCTTTTCCCCAAAATTCTCAAATTATCTTATTCTTAAGTAGAGAATTTGTCCTTTAAGAAAGATTATAACCTTCTAACCTCTAGAAGAATGCTACGTGAAGAAAAAATAGACAGCATCTTAGGGTTATATAATAATTATAAACATAACAGTACTAACCATCTCCAGCTGTATCCAAGGAACGAAGATACTGCAGTTCTTCTGTGGCTTTGTCTCTTACTGCTTCTAACTCTCCTATTTTATCACTTACTTTAACAATATTCATAAAGGCCTCATAATTGCAAATTGAATCACGAATCTGAAATATGTGAGAAAGAAAATGTTAATACAATCATTTTTCAGATGTGAATTTTATATATAAATAAGCGCTTGCTTTTAAAGTCTGTATTTATATAAAAAAAACTGCATCCTCTGAATAACTCAGCTTTTATTATTTCCCTTCTATCATTGTGCATGATTCCTTAAAACAAGACAATAAAAATATTTAAAGTTTACCAATGAAGCACACATGTGGCTATATTTATGATTATATTCATTTTATTTGTGAATAATACATTTTAATGGCATATGCATCATTCTTTACCTTTCTTTTTGGGTCAGCACTACTTTGAACAGTATTACCAATTAACTAACAATTTCAAAGAAACAAAGTACACTAAATATTATGTAAATGCTTATTTCAGTTATAGCTTATAAATGAACTGTTCCCCTAAAATTAAGGCTAAATATTGGTTATACAGATTTAAAATAATTTATCACTTGTGTCAGCAGAGAAAGCATGCTGTGGATCCTGTCAATCCAATTATTCCGGCTAATGGGGTCCAGGAGGAGGCCCTTCTTCTGCTGTGGCTCCTGCCCTCTGGAACTTCTTGCTTCCTGATGTGATCATGTAATAACAGATACCACTTCCCCCCATTCCACTCTCCCCCTCCCCATGTGTCCTTAGGTTTTAATATTTGATTTTAATTTATTCATGTTTTATTTGCATATGTTTAGACATATTTTATGCCTGTAAGCCATTCAGTTACCCTATGGTAAGATGGGCTGCTAATAAATTTTATAAAATAATAAATGTTGATAAGCTATAATGAATAATACCCCTATCAATTATTTAAAAACTGAATACATAATTTCTGGAATATAATTATGGCTATTCTTTTTTTAAAAAAAATATATTCCAAAAACTCAATCTCACATTTCATTAAGAGTAGTAACCTTACAGCTAGAACAAGTTATTTTAATGCAAACTTGAAAAAAGTGTTGTTTAAACAACAGCTCAGATTATTGTGCATATAGAACTGAAATATACTGTATTTTTATATAGTATATCCTAATATACATATTTTTGCAACCCTCATCAAATTGCATGTTTTAATAAATTCATAAATGAACAAAAGTTGACACATAAAATAAAATTAAACTTAACACCTTTCTGCAAATCTGACTGAATACTATTATGTACATTTATTCTTGGTCAAGATCCCCAGAGCTTGGGTCTACGGCTGATGCTCTGCAATGCCCGGTCCGTGGCTAACAAGGCTCCCCTGATTTGTGACCTTATTCAGAGGGAGTCCGCGGACTTTATGGGCATTACGGAGACCTGGCTGGGCACAGAAGGGGGTGTACCCCTGGTTGAACTGTGCCCTCCGTGCATTCCATCAGCCGAGGGCCCAAGGTAGGGGTGGGGAGTGGCGGTTATTATCAACGAGAGTCTTGAGCCGAGGGAGATCACTCTACCACAGATAACCGGATGTGAATCCCTCCTTGTGAAGTGGGGCCATCGTAATCAGATGGGGCTGTTGATCACGTACCTGGCTCCTTGCTGCGTGACTACAGCCCTACTTGAACTACTAGAGGTGCTTGCTGGTGTGGCGGTTGAGATTTCCAGACTTCTGGTCTTGGGAGATTTCAACTTGCCATCGGCCAGCTTGTCATCAACGGTAGTTCAGGAGTTCCAGGCCTCCATGACGGCCTTGGACCTGATTCAAGTAACTGATGGCCCTACACACATTGGGGGAGGCGCGCTAGACTTGATTTTTATCTCTGGTCAGTGGGTTAATGATCTGGATTTAGGAGATATAGGAGTAGGGCCTTCTCTGTGGGAGCATCGACGCTCTGGAATGAACTCCCCCCTGGCCTACGTCAAGTGCCTGATCTTCGGACCTTCCGTCGTGAGCTAAAAACATATTTATTCATTCAAGCAGGACTGGCATAATAGTTTGGTTTTAGATTGGGGTTTTATTAATATTTTAAATTTTAAATTCATTTTAACTATCAGCCGTTTAGTAATTGTTATATTTTAATTGCGTTTTAATTGTATATATTTTGTATTTTATTCTGGCTGTACACCGCCCTGAGTCCTTCGGGAGAAGGGTGGTATAAAAATTTAATAAAATAAAATAAATAAAATAAATTAATACAGTCAAAATAATAATAGTTTTAAAAAAGCTAATGCACAGAATGCCTTGACAGAAAAAATTTATTAATATCTCCTTTGACAGCTCGCAATTTTTTTTATAGCCAATTAAAAATCCTTCCAGTCTTTTGTCACGTCCCCTCTTCTTTGTTGAGGCTTATGGCTTAGAAGCATTATTCATGCATTGCATATTTGTTATGTCCAAAAGATTTCAATAATTTTCAATCCTGGGAAGCCATTTCAAGACCATTAGTTTTGGTTACTGTAAGCATTTCATAGTTGATTTGGATACATTCTGGATTATTGTCTCATACCTTTAAGGTTTTATTTTTTTTCAGTGATTGTGGAAAATTAAATTTTACTTATTATAATATATATTGACAGAATATATATTATATTCTTCTTCCACCTCATCGATTCTGAGGTGGAAGAAGAGGCTAGAGCTCATGGTCTTGGGGATAACTATATCTGCACGGTAGGTGGGAGGGGCAAGTATGGCGGACGCGGGGGCCCATATCGGGTTCGGGGAGTGCGCCCGCGCTATTTACGAGCGATCGCGCACTCCGGTCCCCCGATAGTTTCCCGTTCCCCGAGTGGCTTAAATCCTCAGAAGCTGGACCTTCGCCTGATGTTATGCAATGCCAGGTCCGTTATAAATAAAGCCCCCCTCATCTCCGATCTTATACAGGAGGGGGGTGCGGACCTGATTGGCATTTCAGAGACCTGGTTGGGCACGGAAGGGGGGGTTCCCCTGATAGAGATGTGCCCACCGGGTTTTCGTGCATTCCATCAGGCCAGGGTCCAGGGTAGGGGTGGGGGAGTGGCGGTTATTATCAACGAGAGTCTTGAGCCGAGGGAGATCACTGTACCACAGATAACCGGATGTGAGTCCCTCCTTGTGAAGTGGGGCCGTGGGGTTCAGGTGGGTTTACTGATCACGTACCTAGCTCCTTGCTACGTGACAGAAACCCTGCCTGAGCTGTTGGAGGTGGTCGCCGGGACGGCAGTGGAGATCCCCAGGCTTATGGTCATGGGGGATTTCAATTTGCCGTCGGTGGGGATAGCATCCACATCAGCTCGGGAGTTCATGGCTTCCATGACGGCCTTGAACCTGACCCAGTTAGTGAACGACCCCACTCACATCGGGGGGAACACTCTGGATTTGATTTTTGTCTCTGGACAGTGGTTGAATGATCTGGAATTAGGGGAGTTAGTTATCAAACCCTTGTCATGGTCAGATCATTCACTCCTTCAGCTAGACTTTCGAACCGCTGACCCCCACTGCAAGGAGACGGAACCGACTCGCTGGTTCCGTCCCAGGCGCCTGATGGACCCTGAAGGGTTCCAGACGGAGCTTGGGCTTTTCCCTGAGGATTTAGCCCACGACTCGGCTGAAGCTCTGGTCGCTGCCTGGGATCGGGCGGCGGCTGGCGCTCTAGATCGAGTCGTGCCTTTGCGGCCTCTGACCCGGTGCCGATCTCGTTTAGCCCCTTGGTACTCCGAGGGGCTGAGGGAAATGAAGCACCGGAAAAGACGCCTAGAGAGTATCTGGAGGGCCAGCCGCTCCGAATCTGACCGGACACTAGTTAGGTCTCAAATTCAGACCTATCTAGTGGCGATGAGGCTGGCAAAACGGGAGTATTTTTCCAACCTCATTGCATCAGCAGATAACCGCCCAGCCGCTCTGTTTAGGGTGACCCGCTCGCTCGCCCATCAGGGAGCGGTAGAGGATCCCTTAAAGGGTCGAGCTGAGGAATTTGGACAATATCAAACAGATAAAATCGCTCAAATTCGGGAAGGGTTGGACACAGACTGGGTGGATCCAGACGGGGTGGAGGAGGCAAGTCTTGATGTTATTATCTGGGATGAGTTTGATCCTGTGGCTCCTGAAGACATGGACAGGTTAATGGGGAGATTGAATGCGACCACATGTTTATTGGACCCGTGTCCCTCCTGGTTGGTTTTGGCCACCCGGGAGGTGACACGAGGCTGGCTCCAGAAAATTGTGAACGCTTCTTTGATGGAGGGTGTTTTCCCTGCCGCCTTGAAAGAGGCGGTGGTGAGGCCCCTCCTCAAGAAGCCTTCCCTTGACCCAGCTAGTTTAGCAAATTATCGTCCGGTCTCCAACCTTCGCTTTGTGGCAAAGGTTGTCAAGAGTGTGGTTGCACGACAGTTGCCCCAGTACCTGGATGAAACTGTCTATCTTGATCCATTCCAGTCCGGTTTCCGGCCTGGTCACAGCACGGAAACAGCCTTGGTCGCGCTAGTTGATGATCTCTTGAGGGCTCGGGACAGAGGTTGTTCCTCTGTCTTGGTCCTATTAGATCTCTCAGCGGCTTTTGATACCATCGATCATGGTATCCTGCTGTGCCGACTCGAGGGACTTGGAGTGAGGGGCACTGTTCATCGGTGGTTCTCCTCCTACCTCTCCGACCGGTCACAGACGGTGTTGACGGGGGGACAGAGATCGACTCAAGGCGCCTCTTATGTGGGGTGCCGCAAGGGTCGGTTCTCTCGCCTCTTCTGTTCAACATCTATATGAAGCCGCTGGGTGAGATCATCCGTGGTTTTGGGGTGAGTTGTCATCTATACGCTGATGATACCCAGCTCTATATTTCCACCCCTAACCACCCCAACGAGGCTGTTGAAGTGATGTCCCAGTGCCTGGGGGCCGTACGGGTTTGGATGGGGAGGAACAGACTCAGACTAAATCCCACCAAGACCGAGTGGCTGTGGATGCCGGCGGCCCGGTACAGTCAGCTAATTCCATCACTGACCATTGGGGGCGAACTATTGGCCCCCACAGAAAGGGTTCATAATCTGGGCGTCCTCCTGGATGCACGGCTGTCTTTAGAAGATCATATGATAGCTGTCACCAGGGGAGCTTTTCATCAGGTTCGCCTGTTACGCCAGTTACGCCCCTTTCTGGATGGGGCGTCCTTATGCACGGTCGCTCATGCCCTTGTTACATCCCGCCTAGACTACTGTAATGCTCTCTACATGGGGCTCCCCTTGAAGGGTACCCGGAGAGTCCAACTAGTCCAGAATGCGGCTGCGCGTTTGATAGAAGGAGCACCTTGTGGCTCCCGTGTAACACCCCTCCTACGTAATCTGCACTGGCTCCCGGTGGTCTTCCGGGTTCACTTCAAGGTACTTGTTATCACCTTTAAAACGCTCCATGGCCTAGGGCCGGGATATTTACGGGACCGCCTACTGCCACCATTAACCTCTCACCGACCAGTGCGCTCTCACAGAGAGGGCCTCCTCCGGATACCGTCAGCTAAACAATGTCGGCTGGCGACCTCTAGGGGGAGGGCCTTCTCTGTGGGGGCCCCTACCCTCTGGAACGAGCTCCCTCTGGGGCTTCGTCAACTCCCCGATCTCAGATCCTTCCGCCGCGAGCTGAAGACGTTGCTGTTTCGAAGAGCAGGACTAGCTTGAACGTAGTTTTTAAATTGGGATTTTTAAAAAAGGGGTTTAATTGAGGTTTTAAATTTGTATTTAAAAGTTTTAGGGCATCAATTGAATTTAAATGTCTATTCTTTTAGCTGTTTATATGTATTATATGCTTTCTGTTGTTTTTTGGATGTGAACCGCCCTGAGTCTTTCGGGAGATGGGCGGTATACAAATATAATAAATAAATAAATAAATAAATAAATAAATAAATAAATAAATAAATAAATAAATAAATAAATAAATAAATAAATATATTGTAGGATATATCAATATTTAGGTTCAATCAATTCTTTAACTTTCAAACTGTTTTCTGTGTCGCAAGCTTCCCTACAATCCCACCATGTAACAGAGCCACTCCATTCTTAATGGCTTGGAAGAACCATTTTTCTTCAAATATTTCACTTTTTTTTTCTTTAAGTGCATCTTGTTTTGTTATATTTAAACAGCTCAACATCAATTCAAAAAA
Organism: Ahaetulla prasina; assembly: GCF_028640845.1. NCBI lineage: Eukaryota > Metazoa > Chordata > Lepidosauria > Squamata > Colubridae > Ahaetulla > Ahaetulla prasina. Next base: position 108,067,239 of record NC_080542.1, on the reverse strand, counting down.
AAATTGTTCAAAAATATTTTTGACTTATTAAGATTTTTTGTTTTTGCATGTGCATATAAAATATCAGAAATTTCTGATAAGTAGGAGAAAAGATTTACATTTGACAATTTTCATACATATTGCTTTTCAAGTAGCACTCAGTGGACAACTATTCCAGGTCAGCTACTTTTTTTTCAGCATAGTGTTTTCAATTCTATTTTGCAGATATGACTGAATAGTTCTACCATAATTTTGAGGGCGAAGGGGATAGATAGTTCATTCTTGTCGTTTAATAGTTTCATGTTAATTTCCATTTCTTATTAATTGTTGTGTCTCGTCCGATCTCACCACAGCCGGGGCCTTCTTATCTGCTTCCGAACACAGAGGAATGTCCTAGTATGCCTCCCGGCCCCAGCCCTTGCTCCATGCCCAGACAGGCTGAAGAGGAGGAAATATCTCCAGCCCCCAGCTCTGGCTCCATGCCCAGGCAAACGGAGCAACTAGACCCCTCCCCCTCCTCCACAGCATGTGAGCCTGAGGGAGGTCAATTGCCAACAGCTGCAGACTGGAGTGACCCTTGCATCAGAAGACTTGATAGATGGAGGCAACAGAAGGAAGGGAGGGGCAGGCCTGGATAAGTGCTGAGTCATGGAGCCACACCCCATGGCCTATATAAAGGACCTGCTTTCTGGCATTCTCTGAGTCAGGCAAAGTCTAAACATATCTTGCTGAAGTTACTTTCTGGTCTCCTGCCTGCCCTGAGGACTTTGCTAGGACTTTGGCAGAGCTGCAGAGGCACGCCTGATTCGGATTTCCCTGACCCGGCCGTCAGCGGAGGAGTGGGACACGACACTAATAAAACTGCTAGCTACAAGCATTTAAGGTTATTCTCATTTGTAAGAGTGAAGCATACCCATTTTCAAATGCTCACATAGTTGCAATTTAATATATAGATGGTTAAATTTTTAACCATTTTAAACTTTTAACTATTTAAAAGAGAAGATCTGTGCTCCAGCGGTTTGAATCCTATCACAGTGTGACCTCCTGTTACTCGCAATTGAAAGCATGTAAAATGCAATAAATAAAGAGGCACCACTTCGGTGCGAAGTAACAGTAGTCCGTGTTTATGCTCTGTCCTACATGATGTCATGCTGGCCACTTGACCACAGAAACATCTTCAGACAGCATTGGTTAAATTGTCTAGAGATGGTCATAAGTATCACCACCTAAAGTTGGATATTAGCACAGGGGTGTCAAACTGGATTTCTTTTGAGGGCCGGGTCAGCATTGTAATTCTCCTTCGCGGGCCAGTGGGGGCGAGGCGAGACGGGACAGATACCTCCTGCCGCACCCTGCTTGCCAAAATGGGGTACGGGGGGGTCGCACACAGCCCCCTGCGTCATTTTTGCCCTCTGGCTTCCAGCAGCACTCTGCCAGTCAAAAATGAGCCACACTGAGGCTGACTGAGACCCCAGTGTGGCCCCTTTTCGGCCTCCACGGCCTCCAGCTGCACTATGCTGGCCAAAAACAGGCTGCACGGAGACCTCCATATGGTCCATTTTTGGCCGTCAAAGTGCTGCAGGAGGCTGAAACGGGCCGCAGAGGGCCTTGGAGGACCTCCACACAGCCCATTTTTGGCCAGCAGAGGCACCGTGGGCCGGTCCTTTGATATTTCCACAATCTGAGAGGTCATAAGTGTCAGAGTATTTGTCACCTATGGAACTATCTTTCTTCACTAATTGTTAAGCCTAATGTATCCAAATTCTGTATCTCCAATTTCTTATTTAGAAAATATAAACAACAACATACAAATATAGGTATTCCTCACTTACCAACCACTCATCCAGTGGTTTTTTTAAACTTATAATGGCATTGAAAACAAAGATTTATGATTAGTCTTCAAAGTACCAGTTTCCCCATGGTCATATGATGTTGATTTGGGTGCTAGGAACCCATACACATTTATGATGGTAGCAGCATCTCACTACCTTCACAGTCAGCTTCCAACAAGCAAAGTCAGTGAAGAAGCTGACAGAAAATGGCAAGTTGTGGTCATGTGACATCATACTTAATGCTGTTATTTGTTTAATGCCCTTAGCAGAACTGATATTCTAAGTCAGCTCAGTCCTGTAACATGATGCTAAATGACTGTACCACTTAGTGGCGGAATTGCTGGTCCCTAGTGTGATTAACAAGAAAGGACTATCAATAATAAATATGCATTTGAATTTGAAGAAAGATTGGGTTTACCTTTATACCACAAATGCAAACATGCATTCATACATATTTATCTATTTATCTCTCTAACCATAGTTATCTATTTAACTATCCACCAACTATGTTTTAGCTATCTGTCTGTGTATCTTTCTATTCTCTATCTACCCATTAGCTCCAGGATTATTATTATTTTTTTCTGAGTCAATATTCTGCTGGTTTCAAGAATAGGAAGCAGCTGAAGTTGAGATATATTTCAACTGTTCTGTTCAGCTTGAAAAATATTGGGTTTGGCTTTATGATTTTTAAATAACTTACCATCCATATGAAATGCTGATTAATATAATCAGGATCACTGAGCTGATTTATTAATGGAAGAAGAATTCCTTGAGAAAGGATTTCCTGAAAAATAATGGACAGTAAAATTAGACTACTATTTTATATATATATATATATATTGCAGAATATTACTTTTGATTAAAGATCTTGCCAAAATAATTTAAAAACCAGCTAAATCCATTTATCCTTACAGTCAATTGAGATGGGTGGCTATACAAATTGAATGAATAAATGAATGAATGAATGAATAAATGAATGAATGAATGAATGAATGAATGAATGAATGAATAAATAAATAAATAAATAAATAAATAAAATTTTCATATATTTTGAAAAATACATTTACTATTACTTTAAGGATTATTTTTAGTATGCAGCAGCCAGTGTTATGTTTTCAGATTTGTATCCTTAAGTAAGCACAAGCATAGTTTAATTCTCAGTACCAAAGCCAATAAGAACATAATTAAAACTGATATCCTTTTTCATGACTCATCTTCCATTGCAATTTAATAATACAAAGAATGGCTTCATACACTGTCCTCATGTTCTATGGGCACTGCAATGCTGACATAGTGATGACTACCTAAAATAAAAGACAACTCAGTACATATTGGTTCTTTAATTATTTGAAACCTCTACTACCCTGATTTCAAATTAAAGAATCTATACCTATATCTTGGCCTTGAGTTACTAATTTGAAAGTTTCATCCAAAATATGAGATTTATATGAAGGAAAGAACATAAATGCTGAAAAAATGAACAAGAACTAACATTGCAAGAAAATATGAAAGATCTGAGATATGACCATAATATTGAATCTGAACTAACTTTCCTTCTTCTTCAGAAGTTTATGACAATCCTGTATTCTTGAAATACAAGATATTTATATTTGGTAACTGTTTGTTCAGAGCTCTGAAGAAAGTCTACTATCCAATTCATCCTCGCAAAAGACAATGGATTTCAAGACAAACATATTATCCATGATAACAATAAAGAAATGCGCTGATACAATCCCATTTCATCTCCTTGACATCATAACAGCAATTCAGGGGTGTCAAACGCAAGGCCCACAGGCCAGATCCAGCCTGTGATGTGGTCAGATCTGGAAAATGTAAGGAGCCAGCTCATGTCACTTCAACCCAATGCGAAGTCTACCCAATACGAAGAGAAAACTTGGGCCAGCATGGCTTTGGCCCGCTCTACTCAAGAGAAAACATCGGGCCAGTGTGGCTTCAGCCCGGTCTACCCAATGCAAAGAGGAAACATGTCAGCAGTTTGGGGAGTGGCATCAAGCTGGTCACGCTCACCCAATTGGCCACATGCAGTGATTGGTGTCAAGATGGCCACACCCACCCAGTTAGCCACATACACCCAGCCCCCCAAGGTCAACCACAGCCATGATGCGGCCCTCAATGAAATTGAGTTTGTCAACTCTGCAGTAGATAATAAAAAATAGCCTGGAAAAAGGCTAATTTTGTTAGTCTCTGAATCTTAAGTCAGGTCAATGTAAAGATTTTTTAACAGCAGAATCTCATGGATATTTAATACAATAATGATGTAATGAAGATAACTACATAGTTTCCATCCTAAGAAAACAGGGCAAATAAAAACTAGCTTTCATTAATATTTTGTGCAATAGATTAGGTAGAGATAGCCTACTGCCACCTGGGCTATCTATTTTGCTCCAAAAAATTAGGCTACCTTACTGAGCAAAAGACAGATGACAGAAATGTGAACTCTGAAGCATTTCTTCATGATTATAACAACTAATGGCTACATATCAGTAATTGTTAATTAATAATGAAACCTCTAATGGTACTATTTTAAAACCTGGATTTTTACAGTATGAATTAATTGTAGTGTGAGATACTATTAAAAATGAAAAACAATAATATTTTATTCTATGCAAATCAATATCAAATTACAGTACTCCTCGTCTTACAACTTCAATTATGATCAGAATTTCAACTGTAAGTCGAAATATTTTTTTTTTGTAAAAAGTTTTATTTTCATTTTCCAACAACCTATTCAATATACAGTCTCTTATTCAACATTAGTCATTAACTTTCATTTGTTACTTATTCGGACCTGCCCAGCTACCACTTCCTTCCTTAACAAACCTTTCCTCCTCCTTTCTCTACTTTCTTCTACTTTCTTCATCCTTCCTCTCCTTCGCTTTTCTACATCCTCTCCTCCTTCCCTACTCTTCTCTTCCACCCTTTCTAACCCTCTCTCTTTCCCCTTTCTTCTTCCTCTCCTTTCCCCCTTTTCTACCTCTCTCTTTCCTACCTACTTTCTTCCTTCACTCACTCTTCTCCCTTTCCATTCCCTTCTGAAATGGCAGCTGAGCATCCCCGCTTTCATTTCAAATTATTTCTATTTCTTAATTACATATCTTCAATCATTCCTTTACATTGATCCTTCATCTCCCCCCCCCCCACCCCCCGAGACTTCCCAGAACAAAGTACAGGGTATAAAATTAACAATCATAAATTAAAATACAACATAAGTCAAGTCCATAGTCACTCCTCTCTCTAAGACCTTAACTCTCCTTCCAGAAACAAAAAAGTACATTCTTCTTCCAGTCCATTATATATCAGTCCATTCCACTCCTAAAAACTTCAGAATCCTCCAACTACATTAGTATTTCCAGTTCATCAATAAAATACATAGTTTTTAATATCCAATCTTCATCAATTAACACCAAATATATATCAATCCATTCCACTCCTGAAGTCTTCAGAATCTTATAGTTTTTAATATCCAATCTTCATCGATCAAGACCAAGACAATATTCCATCTTCCAGTATTCATCAGAAATTCTTTTATAATATACCTTTCTTCCTTAAACAGTCTCCCAAATATAATTCATATTTCCAGCTTAAATTCTTAAATTTTTATCCAATCTCCAAAAATAAACAATATTCTATCTTCTCATATCTTTAATATCACTTACATAAATCAAATAACATTGCTAATATTAATATTTCTTCAATTTACCTTACATCTGTCAAATAACATTATTAAAATTATAACTTATATCCAAAATATATCAATTATAACAATTAAATTCTATTTAACCAAATACCAACATTACATCCATAAATTTTCTATCTGTCCTCCAAAAGTTAAACAATATTCCATCTTCCAGTATTCATCAGAAATTCTTTTATAATATACCTTTCTTCCTTAAACAGTCTCCCAAATATAATTCATATTTCCAGCTTAAATTCTTAAATTTTTATCCAATCTCCAAAAATAAACAATATTCTATCTTCTCATATCTTTAATATCACTTACATAAATCAAATAACATTGCTAATATTAATATTTCTTCAATTTACCTTACATCTGTCAAATAACATTATTAAAATTATAACTTATATCCAAAATATATCAATTATAACAATTAAATTCTATTTAACCAAATACCAACATTATATCCATAAATTTTTCTATCTGTCCTCCAAAAGTTAAACAATATTCCATCTTCCCATTCCTTTATACCTCACATATATCAAATAGTAACACCTTATAACCAAAATAAGTCAGTTGTAAAAATTAAACCCTATATATATATAAAAAAAAGAAAATACCATCAAAATCACATCTTAAACATTCTCCTTCCCCTTGTCTTCTATCTTACACATTTCCTTACACATTTTCCACCATCTGCTCACCAATCAGCTTAACATCTAACAATAAAGAATTTCCAATCTTTAATATATTGGTGTAAAAATCTCTTGTTTAAAAACTTATTAAGAAAAGATAAGCCTCCAAAAGTTCCTATAAAAAAATAATAAAAAAAATAATAAAATTCCATATTTGAAATGAAGAAGTTTGCAAGATTTTAATAGTTAGTTCTGTTTGCTTAAGAGCCATTCATAAACTATAAAATCTACCAAAGAGAAAAAAAATTCAATAAACTTTTCTTCTTAAACATTGTAATAAAGAAAAAGGTAAAAAGAAAAAAAAATCATTAACAATTCTTGTTCATTCCATTTAAAAAAGTAGCTTGTTATGTTCTTCTTCCTTTGTCCTTTTAAAGTTTCACTTTCCTTTGTATATTGCAAACGCCATTTTAAATCCACTCAAGTTGAAAGTTAGTTCAAAGGAAAGCTATTTAAGAGCTGAAGTTAAGATTTATTACTTGCAAATTCTTGCTAGTCCTCCTACTTTGTTCTGTCTGTGTTGAGTTCTCTTTAGAAATAAATCTTGGCACAGAGATGGTCGCGGCTTCTCGTTCTGTATAAACAGAAGCACCCTGGGCACGGAGCTTCGTCAGGCTAAAGGGGAGCTCTCACCCTTCGATCCCCTGGTTAAATTCCAGGGGCTCCCGGGCAGCTCTACCCAAAACCTGACCACTCTTCCCTCCCCCTTCACCCGGGGGAGAGAATTCCAAACCGTTTGACAGCCCATTTATGCTGTCAGGGACGATTTGACGAAACCCAGGGCAGACGATCCCAAAGGAACGTCCACGAAGCCTGCGTTGCCAGCGGAAGCCCCCCTGTAAGTCAAAATTTTTAGTTTATCATATGACTTGACACAATTTTACAATCATTTTTATTATGATCATTAAACAAATTACTGTGGTTTATTACATAAATGATTAAGTGAAGTTAAGTGATTAAGTGAAATGAGTCAACTCATACTGGCTAGAAAGGTCGCAAATCATCATCACATGAATGCAAGATATTGAACCGGTTGTAAATGTGAGCTGTTTGTCAGGCATCTGAACTGCAATCCTGTTACTAAAGGGATGATGTGACTAGGGTCAAAGGCAGGTCTTAAACCACTTTTTCTGAGGCAATTGTAACTTAGAACTGTGGTTGAACCAATGGTCATATGTCAAGTGGTTCTACTTGCCTCAGGAAAAAAAAGTCTGATAAAATATTTGTGTAGTTTGCTATTGCATTTTTTCAGAATATTTCCCAGTTTCCCAATCTATTTTACAGCTTTATTGTTTAACATCATCCCATCCAAATACTAACCAGGTCAGCTCTTGCTTAGCTTTTCAAGATCACCCAAATTCAGCTAGATTACTTTCAAATGAAGATCATATTATGGACTTGATTTTATGAATTTTAGGAGATATCAGATGTCCCAAGCACAATATACATTTTAAAGAGAGAAGGATGCTGATATAGAATTAAAAACTTACTTAAGAGGAAGTTGTGTAAAAAATATGTTTAAATTGAGAAGATTACTGTAGTTATTAAGTGGTAAAAGAAAGGCAGTAGAGCAATGGTTCTTAAAAATATGATGACAAAATAATTGATTAGTGGTGGGAGAACTGGAAAAAAGATGATTATTATAATCATTTTATCCTGTCTTTTTATACATATAATTCTTAACTTACTACCACAATCAGAACTGGAATTCCATTCTCTAAGCAATTTGATTGTTAAGTGAGTTATTACATGACCAGACTCAACAACCATTTTTACTGCAGTTGTTAAATGAATCACATGGTTAAATGAATCATAGATTCGTTAAGTGAATCTGACTTCCTCAATTAACTTTGTTGGAAGTGAGTTGGGAAAGTCACAAATCACTGAAAGGTGCTACAACCATTGTAAATGCAAGCCAGTTGCCAAGTGCCCAAATCACAATCATTTGGTTGTGATATTGGCATGTAACACAACTTTGAGAATGGATTGTAAGTCACATTTTCCAAGACTGTCATAATTTAAAACTGTCATTAAATGAATAGCCCTAAGACAAGAACTCCTTCTGTATAGAAGTGGCTGTATTTTGCAAAACACAAAACAAAATATACTCTATAATTATTAGACTGAAATCTAATAATTTATACTCTTAGCCTTGTGTCATTTAGCATGAAGCAAAAGCATCTGTTACATGTTTTCTCATCACTGTCTTTCTTTCAGGGTAGATGGGACAAAACAGGAGATTTCAAATAAATATTCTACATGTAACAAATCAATCCACATAAGCTTCATTTAAACAGAGTCTCCTATCCCAAATGTATTAGTGGTTGTAAAAGTAAATACTTTGGATATAGATTGCTTCAAGAGAGTGCAGGGACAACAACTCTGCATTTGTAGTGTAATATGTGACCAATACAGAGTTTTTCTCTTCATGATATGGGGAAAACAAAAATAAATATGAAAGCAATAAATAATAAATATATAGTGGATAGCAAAGTATCTAAAAACATTTTATTATAAATTGTCTAAAATATTTCAGTGACACAAGTCAAGCATAGAAATATTCAACTATATAAAATATACAATATAAATAAAGGCCCTACAGTCAACCTGGATTGATGTCAGATAAACTACATAAAAAAATAACCATAAAGCAGAGAAAACTGAAAATAAAAAATTACAAGGTAGCCTGGCTCATAAATATATACATAAATGTGACTGAATGAGAACATGAAGGTAGTTTTTTTTTAAGGAAGTACAAGTTATTTTAAATAAAAGGAATGATGAACACACAATAGTTATCCATATGCTTATATACAGTTATGTAATATGTCTAGAATTATTAGATACGGAAGTATTAGAAATAGCAGAGAACCAATGCATGCCTCCTGTATTTCCAGGCAGATGCTTCTTGCCTCAATCAGAGCTCCTGTTCAAAATATGGCTCAATATCATATTGATATAAAAGAATGAAGAGAAAATAACTTGGTCAATTTCTGGGACTTCTTTGAAAATAAGTTCTCAATTGCAGACTGCCCATTTTATTTTTATATATTGTTAATGAATATTGTATTTAATATTTATTTTAAAATTATATATTTTATTATATAAATACTATTTATATAATATAAATAATTAAATATTTATATTATTATATAAATATTATGCAGCTCTTAGGCTAAAGTATATTGGATTACTGCAGTCATATAATATGAAATTAAATTTACCCTGACAAAATATCTCATGATCTTGTTCTGGAAGTCCCCGGGAGGTAGCAATAAATACAGTAAAACTTCACACAGATCCCTTAGGAATCCTAAAAGTACAAGGTAAGAATGTGTATCAAAATCTAGTAATATCCATCTATCCACCCACTCATCTACCAAGTTTTTACATATTTGAAATATCATTGATGATTTTAGATGTATAGCCATCTAAACTTTAGATAAGTTTAGTTATAGGATTAATTTGAAACATTTTGCAACATTTCTAAACTAGCAGAGAAATAGTATATAAATATGCTTCCTTTCTCCAGCAGTAGAATTAAATGTTATATCTATGATATAAAAATGCTTATTGGTCACCAAACTATCAATACAGATGTTCAGTCAAATCCAGTAATTTCTTTTTCCCTTAAATAGTTCACTGCACACTTCTAATTTTTCACCAATCATACAATCCTATTCTTTCATTTAAAGTATATAATTATTTTATAATATAGTAAAATAATTATATAGTCATATAGTTTGAACATAATACATATTAAGAGCTAATATTTTTATGCTACGTTAATTATAATGTTTTAAAGCTTAATAAAAAGTTATCTATATCTATAATGTAGAATACAGGTGATGATCAGCACGTTTCATTTAAAGCATAATTAAGAAAGAAAATAATCATATACCTTCTTCATCTTTGGGAGATGTGCAGACTAGATCACGACAGATGGTCTCTTCCATTTCAACTTCAACTTCAAAAAATGTATCTACAAGATCTTCTGCTCCATCTACACCAAAATTGGAAACTTGAGCAGATTTTATCTAGAAGAACTTTAATCTGCAATAATCCTTATTACTGAAGTAATTGCATTCAAATTTCTCCTCCTTATTAACATTTGTTATTTTAACATTTATGTACTATTTGTATATGGTTTAGTAATTTAATTTTCTTTTCCTACATTTTCAAAGGTATCCAGTTGCTAATGAAGAGACTTACTGTCAATTTTGAAGAGTACATTGTATGTACAGCTGTACTGCAATTACAATATATAGTGTAGGTAGTGCCTTCCACATCAGAGTCAAAAGACAGCAAGGAATATGTTCTTGTGTTTGGATGTATAACACAAAGCAAAAAAGAATAATAATTCTTACTGGTTTTTGTGCAGTAGGAAGCAAACTGTTATTTGCTAGGCTGTACTGTATTGCACATCCTGTATTTCCATTTCTTTTTAGTTACTTTTCAAATCATGTGAAGATGGCCAAAATATTCTACATTCAAGACCAGCAATTCACGTACTCTACCCCTTCAATATTTATTTTATTTATTTATTTATTTATTTATTTATTTATTTATTTATTTATTTATTTATTTATTTATTTATTTATTTATTTATTTATTTATTTATTTATTTATTTATTTATTTATTTATTTATTTATTTATTTATTTATTTATTTATTTATTTATTTATTTATTTATTTATTTATTTATTTATTTATTTATTTATTTATTTATTTATTTATTTATTTATTTATTTATTTATTTATTTATTTATTTATTTATTTATTTATTTATTTATTTATTTATTTATTTATTTATTTATTTATTTATTTATTTATTTATTTATTTATTTATTTATTTATTTATTTATTTATTTATTTATTTATTTATTTATTTATTTATTTATTTATTTATTTATTTATTTATTTATTTATTTATTTATTTATTTATTTATTTATTTATTTATTTATTTATTTATTTATTTATTTATTTATTTATTTATTTATTTATTTATTTATTTATTTATTTATTTATTTATTTATTTATTTATTTATTTATTTATTTATTTATTTATTTATTTATTTATTTATTTATTTATTTATTTATTTATTTATTTATTTATTTATTTATTTATTTATTTATTTATTTATTTATTTATTTATTTATTTATTTATTTATTTATTTATTTATTTATTTATTTATTTATTTATTTATTTATTTATTTATTTATTTATTTATTTATTTATTTATTTATTTATTTATTTATTTATTTATTTATTTATTTATTTATTTATTTATTTATTTATTTATTTATTTATTTATTTATTTATTTATTTATTTATTTATTTATTTATTTATTTATTTATTTATTTATTTATTTATTTATTTATTTATTTATTTATTTATTTATTTATTTATTTATTTATTTATTTATTTATTTATTTATTTATTTATTTATTTATTTATTTATTTATTTATTTATTTATTTATTTATTTATTTATTTATTTATTTATTTATTTATTTATTTATTTATTTATTTATTTATTTATTTATTTATTTATTTATTTATTTATTTATTTATTTATTTATTTATTTATTTATTTATTTATTTATTTATTTATTTATTTATTTATTTATTTATTTATTTATTTATTTATTTATTTATTTATTTATTTATTTATTTATTTATTTATTTATTTATTTATTTATTTATTTATTTATTTATTTATTTATTTATTTATTTATTTATTTATTTATTTATTTATTTATTTATTTATTTATTTATTTATTTATTTATTTATTTATTTATTTATTTATTTATTTATTTATTTATTTATTTATTTATTTATTTATTTATTTATTTATTTATTTATTTATTTATTTATTTATTTATTTATTTATTTATTTATTTATTTATTTATTTATTTATTTATTTATTTATTTATTTATTTATTTATTTATTTATTTATTTATTTATTTATTTATTTATTTATTTATTTATTTATTTATTTATTTATTTATTTATTTATTTATTTATTTATTTATTTATTTATTTATTTATTTATTTATTTATTTATTTATTTATTTATTTATTTATTTATTTATTTATTTATTTATTTATTTATTTATTTATTTATTTATTTATTTATTTATTTATTTATTTATTTATTTATTTATTTATTTATTTATTTATTTATTTATTTATTTATTTATTTATTTATTTATTTATTTATTTATTTATTTATTTATTTATTTATTTATTTATTTATTTATTTATTTATTTATTTATTTATTTATTTATTTATTTATTTATTTATTTATTTATTTATTTATTTATTTATTTATTTATTTATTTATTTATTTATTTATTTATTTATTTATTTATTTATTTATTTATTTATTTATTTATTTATTTATTTATTTATTTATTTATTTATTTATTTATTTATTTATTTATTTATTTATTTATTTATTTATTTATTTATTTATTTATTTATTTATTTATTTATTTATTTATTTATTTATTTATTTATTTATTTATTTATTTATTTATTTATTTATTTATTTATTTATTTATTTATTTATTTATTTATTTATTTATTTATTTATTTATTTATTTATTTATTTATTTATTTATTTATTTATTTATTTATTTATTTATTTATTTATTTATTTATTTATTTATTTATTTATTTATTTATTTATTTATTTATTTATTTATTTATTTATTTATTTATTTATTTATTTATTTATTTATTTATTTATTTATTTATTTATTTATTTATTTATTTATTTATTTATTTATTTATTTATTTATTTATTTATTTATTTATTTATTTATTTATTTATTTATTTATTTATTTATTTATTTATTTATTTATTTATTTATTTATTTATTTATTTATTTATTTATTTATTTATTTATTTATTTATTTATTTATTTATTTATTTATTTATTTATTTATTTATTTATTTATTTATTTATTTATTTATTTATTTATTTATTTATTTATTTATTTATTTATTTATTTATTTATTTATTTATTTATTTATTTATTTATTTATTTATTTATTTATTTATTTATTTATTTATTTATTTATTTATTTATTTATTTATTTATTTATTTATTTATTTATTTATTTATTTATTTATTTATTTATTTATTTATTTATTTATTTATTTATTTATTTATTTATTTATTTATTTATTTATTTATTTATTTATTTATTTATTTATTTATTTATTTATTTATTTATTTATTTATTTATTTATTTATTTATTTATTTATTTATTTATTTATTTATTTATTTATTTATTTATTTATTTATTTATTTATTTATTTATTTATTTATTTATTTATTTATTTATTTATTTATTTATTTATTTATTTATTTATTTATTTATTTATTTATTTATTTATTTATTTATTTATTTATTTATTTATTTATTTATTTATTTATTTATTTATTTATTTATTTATTTATTTATTTATTTATTTATTTATTTATTTATTTATTTATTTATTTATTTATTTATTTATTTATTTATTTATTTATTTATTTATTTATTTATTTATTTATTTATTTATTTATTTATTTATTTATTTATTTATTTATTTATTTATTTATTTATTTATTTATTTATTTATTTATTTATTTATTTATTTATTTATTTATTTATTTATTTATTTATTTATTTATTTATTTATTTATTTATTTATTTATTTATTTATTTATTTATTTATTTATTTATTTATTTATTTATTTATTTATTTATTTATTTATTTATTTATTTATTTATTTATTTATTTATTTATTTATTTATTTATTTATTTATTTATTTATTTATTTATTTATTTATTTATTTATTTATTTATTTATTTATTTATTTATTTATTTATTTATTTATTTATTTATTTATTTATTTATTTATTTATTTATTTATTTATTTATTTATTTATTTATTTATTTATTTATTTATTTATTTATTTATTTATTTATTTATTTATTTATTTATTTATTTATTTATTTATTTATTTATTTATTTATTTATTTATTTATTTATTTATTTATTTATTTATTTATTTATTTATTTATTTATTTATTTATTTATTTATTTATTTATTTATTTATTTATTTATTTATTTATTTATTTATTTATTTATTTATTTATTTATTTATTTATTTATTTATTTATTTATTTATTTATTTATTTATTTATTTATTTATTTATTTATTTATTTATTTATTTATTTATTTATTTATTTATTTATTTATTTATTTATTTATTTATTTATTTATTTATTTATTTATTTATTTATTTATTTATTTATTTATTTATTTATTTATTTATTTATTTATTTATTTATTTATTTATTTATTTATTTATTTATTTATTTATTTATTTATTTATTTATTTATTTATTTATTTATTTATTTATTTATTTATTTATTTATTTATTTATTTATTTATTTATTTATTTATTTATTTATTTATTTATTTATTTATTTATTTATTTATTTATTTATTTATTTATTTATTTATTTATTTATTTATTTATTTATTTATTTATTTATTTATTTATTTATTTATTTATTTATTTATTTATTTATTTATTTATTTATTTATTTATTTATTTATTTATTTATTTATTTATTTATTTATTTATTTATTTATTTATTTATTTATTTATTTATTTATTTATTTATTTATTTATTTATTTATTTATTTATTTATTTATTTATTTATTTATTTATTTATTTATTTATTTATTTATTTATTTATTTATTTATTTATTTATTTATTTATTTATTTATTTATTTATTTATTTATTTATTTATTTATTTATTTATTTATTTATTTATTTATTTATTTATTTATTTATTTATTTATTTATTTATTTATTTATTTATTTATTTATTTATTTATTTATTTATTTATTTATTTATTTATTTATTTATTTATTTATTTATTTATTTATTTATTTATTTATTTATTTATTTATTTATTTATTTATTTATTTATTTATTTATTTATTTATTTATTTATTTATTTATTTATTTATTTATTTATTTATTTATTTATTTATTTATTTATTTATTTATTTATTTATTTATTTATTTATTTATTTATTTATTTATTTATTTATTTATTTATTTATTTATTTATTTATTTATTTATTTATTTATTTATTTATTTATTTATTTATTTATTTATTTATTTATTTATTTATTTATTTATTTATTTATTTATTTATTTATTTATTTATTTATTTATTTATTTATTTATTTATTTATTTATTTATTTATTTATTTATTTATTTATTTATTTATTTATTTATTTATTTATTTATTTATTTATTTATTTATTTATTTATTTATTTATTTATTTATTTATTTATTTATTTATTTATTTATTTATTTATTTATTTATTTATTTATTTATTTATTTATTTATTTATTTATTTATTTATTTATTTATTTATTTATTTATTTATTTATTTATTTATTTATTTATTTATTTATTTATTTATTTATTTATTTATTTATTTATTTATTTATTTATTTATTTATTTATTTATTTATTTATTTATTTATTTATTTATTTATTTATTTATTTATTTATTTATTTATTTATTTATTTATTTATTTATTTATTTATTTATTTTACCATCCAGGGTTATGAGTTCTGGCTGAATAGAAATTAAACAAGAAAGCTTTTCTACAGAAGGCGCATCCGTCTTTGGCCAGTGATTTCTGTTTATGCAGGAATCCAATGCTGTACTTATATAACCAAAATGTTCTAATCCCTCCCTTTAAATTCCCCTGCAATTGCCTCTGTTCTCCCTTTTAAAATATACACGGTATATTATAGGTAAAGGTTCCCCCGCACATGTGTGCTAGTCATTTCCGGATCCAGGGACAGTGCTCATCTCTGTATCTAAGCCGAAGAGCCACTATTGTCCAAAGATGTCTCCATGGTCATGTGGCTGACATGACTAAATGCTGAAGGTGCACGGACCATTGTTACCTTCCCACCAAAGTGGTCCCTATTTTTCTACTTGTATTTTTTATGTGCTTTCGAACTGCTAGGTTGGCAGATGCTGGGACAAATAACGGTAGGTCACTCTGTTATGCAGTGCTAGAGATTCAAACTACTGAACTGCCAACCTTCTGATTAACAAGCTCAACATCTTAGCCACTGAGCCACCTTTTAAGGTATATTATAGGGTAGCCTAAAATCAGAGCAAGGATGAAGAAACCAGGGGAAAAAAAACAGTGGGGGAGCACTGTAACTAGCAGTACAATACATGCCATGTACAATATGCTATTTATCTGTAATGTAAACAGAACAGTGATTAAAGAACTTTTAGTGGAAAAAAACATGGTGTACCTTCTGTGTTGCTGTTTTTTACTTCTGGAACAGCATTGATCCCAAGGTCCATATGGCCATGACTTTCAGGCAAGTCTTAAAAACCTGACTCTTCCAGAAGGCATTGTATCAGGAATGATTTGTGAATTCCCTGATTTAGTATTTGTTTCAAATTTTCATACTCTCTGGATGCTTGTCTATTAAGTGAATCATGTGGTCAATAGGTGAATCTCACTTTTCCCACTGACTTAGCTTGGAGAAACCAGTAGGAGAAACCAGTAGGAAAGGAAATAGTGATCACATGACCCCAAGACAATGCAGCAATCATAAATACATACCAATTGACAAGTGCCTGAATTCTGATCACATAAATATGGGGACATTACAACACTCCTAAGTGTGAAAACCAATGATAAACCAGCTTTTTCGCAGTGCTGTTATAAATTTGAATGGTTGTAAAGTCAAGGACTACCTCTACAGTTTTAAATTAGGGATGAGAATTTCATTTTGTCCATATTTCTGAACAAATTAATCTAATTATTCCTAAAAATATTTCAACAGGTATAACTATGCTGTATTCTCTTCTGAACTGAAGTGGAACTGAATGGATATTAATACATGAATAAAAGACCTGGAACTGTCATAAATCAATTCTTACATCCTTAGCTTGAATCCCACAAGATAAATGGAACAATAGTTCTTTTAATTTTCTTTCTTAAGTATGCTAACTTGATTGTGTATGTATGCAATCTTCATTTAATTTCCATTGCCAGCATCCCAATATAACTGTACTAATTTGAATTCTTTTTTCAATTATTCTCTTTTGCCTTTTATGTTTTCAAGGGATTTCATATAGAAATATATTCTAGTAATAGAAATGAGTGCAGCTGCACTTGCCCCATGGTGTTTTGGATTTTGCCTTTCATTTTCCAAGCATTTACAACTCCATATTTTCTGATTTTTCATATTTTAGAAGTTTCAGAACTTGAACAGGAGCCAAAAAGTGTAGGAAATGATATATTTTATAATGATCAGTACATTTATATTGGCAAACACCATTAAGTGTGCTATGTTATATGCATACTACCACAGTGTTTCTATAATTTACCAAGGGACTATTTTGTTTGTTTTAATTTTCTCAGAATCCTAGAATTAAGGGCCATACATAAGAGCACAAAAGTGTCTACCGTTCCTCTCCTATTGTTCCCTTTCATTATATAAAATTAATATAGTTGTTGCATACCTTTTGCTTATATATATGTTTTTATGATGTATTGTTGTTTTATATCAATGTTTGTGTATACTGTTGTGACAAAATAAAAAAAAATTAAGTTATTTAAGAGGGTAATATAATTTGGATGGGGACAATGTATGAACCTGCTAGAATATTGCACCTTCAGTAGATTTTTAGAGCCAATATTTTGGAGTTTTAAAACTGCTCTTTTTATCCCTGTTTGTTAGAAGCAATACAAGTTCCACATATTTCTTCCATGTAGAGCATTTTCTCATGCTCTACACTAATTTCCATTAAATTATGATGTTCTGTTCTCTCTTACAACAGAATGCATTGTTTGAAATTTCCATTCCTGATTTGTTGCAATCCACCTGTGATAATTTTATATTTACTTTAGTTTAAATATTAGCTTCTCCAATCATAATTTCTGAGATGAGATAAGAGGTAAATGTTTCTGCCCCATTACATAGGGAGTAGTGGTACCTAAAACTGACATTTCCTCATGTGGGCAAACCATAGTAATATCTTAGTCTACAGTTACGATCTATTCAGATTAGCAGCACAGATAGTATAGTATACCTGCACTATCCAAAACCAAGTTTATCATCTAGTTATTTAAACTTCTAGCATGCATTTCATTATTCTCAAGAAATTCTGCTCAAAATGCATACACTCTGTGCATAATTATTAGGCAAGTTGTATTTTGCCACAATTATTGGCAAACTATTAGTGTGCAGAATTATTATGCAACTTAATAAAAAATGAAAATTTGCCCATCTCACTCATTTATTTGCATTTTTTAAAGTGAGAATAATACAAACAACTTAAAATGTACAAGTAAACATTTCTGACATTAAAAAAAGAAGTGCCAATATAGCTACCCTTCTTTTCAATAACAGTCATAAGCCTTCCATTTAAGAAATCTTGTCAGTTTTTTGATCTGTTGATGATCAACTTTTTGTACAGTAGCAACCACAGCCTCCCAGACACTGTTTAGAGAGGTGTAGTGTTTTCCTTCACTGTAAATCTTCCATTTAAGAAGGGCCCACAGTTCTCAACAGGGTTTAGGTCAGGTGATGATGGGGGCCATGTCATTATTCTGTCATCCTAAGGCCTGGCTAGCCACACAATGGAATACTTCAATGAATGGGATGGAGCATTGTCCTGCATTAAAATCATGGTCTTCTTGAAATATGCAGACTTTTTCCTGGACCACTGCTTGAAGAAAGTGTCTTCTAAAAACTGGCAGTATATTTGGGAGTTGATTTTGAGTCCATCTTCAACCCAAAAAGGTCAATTAGCTCACCTTTAATAATACCAGCCCATACCAGTATCCTACCTCCACCTTGCTGGCGCCTTATTTGAAATGGACTTTGTGCCCATTACTGATCAAGCCATGGGTCCATTCATCTGGTCCATCAAAAGTTACTCTCATCTCATCAGTCCATAAAACCTTTGAAAAATTTGTCTTCAGATATTTCTTGGTCCAGTCTTGCTGTTTCAACTTAAGTGTCTTGTGGTGCTCTCGTTTCAGCCTTCCTTACCTTGGCCATATCTCTGAGCACTGATCACCTTATACTTCTGGGCACTCCAGGTATGTTGCAGTTCTGGAATATAACACCACTGGAGGATAATGGGTTCCTGGTAGATTCACATTTGATTCTTCTCCTTTTTGGCAGTTAATATGCATCTTTTTTTCTCACCATATTTCTTGTGACCCTGTTGACTATTTTCAATAACAGGTTTGATGGTTCTGTGATCATACCTCAATATCTTAGAAATTTCAAGAGTGCTGCATCCCTCTGAAAGACTATTTACTATTTTTGACTTTTCAGAGTCAGTTAAATATCTTTTTTGGTCTATTTTGCCTAGGGAGAAGAAGCCGCCTAATAATTATGCACACCTTGATACAGGGTGCTGATCTCCTTAGGCCACACTCTCCCTTGTTATACAAAAACACATCACCTGATATGCTTATATCCACTAAGTGTTGAAGTTTATACAGCTTGGAGGTGGAAAATATGCATAAAAATGATGATATGATTAACATACTCACTTGCCTTACAATTGTACACCAGTGCACTTATGTTTTGCAAATAGTTCTTCCATTAGTTCTGAAATATTGCTTTATAAAAACAATTAATTTTTCAAAACAATAGTTTTGAAAATAGTAACAGCAAGAGTTTCGAGAGTAAATTTAGGAGGGGAACTGACACTAGTAGCAATATAAGCAGAGGATCATGGTATGTGTGTGTGTGTGTGTGTGTGTGTACAATTTTGCTATCTATCTTTGCTAGATGTATTAACCAAGGGATCAAGCCAGAGATAGTATCATCCCCGCCCCCACAGATCAGAGAATCTGAAGACAAAAAAGCTAAAACTGATTCATAACATAACCTCAGTTGAAAACAAATATTACTGTAATATAAATAGCCCTTATTTTGCAATCAAATTGGGACCAGCGGCTTCATTGCTAAATGATACTGTCACTAAGCAGAAAATCACATAACTGCATGTTTTATACCATGTTTTCCTGAAAATAAGACCCTGTTTTATATTTTTGTGAACCCTGAAATAAGTGCTTGGCCTTATTTTCGGGGAGGTTTTATTACTTTCAGGCACATGTAGCAAGATCTTCTTGCCATTTTACCTGATTTCCAGCTCTGTCTCCGGAGGAAATGGCGGGGACTGACTGCACATGCACTTAAATATTTTCAGGGAGGGCTTATTTTCAGGGGAAGGTTTATTTTCGGGGAAACACAGTAATATTTACAATATTATTTCAGCTTTTCTTCCCCCCCCCCCCCCGACTCTTCCAGTTGTCCTAGGGTTCAATTTGGGATTACGATAATTAA
Source organism: Ahaetulla prasina (assembly GCF_028640845.1). Classification (NCBI taxonomy): domain Eukaryota; kingdom Metazoa; phylum Chordata; class Lepidosauria; order Squamata; family Colubridae; genus Ahaetulla; species Ahaetulla prasina. The sequence goes on along the minus strand of NC_080542.1, from coordinate 108,046,579 downwards.
CAAGAAGAGAATTGATGTTTGCATTTATATTCATTGGACAGGAATGGAATACAAAAGAATAAGCAGACATACAATGGACAACACACTCTGAAAGAAATTGTTACACTGTTCCCCGAAAATAAGACATCCTCTGATAATAAGCCCAATCGGGCTTTTGAGCGCATGTGCTAAAATAAGCCTCCTCCTAAAAATATTTACACGCAGAGCTGGAAATCAGAAAAGAAATCTTGTTCTATGCGCCCGAAAATAATAAGACCTCCCGGAAAATAAGGCCAAGCGCTTATTTCGGGTTCAAAAAATATAAGACAGAATCTTAGTTTTGGGGAAACACGGTAATGTTCACTGTATAGTATGCTCTTGGCTCCAAGCAGCTTAGAAACTGAAAATATATTGAAAGTACAACACTGATTAAAATCTTGTCAATTACAAGCAGCAACTGGGAGTGAGTAAGGTCACAAAGCTGAGTTTGTTAACTGTGGCTAGCACCAGCTAAGAAATTCCAGGAAGAAAGGCAGCTCAGCATTGGTTTGCTTGTTTAAGCAATCTCTCAGCTCTTTCAATGTAACAAAAAGGTTTGTTTATTTTTTTAAAAAAGGAGAGGTGTATGTGTCAGGCATAGGACAAGTCATGCTAACTATTTTGATGAATATAGAACAAGAGAGAGAGAAAAAGAGGGAGCAGCACAGACAGACAGACAGATATAGAGACATGTTGCCAGAGTCATAAATATGAGCATTAGTTGCAGTTACTTTTTCAGTACTGTTGTAACTTCAAATGATTGGAACCCCAAGTAGTCATTAAGTGAGGTCTACTAGTATCATTATCCTAACTTAACAACAGAAAGAAAAATGCTGACAAGAGACATACATTCAAGACATTCATGAGTCAAAGACTTTTGGGTAAAGTCAAAAACATTCAGTTTATATTATGTTGTGAATTTTCCTTTCAAGATTTGAAAAGAACAGGGAATTCATGCTGCACATGGCATTCATGTTACTTATAACATAAATTATATATTGTACAATTTAAATACTTAAGATTATTCTCTTATCAAAATATTTACATTTAATAATTGAACTCACAGAACATTATAGTAATAATTGTTTAAAAAATCAACGTTTTTCAACTCACTTGCTGCAGAGGTTCATCAATTATATAGGCACCAGTTAACCTCCTATCAATCTTAATAGGTTTGCTTTCCTCTTTCATTTCTTCTATGCACTTTGGAAAAGAATATACAAAGTTAATTTGTCAGTTTAGCTAGCAATTTTAGTTCATATAAATACAAATATGAACAAAGGTTATGCTTCACGATATAAACGCTAAGCAATGGTCTTTTCAAATTTTAATAGAGGTGGGATACAAAAAAATAATTTTTTATCTTGTCCATTCCTCAGTGGTCTTTCCAGATTTTAATTAAGGTTTAATTATATCAATTAAAAATATAAACAAACAAATAGTTAATTTTCCAGATTAACTGCCCAATTTTCAAATGATCACAATATATCAAAATATACTAAATGTATACAATATATTGTGTAATGGTAATATATGGATTTCAAGATCACAAAAATATACACATTTTTAAATATTCTGAACTTTTCATTAGGATACATTTCTACAATCAGATGGATGGAGAGAGAGAGAAAGTATAGTAAAAATTATCTGACTGCCTAAAACAAAATTTTGCAGATTTTGGTGTTAGTTAATCTTCAGCTATCAACAATAACCGGCAGTGGAATTTCTATTATTAAGCAAAGCAGTCATAAAGTAAAATGATACATGACTGCTTAGCTTAGCAACGGTAACACCAGAAATCCTGTTGCTATTTTTAAGCAGGATAGCATGTTGTTAAGTGAACACTTCTGACTTTCTGCTGACTTCCAACAAGCAAAGTCTACAGGGAAATATATTAACAATGGGATCCATTCTGTTTTAAAAAATCACTGTAAAAACCATGGGTTATCCCAACTTCAAAAGATTATTTCCTATTGTCCTGTGATATAAAGAGATTGACCCTGAGACTAGCAGAAAGTTACAAAGACATGTAACTTTGAAAAGTTGAAAAAAAATGACTTATGACTGTTTTTCACACTTATGACCATTGTAGCATCCCCAGTCATGTCATCAAAATTCATATGCTTGACAACTGACTCATATTGATGACGGTTGCAATGTCTCGGGGTCATGTGATCACCAAGTCAATGGGGAATTCATATTCACTTAACAACAGTATCACTAACTTAAAAACTGCAGTGATTCACTCAACAACTGTGGCAAGAAAAGTCATAAAATGGGGTAAAATTCACTTAAAAATTGTCTCACTTAACAACAGAAAATTTGGGCTCAATGTGGTCTTGAGGACTACCTATATTCACTTTGAAACAGAAATACATTGATTGCCAGTAACTAATGACATTAAATAGTTGTTTAAAAACATGTTGCTTATCCATAAAACTGGGGGGAAATGGTATATGATAAAACTTAAAGAAAATAAAGCCAGCTTTTATTTCTTGTTGCTTACCTTATTAATGCCAAATGAGGTTGGAGGAAGAAAGGAGTGTTCACACTGTTCGAGGTACTTCTCTGAATTAGTTTTTCCAAACAAGAGTGTTACCACAAAGCCCCTCAAAAATAAATTATATAACAAGCTTTGAGATAATGTAGTGACTAACATTCACAATATAAAGAACAACTATTCATATATGCATATTTCTAAGGTTATTCCTACAATTGTTCCATTAGGATGCTAAATGCTTTATTTAAAAAACATTGTTACTAGAGAAGCACAGTTGGTATAATTAAATTCTCCTTAATGCTTTTAAAATTAGCTTTGTTCCTCTAGAGGTAATTAAAAATTATTATAATTTCATAACATTGTTCACAGCAAATTTTAAATAAATACACAATTGAGTAAATCATAACTATTCAGAAAACTGAAATAGTTTCAATAAGTACATAAAAGTTGAAGATAACAAATATTTATATATTTTAAATCTTTTAAGATGCTTGTGTTCCTTATAAAAGATTGCTAAATGAACTGGGCAAAACTTCTGAAATTTCCAGATAAGCTTGTTTTGATAGATATAAATACATTGGACTCTTTGGGAAACATAAGTTACATATTTCTGTTATATTTTCAACCTGTTTGTCCTTGACCCCAAATTTAAGGTTACACATACAGAGAGATGATAACTTATGTACCATGTTTCCACAAGAATATGATCTACCCTGAAAACAAGCCATAGCCTAATTTTCATACATGCACCTAAATATAAGCCCTATCCCCAAAATAAGCCCTAGTTAAGCCCCACCTTCAATCTGTTTGTACAAGGTAGGGTGAGGCGCTCACGTAAAAATCAAGCTAAGGCAGTGGGGGGGTGGTGGAGCTGCCCCATGCACCCCACACATGCTTAACTTAGGACCACTGCAGGCAGGCCTCCCACACCCGGACACCTATCGCACTGCTGCCTGACTTCTGCGGCTGCTTGGCTCATCGCAAAACCTGTGCAAGCTGTCTCTGAGATGCAAAGCTGCCTCTGAGCTGTTTTTCAGCTGATTAAAACAGTTTTAACTCTAGGAGAATTTTTTTTTAGGAGGGGTAGAAATTATGTTTTAAAAGCTACCATCAGCTATCTTTTTCCTTTTGGCTAAACTCCTCTAAATGCACTCCAACCATTTCAATTTGACTGCACTTTCTTTCACTCTTGCTTCCCTTCTGAGAAGGCAGAAAAGAATGCAAGCTAAGTATGCGTATGATATGCCACCGCTCGCAGCAGGAGGCTGCATGGTGTGTGGCTTTGTTGCGCATGTAAGCAGTGGCACCAGTCGATGCGCCATCCAGCATCCTGCCATGAGCGATGGCATTGACATGATGCCCCACACAGCCTCCTGTTGCAAGCAGCGGCAAAGCGTATGAATACATGGCTCACATTCTTTTCTGCCTTCTCAGAAGGCAGTCAAATAGAAATGGTTGAACTTAGAGAAGTTTAGCCAAAAGGAAAAGGATAGCTGATGGTAGCTTTTTAAAACATTATTTACCACCACCAACCAAAAACTGTTTTAATCAGCTTGATTAAAATCAAGCTTGGAGACAACTTGCACGGGCTATGTAACGAGCCATGCAGCGTCTGGCCATGAGCAGCTGCAAAGCCTGGCTGCGATGGTCCTAAGGTAAGTGGGTAAGACTTCCTCCAAAAATAAGACCTGATGCTTATTTTGGGACCCAAAAGAAAATAAGATGAGGTCTTATTTTTGGGGAAACACAGTAATATCTTATAACTTGATCTACAATGTGCATTATACATAAAATATACCGATGCATATACAATAAATTATATAAAATATATAAAATACAGTGTAGGACAATGCTCATATCGTATCATAGCTATAGACAATTGGCCTTTACACATCTTCATCTGAAGTTTTATTCCCTTCACACAGACTTTCAAGTCCTAGTTGTCTCATGACTTAACTAATATAACATACTATACATGGGGCAGACCTTGAAGATAACAAGCTTCAGCTCAACCAGAAAGCAATGATGCCCCTGTAACCATCACAGCTTTTTAAGATGCACTGGTTACCAGCTTGTTTCAGGTACAATTCAAGATGTTGGTCATTACCTATAATCTGATACAATCCTATATTTTCATATTTATTCTTAATTTTTGTCCATTATTGCATTTTTTCAGTGTTTTTATTTATAATTTTTCAGAGCTGTTGGGAGTTAGGTGACATGTCAATTTAATTTAATAGAATAATGACAGTAATAAAGATAAAGATAATAATTATAGTGTCAATCTTGATTTTAACATTTCTTCAGCCTGATCAACAAATCAAATGATATACTTACCCACCCATAGAGCAGAGGATATAAAATGCAAAGTAAAATATAGCGAATGGTCCAAATGTAAATAGAAAAAGCAGAACAACAAGGCTTCCCCATCCCCATATGGAAAGATTGGTCTGGAATAAAATGAGAGAAAAAACTAGGTTTATGTTTACATCTAAGTATAAACTCTTCCCTAATATTTTCAAGTTTTAAATAACTCTTATGGAACATCAAATAAAGTCTTTATACCAGAAACTTATTGTCAGGATTTTTTTTTTGCCTTTTTTCCTTTTCATTGAATATAATTAGATGAAAAAAATAAATAGAATAGAATAAAAATAATCCTTTTCTTATGGCAATTGGCCATAAAATATACACTATTCTTCAAAATTTAAGATAGTTTGAATTCAAGTAAGAATGTAACCAATCCTTCTCAAAAGCACATTCAACAGGTCATACACATATAAAGCCAGTCAGTCTTCTTACCAATGTAGACTTGCAAAACAAATAAGGTCTTCTTTCAGTTCAGCAAAACACAGTTCAATTCAAAATACACAGTTCAAAATACAATTTCTATCAATAATTAAGATATTAATGTGATAAACTTCTATTCTTCTTTATACTAACTAAATTTAAAATTGTTGTTAAAACTCCAAGCATTACTTATTACTAAGTAACATATATTTATTTATTTATTTTATTTATTTATTTTTGTCACAACAATATATATAAGTATCATACAAAAAGATTATATAGTATGTAAACATACATATGAGTAAATATTAGGAGGTATAAGCATATATATATATATATAGGAAGAAGAAAAGAAAAACGATAGGACAGGAACGGTAGGCACGTTTGTGCTCTTATGCACGCCCCTTATGGTCCTCTTAGGAATGGGGTGAGGTCAACACTAGAAAGTTTTTGGTTAAAGCTTTTAGGATTATGGTAAGAGACCACAGAGTCAAGTAAAGTGTTCCAAGCACTGATGATTCTGTTACAGAAGTCATATTTTCTCAATCTAGATTAAAGCGGTTAAAATTAAGTTTAAATCTATTGGTTGCTCTTGTATTATTGCAATTAAAGCTGAAGTAGTCTTTAACAGGAAGGACATTACAATAGAGGATTCTATGAGTTAAACTTATGTCTTGTCGAAGGCGACGGAGTTCCAAGTTTTCTAAGCCTAGGATTTCAAGTCTGGTGGGATAAGGTATTTTGTTGTTTTCAGAGGAATGGAGAACTCTTCTTGTAAAATATTTCTGGACACGTTCAATTGTATTGATGTCAGAAATGTGGTGAGGGTTCCAGACAGGCGAGCTGTATTCTAGGATTGGTCTAACAAATGTTTTATATGCTCTGGTTTGTAGTGTAGTGTTTTTGGAAAAGAAGCTACGCAAGATTAGGTTTACAACTCTTAGAACCTTTTTTGCTATGTACTTGGAGTGGGCTTTGGCACTTAGATCATTTGATATGAAAACTCCAAGATCTTTAACAGGATGGGGGTCATCTGTAAGATAATGTCCATCAAGTATGTACTTAGTGTTTGGGTTCTTTTTTCCAATATGTAAGACTGAGCGTTTGCTGGTTGAGATTTGGAGTTGCCAAGTTTTAGTCCAAGCGGTTAGATGATCAAGGTCTTTTTGAATGATAGATGTATTGTCTGTGGTGTTAAATAGTTTGACATTGTCAGCAAAGAGAACACAATTACTTGAGATATGGTCACAAAGATCATTAATGTATAGTATGAAGAGTGTTGGTCCAAGAATGCTGCCTTGAGGAACGCCACTCTTGACAGGAACAGGATTTGATAAGAGCATTGCCAATTTTGACCACTTGTTGTCTGTTAGACAGAAAAGCAGATATCCATTTGTGAAGGGATCCTGAAATGCCTTAGGATTTTAGTTTTAGGAGAAGTTTATCATGTACTACTGAGTCAAAAGCTTTGCAGAAGTCTATGTAGATTGTATCTATTGTTTTGCCTTGAGCAAGATTTGTAGTCCATATGTTTTTACAGTGGAGAAGTTGTAAGTTGCATGATAATTTTTTTCCTGAAACCAAATTGTTTATTAGGGAGTAGGTTGTTAGTTTCTAAGTGTGAGGTAATGGATTGGTTGATGATTGATTCCATGACTTTGCAGGTGACGCAGCACATTTGTGGCATATTTTCTAATTGCAGATTAATAGCAGAAGTGCACAATCGGTTTAGAAACTAGAGATGAGACAAAAACAGGAAGCAAAAAAGTGTCCGTAGAGGCCTATACTCTATTTCTAGCTTCACGACAGACAGAAAAGGAAAGACAATGAAAGAAGGCATATATTAGGCATCAGTCTAAATGCAGTCTAAATTTGGAAACTAGACAGCATTACACTGACATGAAGCCTAACCACTAAATTTCCATAACAGCCATGAATTATTTATTTGCTTATGCAATTTATATGCTGCCCATTTCAAATCAGTGATTCTGGGTAGCAAACAATCATAAAAACAATTAAAATGGATAAAACACAATACAAGAAAGATATTAAATACAAATAGTAGCCAAGAAATATTATAATCTAACAGTGTCAACGTAACTACAGAAGGAAATGTGGCCCTTCACACCCTCAGGTTCCCAGGACCGGTACACTGCCAGGTCTTCAAGGCCTTCTGAATGGCCAACAGAAGCAGAGCCATCCTAATTGGAAGAAGGATGTTTCAGAGGTAGCACTATGTGTTAAGGGTAATCTGGGTTCACAACCAAGATTGTGGACTGTTGAGCAGAGTACCCTACTCATGAAAATGACTGAGACTGGTTGTATACAATGACAATCACTTGCAGACAAACTGGGATTTGATATTCCTTTACTTTTAGGGAAAAGGCAAAGTCATAGTCCAAAAACAATTCCAGGTCATACACATATAAAGCCAGTCAGTCTTCTTACCAATGTAGACTTGCAAAACAAATAAGATCTTCTTTCAGTTCAGCAAAACACAGTTCAATTCACAACAGTCAGTATCCTGAAGAATCAGTAACTAGCCATGATCAAGCAACAATCATAAAGCTCACATATACAGTTGCAGCATGTCATCAGGTTACAATGCTGTAGCGTCTCTATAGATTCTCCAACAAGCTATAATTTACTAGTCCTTTTATACATTGGCTACAGAGCTCAACCAATCAGGATGCTTGCATAATGCAGCACAGCCTTAAAGCAATATCATGCCTTTCTACAAACATACATAATTAGTTTATATATTGCCTGGCCAACTAGTTAGGCAAATAACAATTTCCTGACACTATGGCAGAAAAAGCATGTCTCATGGTCCCCATCAGCCAACATTCCTTGTTTAACTCTAATAATTAGTAAGTTGTAGTTTATGAAATAAGGCCAATATATACAAGTTAAAAATACATTACGATTCATCTAATTTAAAAAGAAAACAACAAACAAAAACCATGCCTGTACAAAAACTTGAAATTGATATAGCAATGTTACAAAAGTTGGTTCAATATTGAAGACTTTTAGTTCTTCAATATGTAAAGAACATTTGCCATATGATTACTGTTTGGATAGTTTTAATAGGAGGGAAATTTGCTCTTCAAAACTGATAAATACAGTATTTCATATCTATTGAAAGTCTGAAATAATACATGAATACTCTTAGCAAGGGATACTATTGTTTTCGCCCAACAGTACTATTGGGGAGAACCATTCCAAATATGCCAATTCGAAGGCCCTCCTGTGAGATGTAATTAATAAATGATATAGTGATGAGAAGTACTGGTTTTATCTCCCTGTAAACCAAAATGTAAACTTCTCAGGTTACATCCAAATGTAGAATGAGTACAAAATGTGCCAGGTTATCCATTTTTGTTCTTTTAATGAAAACGTCTGCCTGTCAGATTTAATAGAATCAGTGATTTACCTCTCAAAATTAATTTAAGGCAATATCTCAATTGGCAAAGTTGTAATCAAGCCTCATCTCAGACAGAGCCAAGTTCTACTTAGACAAGTATATTACAAACAAAATAGGAACTCAAAGCAAGCATCTCAGAAATTTAAATTAAAGGCATAGTTGTCCTTGTAAATGCAATGTTGTGTGCTATTTAGCAAACCATTGTAAAATCTCTTGTCGGCCGACGATGGATTTGGGCCCACCCCAGGAGATGTCCACTGTCATTGGATCACATCGATAAAGAACCTTGGTGAGGGATGACCTCTGTCTCTGCTGTAGGTTCGGAAAAAAGTGGGTCAGATGGATCTGCCATGCTCTCTGTTTCTGGCTGTGCAGAATGAGCCCCAAGTTTGGCTGAATTTTTCGCTTTGAAAAGAAGCGACCTGAATAGGGCATGCTGAAAAAGTCCAGTAAATTTGGCTGATTGGGAATAAGACCATCATCATCTGAGAAGGCAAGTTCCCTTGCCTCTCCCTCCTCTGAGAGTGGATTCTGTGGGAGGGAGCAGGAGAGCATGGTTCAGGGATGGCTGGAAAATCACCTTGGAACTGGGGGGGGCCGGCACTGGCTGGGAGCCACAGAGAAAACAGAAGCCCCTGAGGATGCATTCCTGCAGATATGCCCTGCTTGATGGCTTCAGTGATAATTGTCTGCATATGCTCTGGAATTACAGATTATGCCTTTATTCCTGGGTACAGGCCAGCTGCTGTTGATGTGAAGGTGGCCTCAGGAACAGCTCTGGCACTTTTATAGGGTTTTTTCACAAACTCTTGCAGTGTTTTGCAAATCTGAGATTGAGCCCCATAGTCTGCATTGGTGGCAGGCAATAAGGAGCACTGTGGAGAAATTTGATCTCCAGCTCCCCCTGGTGACAGGCTCAGTGAATACAGCCTATTGGACTATTCACCTATTTGCTCCTCTCTGAACTCTGACAGTTCCCTGTCAGCTTTGGCACAAAGTTTCTCCAGGGCTTTGTCCCTGCACTGCTCGTCCTTTGGGCTGCCTTAGAGCTCTTAGTATCCCCTGCAGCCTTACTTTGAGCCTTAGATCTGTGTTTAGACCTGGCTCCTGTCTTTGTAGCTCTTGTCCCCTTGCTGCTGTCAACTGCCGCCTCATCTGCCATTTCTAAAATTATTTATCTGGCGCCCTTTTCTTGTCTTGCCTTGACCAGGACTCATACTATAGCCGTACTGAGGCTTCTGGTAGCTTTGTTCAATTTGGCTCCTTGAAGTGTACCAGAGCCCTTGGGCTAGTGTTATCAGGCAGAAGCCCTTCTTTGCTGCCCGCAGTTATTCTTGATGCAATGTGAGGGTGAAGCTCCACTCAGCCTAGTGGTGCAGCTGTTTGAAGAAAGGGGGTGTGCGCTGCTGCTTCAGGCAATGTGCAGTGATCCTTGTGCTTACAGGAGCGTGAAGCTCTATGAGTTGTCTGTTTGTTTGAGCTCTCAATTATTGGGCACAGCGGCACCACCCAAGCCTGGAAGCGTGAAGTTCCTGTAATGAGCGCCCAAGTCATTTAAGGTGGGAGCACGAAACTCCACAATCTGGCTTCCCCGGCTGTCAAATTTGGGAACGTGAAAGCTCCGCTACTGAGCAAGGAGTCCTGCTGTCAGTCTTAGGCTCAATAGGGCTAGCTGCTTGGGATCAAACCCGTCAGCTGCCCTGACAGTCGAGGAGTTAAACTCTTCGGCAGCATGAGTTGAAGCTCTTGCTGCTGAGGTGACTCGGCAACTCTTCCAGATGTTCAGGAGTCAGCTGGTGTACACACACACTAATTTGAAGGTACACAAAGAAAAGGATCCAGGAATGTTCCTGTCAAGATTGGAGAAAACTCTTGAAATGTCTTTCCTAGCTGAAGAAATGAGTCAAAAGCTGGGGAACTCTAGCAACAGAGGCATGTCCTAACAGCTCTAACAGACTCAGATTTTAAGAATGAAACTTTAGCTGACTTTTACTTATTCACTGTTCTATTGCTTTAATTTAAGCATAAAAAGGAGATAGACAATCTCATTAATGCTTATCTGGTACCACTATAACATTATGACCTTACCTTTTTCCTTATCAAATAAAGTAGTAATAAAAATATACCTTCTGGCTGCAGAAATACTCCCTGTAATAAATACATCACTCTAGTGGACTTCAGCAAAGTAAAAATGCCCATTGCTGATTATTTATCAATTCATCTATATTATTTTTCTAGCTATCATAATTATGTCATGCTTTACAACTGTATAATTTAATGATGAAAGATAACAACCAGTTTGGTCTAGAGGTCAAGCAAACAGGATAAAAAGTGGGAGACTACGTCCTCTAGTCCACTTCTCAGCCACGAAAGATGGCTGGGTGATTGGACCAGTCACTCTCTTTCAGCCTAACTCAGTTCACGAGGTTGTTGTTCTGGGGAAAAAGGGAGGAGGAAAGTGCGTTGGATATGTTTAGCACTTCAAGTTATTTTTAAAAATTATAAAGATGGTATACAAATAAATGATTTGTTTATATCTACTACTATTTAAAAAAAACATTTTCAACTTAAAGTACACCTAGTTTTGGCACAATAGTTGCAATTAGATAATACAGCTATAATACCAGTCCAATCAGCAATTTAGCAGCCACAAGCTATATTGAAGTTTACAAATAATCTTTGAAGGGAATAATACAGACAACACTTATAATATCTAGTTTTATAAAGCATGGACACTAAATGCATAATTTTGTCTAAGTATAACCATCACTAATATACCAACCCAATTTGATAAAAGTTTGCAACAGAAACATACCTGCTCCTATTAACAAAGAGAAATCAATACATTGTATTCCATTAGCTAAGTTTCCTCCAACATGAGATAAACATCATTTTCCTTAGCAGATGTTTCTCTATCAGATGTATCTGACTTGTCTGGATTGGCAAGGTTACTGGACTTCATCTGGTTATTACATAGGGAGGCACTAATTTAGTTCTTCTGCCACTTCCCTTTAAATTGTGCAGAAGGATAAAGTTGAGTAACACCACAAACTGATGACATCTGATTCCAATTCTCAGATTATCTCAATTATTTCACATTGATACTAAACAGTACACAGACCATCACACAATCCTATGAAATAAATAACATAAAATCCCAAAGAACTGAGCAGTAGTATTCCTTGAATAAACTCTTCAGGCATGAATAAATTACTGCCCAAATGTCTCTAACTCTAACCACAGTCTAATACTAAAGGATATAATGATGTGATTACTCTAAAACTGTTGAGAATTCCAGGAAAACTACATAGTTATTCCAACTTTTTCCTGAACTGTCACCTATGACAATAGTAAAGATGGCCTCAGGAACAGCTCTGGCACTTTTATAGGGTTTTTTCACAAACTCTTGCAGTGTTTTGCAAGTCTGAGATTGAGCCCCATAGTCTGCATTGGTGGCAGGCAATAAGGAGCACTGTGGAGAAATTTGATCTCCAGCTCCCCCTGGTGACAGGCTCAGTGAATACAGCCTATTGGACTATTCACCTATTTGCTCCTCTCTGAACTCTGACAGTTCCCTGTCAGCTTTGGCACAAAGTTTCTCCAGGGCTTTGTCCCTGCACTGCTCGTCCTTTGGGCTGCCTTAGAGCTCTTAGTATCCCCTGCAGCCTTACTTTGAGCCTTAGATCTGTGTTTAGACCTGGCTCCTGTCTTTGTAGCTCTTGTCCCCTTGCTGCTGTCAACTGCCGCCTCATCTGCCATTTCTAAAATTATTTATCTGGCGCCCTTTTCTTGTCTTGCCTTGACCAGGACTCATACTATAGCCCTACTGAGGCTTCTGGTAGCTTTGTTCAATTTGGCTCCTTGAAGTGTACCAGAGCCCTTGGGCTAGTGTTATCAGGCAGAAGCCCTTCTTTGCTGCCCGCAGTTATTCTTGATGCAATGTGAGGTGAAGCTCCACTCAGCCTAGTGGTGCAGCTGTTTGAAGAAAGGGGGTGTGCGCTGCTGCTTCAGGCAATGTGCAGTGATCCTTGTGCTTACAGGAGCGTGAAGCTCTATGAGTTGTCTGTTTGTTTGAGCTCTCAATTATTGGGCACAGCGGCACCACCCAAGCCTGGAAGCGTGAAGTTCCTGTAATGAGCGCCCAAGTCATTTAAGGTGGGAGCACGAAACTCCACAATCTGGCTTCTCCGGCTGTCAAATTTGGGAACGTGAAAGCTCCGCTACTGAGCAAGGAGTCCTGCTGTCAGTCTTAGGCTCAATAGGGCTAGCTGCTTGGGATCAAACCCGTCAGCTGCCCTGACAGTCGAGGAGTTCAACTCTTCGGCAGCATGAGTTGAAGCTCTTGCTGCTGAGGTGACTCGGCAACTCTTCCAGATGTTCAGGAGTCAGCTGGTGTACACACACACTAATTTGAAGGTACACAAAGAAAAGGATCCAGGAATGTTCCTGTCAAGATTGGAGAAAACTCTTGAAATGTCTTTCCTAGCTGAAGAAATGAGTCAAAAGCTGGGGAGCTCTAGCAACAGAGGCATGTCCTAACAGCTCTAACAGACTCAGATTTTAAGAATGAAACTTTAGCTGACTTTTACTTATTCACTGTTCTATTGCTTTAATTTAAGCATAAAAAGGAGATTGACAATCTCATTAATGCTTATCTGGTACCACTATAACATTATGACCTTACCTTTTTCCTTATCAAATAAATTAGTAATAAAAATATACCTTCTGGCTGCAGAAATACTCCCTGTAATAAATACATCACTCTAGTGGACTTCAGCAAAGTAAAAATGCCCATTGCTGATTATTTATCAATTCATCTATATTATTTTTCTAGCTATCATAATTATGTCATGCTTTACAACTGTATAATTTAATGATGAAAGATAACAACCAGTTTGGTCTAGAGGTCAAGCAAACAGGATAAAAAGTGGGAGACTACGTCCTCTAGTCCACTTCTCAGCCACGAAAGATGGCTGGGTGATTGGACCAGTCACTTTCTTTCAGCCTAACTCAGTTCACGAGGTTGTTGTTCTGGGGAAAAAGGGAGGAGGAAAGTGCGTTGGATATGTTTAGCACTTCAAGTTATTTTTAAAAATTATAAAGATGGTATACAAATAAATGATTTGTTTATATCTACTACTATTTAAAAAAAACATTTTCAACTTAAAGTACACCTAGTTTTGGCACAATAGTTGCAATTAGATAATACAGCTATAATACCAGTCCAATCAGCAATTTAGCAGCCACAAGCTATATTGAAGTTTACAAATAATCTTTGAAGGGAATAATACAGACAACACTTATAATATCTAGTTTTATAAAGCATGGACACTAAATGCATAATTTTGTCTAAGTATAACCATCACTAATATACCAACCCAATTTGATAAAAGTTTGCAACAGAAACATACCTGCTCCTATTAACAAAGAGAAATCAATACATTGTATTCCATTAGCTAAGTTTCCTCCAACATGAGATAAACATCATTTTCCTTAGCAGATGTTTCTCTATCAGATGTATCTGACTTGTCTGGATTGGCAAGGTTACTGGACTTCATCTGGTTATTACATAGGGAGGCACTAATTTAGTTCTTCTGCCACTTCCCTTTAAATTGTGCAGAAGGATAAAGTTGAGTAACACCACAAACTGATGACATCTGATTCCAATTCTCAGATTATCTCAATTATTTCACATTGATACTAAACAGTACACAGACCGTCACACAATCCTATGAAATAAATAACATAAAATCCCAAAGAACTGAGCAGTAGTATTCCTTGAATAAACTCTTCAGGCATGAATAAATTACTGCCCAAATGTCTCTAACTCTAACCAAAGTCTAATACTAAAGGATATAATGATGTGATTACTCTAAAACCGTTGAGAATTCCAGGAAAACTACATAGTTATTCCAACTTTTTCCTGAACTGTCACCTATGACAATAGTAAAGATGACTAGGCAAATGTTTTTGAAGTGCCCTGTAATTGTTCAAACACCTTGCTTACCCCCTCAAAAATTTAGCTCAATTAAAAATAGGTAGAAGGGGCATTGATCCTACCTGATAAGCTCCTTCTTGGGGTGCAGGGAAGATCATCCAGGAATGGGAAGCACTCTGCTTCTCTGCTTGGAGACTGAGTTAATTTTTCTTTGGCCACGCCTCTCTTGCCTGGGTCCTCCTCAGTTCGATGAGGGCGCAGTGATGATGAGGCTAATGACCTGCAAAAACAGAAACCCCGCCCAGACTATGGACCAGACTGTCACCAGGGTGGGGCTGGATGATCTTCCCGACATTCATGTCAAATGGAGAATTTGACATTACTACAGCCTATCCTGATTGACAGCCAGTATAATCATTGTTTTTCTGCAAATATGTCAGATTAAGCTTCCAAAACATCTAGATCCCAAGCCTATAGAAATTTCACTAGGTGGTATTATGGAACACAACAGAGGTTAGAATCAAAATAGTATAAAATAATTAGAATAAAATTACTGAGTAGCAATGATTTTTATGACCGCTTTTGTGATTGCCTTATGTGATTGTTTCACATGGTCTTGTGTGATAGTTTCACATAGAGAAGAAAAAAAGTGATCTATTTTTTTCCCAGGTTACATCACTCCACTTAGTGAAACTGAGATGTCCAGTTTATTCTGTTGCATAAAGGTCTAAGAGAAAATAAATACTGGAATAAGAAAATATTAAATGAATGATTGTGCAATAAGTAGGTTTAAGAATTAGCTGGCAAGAAGCTCTAATATCATGTGATTGTATTTCCTTTAAAATAAATTCATTGTCTTAGCTCAAATACGTTTTAAAATTTCTTTGTTAACACAGAAAGAAATCTCAGTGGATAATCCTGATGCACTTATCTTGTTCACTCAAAACTCCTTTTGAAACCATTGAAACACAATGCCTAAAAGTATTTCCTTGCTGGAAGCCAAGATTTTGTTTTGAAGAAATCTTAAATGTCTATAAGCATCTGACATTCTAAAATGGGGCCTGACTCTAATATAGAGCAACTAAGAAAAGTTAAGTGCCCATAAAGTAGAATGAAGAACTGAAGCTTTGCTGAAGCTGGTTGAATGATGCAGTTGAAAATAAATAGGGACATCACATCTAGCATGGAGAGGTTTAACAAGACCATTGGGAGTATATCTGCCAGTTTGGGGTATAGCAGTATATTGGTAATATCCAATTATATTTTTTGATCCCAAATGAGGCTGTCAAAATCTGTCCCAATGCCTAAAGGCTACGCAGGTATGAATGGGAAGAAGAAACATTGGACTTACCTTGAATGTCCTTTCTATTGCTCTGCAGGAGTCCAAGCTTGGGCTTCAATTCGTCTGATTGGCCAGAGACTGAGTTGGAAAATCTTTGGCCACACCTCCTCCTCCCGGCCAAGGCTCAATGAAGACCAGGAACTGGAGAAGACGCAGTCCACCCAAAGAATCAACCACTCCTGGACCCTGGACTACAACAAGCCAGGGTGGGATTGGACTCTCCCGCAGCGTACATAGAAAGAACGTTTAAGGTAAGTCCAATGTTCCTTCTCTTGTGCGCTGCTTGGAGAGTCCAAACATGGGATATACCCAAGCTAAATTGTCATTGGGTGGGAAACAGATTGGTCCAGGGTTCCCTCGGCTGGCAGGACTCGCTGTAACACACGTCTCCCACGTATCTCTGCAGAAGATATTCCGAGATTACCCTCTGGATC
The DNA here is from genome assembly GCF_028640845.1 of Ahaetulla prasina. Taxonomy (NCBI): domain Eukaryota; kingdom Metazoa; phylum Chordata; class Lepidosauria; order Squamata; family Colubridae; genus Ahaetulla; species Ahaetulla prasina. The sequence goes on along the minus strand of NC_080542.1, from coordinate 108,030,133 downwards.
AGAGGAATGGGAGGGAAGTATTCTGGTCCAAAGTCCCCCGCTCTATGTGATGCCGCCGAAGGACTTAGTTGCCCATGGCTGTCACAGCCAAAGGAGAGGCAAAATGGCTCTACCGACCTCCCTGACAGAGGGCCGTGTGTCACACACCACCAGTGAAGCCGCATGGTTGATGGTAAGGCAGGAAAGCATGAAGTCATGAACGGATCTGAAGGACTTATGCGAGGCCATGCCCGCTCGACTGCAACCTCCCATAGAAGCTGGGCTGTGGTGCCCCCTGGAGTATACTTGGAAACAAGAAGGAAGAACCCCAGCCCCCCAAAAGTGGAGGGTTCTGCCAGACAATGTGGCAAAATTTCCAACTGGCCAAGGTGGCCAGGCTGTCTAGAGGGACAGATGAGTACGTGGCAAAAGGTCGGCAGAAGCAGCCTTGCACCCTTTGATCCCAGGAACAGCCCACAGAGATAAGGAGAGGGCAACTGGAAACCCTATCAGGTGGGTTGAAGTCTTGTCAGGCCGCTCAATCTGAGGAAACCCCGTGGCCTCCAGAACAGCCAATGGAGATATGGAGAGGGCCACCGAAAACCAGATCAGGTAGGTTGTAGTCCTGTCAGGCCCGCTCCTACAGAGGAAACCGTCAGTTATGAGATCCCACTCGCTGAGTCGATGGCTAGGAGGAGACCAAACCCCCCACCAGTTACCAGGTGTGCTGAGCAGTGACCATAGAAAGCCATACGAACAGACTGGCCCTGAGGTACCAGTACAGCGTGGTTGCTGGAGATGGAATAATGGCGCAGAATGCACAGCCACCTTCCACATTGTACTTTCAGGCAGACTGGCTCGCTATGAGCGCTCCTGCCACAGCTCCAGAAGCGCCAAAGGCGCTGCTACTTTCAGTGTGCCTGGATGACACCAGACAGGGACTGAGTCCCTCTCTGTGTTCACAGACTAGTGCCAGGCACAGCCCGTTAAAAGGCAATGCCCCCTCTGCTGAACATGGGGGTGGCAGGGACCACGGCTGATATCCAAGCTGGTAGGGAGAGAGTTACCAGTGGACCGGTAACCCCCAAGATCACAGTCCAGCAATCACCGAGTCTTGCTCGGTAAGAATTTTCTAGTAAATAGGTGTATTTCTCTAATTAGGATGAATCTCTTCTTTTTCAGTCTCAACTCATGGAAGACAGAGTCGAATGGGGAGGACCCAGGGAAGAAAGGCGTAGCCAAAGAAGAACTAATTTGGTCTCCAAGCAGAGAAGTAGAGCACTACCCATTCCTGGATGATCTTCCCCGACATTCATGTCAAATGGAGAATTTGACATTACTACAGCCTATCCTGATTGACAGCCAGTATAATCATTGTTTTTCTGCAAATATGTCAGATTAAGCTTCCAAAACATCTAGATCCCAAGCCTATAGAAATTTCACTAGGTGGTATTATGGAACACAACAGAGGTTAGAATCAAAATAGTATAAAATAATTAGAATAAAATTACTGAGTAGCAATGATTTTTATGACCGCTTTTGTGATTGCCTTATGTGATTGTTTCACATGGTCTTGTGTGATAGTTTCACATAGAGAAGAAAAAAAGTGATCTATTTTTTTCCCAGGTTACATCACTCCACTTAGTGAAACTGAGATGTCCAGTTTATTCTGTTGCATAAAGGTCTAAGAGAAAATAAATACTGGAATAAGAAAATATTAAATGAATGATTGTGCAATAAGTAGGTTTAAGAATTAGCTGGCAAGAAGCTCTAATATCATGTGATTGTATTTCCTTTAAAAATAAATTCATTGTCTTAGCTCAAATACGTTTTAAAATTTCTTTGTTAACACAGAAAGAAATCTCAGTGGATAATCCTGATGCACTTATCTTGTTCACTCAAAAACTCCTTTTGAAACCATTGAAACACAATGCCTAAAAGTATTTCCCTTGCTGGAAGCCAAGATTTTGTTTTGAAGAAATCTTAAATGTCTATAAGCATCTGACATTCTAAAAATGGGGCCTGACTCTAATATAGAGCAACTAAGAAAAGTTAAGTGCCCATAAAGTAGAATGAAGAACTGAAGCTTTGCTGAAGCTGGTTGAATGATGCAGTTGAAAATAAATAGGGACATCACATCTAGCATGGAGAGGTTTAACAAGACCATTGGGAGTATATCTGCCAGTTTGGGGTATAGCAGTATATTGGTAATATCCAATTATATTTTTTGATCCCAAATGAGGCTGTCAAAATCTGTCCCAATGCCTAAAGGCTACGCAGGTATGAATGGGAAGAAGAAACATTGGACTTACCTTGAATGTCCTTTCTATTGCTCTGCAGGAGTCCAAGCTTGGGCTTCAATTCGTCTGATTGGCCAGAGACTGAGTTGGAAAATCTTTGGCCACACCTCCTCCTCCCGGCCAAGGCTCAATGAAGACCAGGAACTGGAGAAGACGCAGTCCACCCAAAGAATCAACCACTCCTGGACCCTGGACTACAACAAGCCAGGGTGGGATTGGACTCTCCCGCAGCGTACATAGAAAGAACGTTTAAGGTAAGTCCAATGTTCCTTCTCTTGTGCGCTGCTTGGAGAGTCCAAACATGGGATATACCCAAGCTAAATTGTCATTGGGCGGGAAACAGATTGGTCCAGGGTTCCCTCGGCTGGCAGGACTCGCTGTAACACACGCCTCCCAAATGCTGCCTCTGCAGAAGATATTCCGAGATTACCCTCTGGATCAGAGGAATGGGAGGGAAGGCATATAGTAGATCGGCTGGGCATGAGCACCAAAGTGCGTTAACACTTTGGTGGATGATCTCTGGAGGGCCAGGGACAGGGGTTATTCCTCTGCCCTGGTCCTATTAGATATCTCAGCGGCTTTTGATACCATCGACCATGGTATCTTGCTGCGCCGGTTGGGGGGATTGGGAGTGGGAGGCACCGTGTATCGGTGTTCTCCTCCTATCTCTCTGACCGGTCGCAGACGGTGTTGACAGGGGGGCAGAGGTCGACCGCGAGGTGCCTCACTTGTGGGGTGCCGCAGGGGTCGATTCTCTCGCCCCTTCTGTTCAACATCTATATGAAGCCGTTGGGTGAGATCATCAGTGGCTTCGGGGTGAGTTACCAGCTGTACGCTGATGACACTCAGCTGTACTTTTCCACCCCGGGCCACCCCAATGAAGTTGTTGAAGTGCTGTCCCGGTGTTTGGAAGCCGTACGGGTCTGGATGGGGAGAAACAGGCTCAAGCTTAATCCCTCCAAGACGGAGTGGCTGTGGATGCCGGCATCCCGATTCAGTCAGCTGCAGCCGCAGCTGACTGTTGGAGGCGAGTTATTGGCCCCAAAGGATAGGGTGCGCAACTTAGGTGTCCTCCTGGATGAACGGCTGTCGTTTGAAGACCATTTGACGGCCGTCGCCAGGAGGGCCTTCCACCAGGTTCGCCTGGTTCGGCAGTTGCGCCCCTTCCTTGATCGGGATGCCTTATGCACGGTCACTCACGTGCTCGTTACCTCTCGCTTGGATTATTGTAATGCTCTCTATATGGGGCTCCCCTTGAAGTGCACTCGGAGGCTTCAGTTAGTCCAGAATGCAGCTGCGCGGGTGATAGAGGGAGCTTCGCGTAGCTCCCACATAACACCGCTCCTGCGCAGACTGCACTGGCTACCTGTGGCCTTTCGAGTGCACTTTAAGGTTTTGGTTATGACCTTTAAAGCGCTCCATGGCTTAGGGCCTGGGTACTTACGGGACCGCCTGCTGTTACCGTATGCCTCCCACCGACCCGTACGCTCTCACACAGAGGGACTCCTCAGGGTGCCGTCCGCCAAGCAATGTCGGCTGGTGGCCCCCAGGGGAAGGTCCTTCTCTGTGGGGGCTCCCACACTTTGGAACGAACTTTCCCCGGGCTTACGCCAAATACCTGACCTTCGGACCTTCCGCCGCAAACTGAAGACACATCTTTTCATTCACGCGGGGCTGGCTTAAATTTTAAATTTTAAATTACATAAATTTTATCGATTTTAAATTTTTTACTAATTTTAAATGGGGTTTTGTTTTTTATAAATTTTTAAAGTTCTAGGCTAATTATAATAAGTTTTTTAACTTGCATTTTAAATTGTATACTGTCGTGTCTGTATTTTATTGTTGCCTGTACACCGCCCTGAGTCCTTCGGGAGAAGGGCGGTATAAAAATCAAATAAATAAATAAATAAAAAATAAACTCTCTCGGCCGTTGGCATCCAAAACTGGGAGAAAAACCAGGACAGTTGAATGTTCTGAGGACTGGCAAACTGGTCTAGAACTGGTGTCCCGAATCAAGCTATCATGAGGTGGAAAAGGTCCGGGTGGAGCCGCCATTCGGACTGATCGATGGTTGTCCTGCTCAACCAGTCTGCTGTGGAACTGGATGTCCAGGCAATGTGCTCCACTCGCAATGACAGCAAATTTTTCTCTGCCCAGAGACACAAACTTCTTGCTTCGTGCATGAGAACTTTGGATCAGGTGCCTCCCTGCCTGTTGACGTGTGCCTTGGCAGTGACATTGTCCATCAGTAACAGCACATGGTGATTCAACAACTCGGATTGAAAGTGGCGCAGTGCCAGATGAGCCACTCTCAGCTCCAGCCAATTGATGCTGTTGAATAGATCCAGCTGGGACCACCGTCCTTGTGCTATGTTGGAATTCAGGTGGTCACTCCAGTCAAACAGGCTGGAGTTTGACGTTAGCACCAATCTGGGAGGATCTCGGAATAAGCATCCCTTCTCTATGGCTGCTGACTTCCCACCAGTCCAGGGAGTGAAGGACCTGTTGAGGAACCTGATATTGCACAGTGAGTTGCTGCGCCCTGACCTCTGACGGGCAGAAGGAGCCATTGTAAGGTGTTCGTATGTAAACAAGCCCAAGAGACTATAGCTAGGCAGGATATCATTTTCCCTAACAACTGGGAAAGAATCAACAAGGGGACTAGCTGTGCGGACTGGATCTGACCTACCATCTCCCTTAAACTGTCTCTGCGCTCCTGAGATAGGAATACCTGCGATAACTGAGTGTCGATCACCGCCCCCAAATGGGTAAGCCTGATGGATGGTGTCAACTGGCTTTTGTCCCAGTTCACGGAAAAGCTATGTTGGAGCATTTGGACCATGACTTGAAGGTCCAGTTCTGCCTGCCTGAGGGACGATGACTGAATTAATACATCGTCGAGATAACACTGCAGGTAGATTGGTCGCGCCCGCAGATGTGCTGCTACTACATCCAGCAACTTGATAAAGGTTTGCGGGGCTGAAGAAAGGCCGAAGGGTAGCACTCGGTATTGCCAGTGGTGGCCTGTGAATGCAAACCTGAGGAATCTCCTTTGGGACAGCCTGATGGGAAAATGGAGATATGCTTTCTTGAGATCTATTGATGTTAAGAGATTTCCCTGTCTGATGCAACCCAGGATCGTATGAAGGGATTGCATCTTGAACCTTTTGTACTTTATATGAACATTTAGTTCTTTTAGGTTCAATATAGCTCTTTGGCCACCTGAACTTTTGGCAACTAGAAAGAGGATGGAGTAAAACCCCAAGCCTCTCTGCCCCACTGGCACTGGCTCTATGGCCTTGATGTCCAGCAAATGCTGAATCTCGGCCTCCATCATCGCCTTCTTGGTGGCATCCCTGGGAACAGAACATTGAATGAATTGTCGTGGGGGGCTAGAACAAAATTCTAAGTCAATCCAAGATTTACAGTTCGCAAGGCCCAAGCATCTGTGGTGGTAACCCACCACTGGTCGGCAAACATCCTTAACCTGCCGCCAATGGGCACCTGAGCCCATAAGTCACTTTGAACGGCAGTAAGGCCACTCACCTATGCCCCTATAGGGACGTCTAGATTGTGGTTGTCGAGCTCTGTCTCGAAAGGCTGTCCTGTCCTATGATCTATATATGCTGTGGGAATACTGTCTATGGAATTGGGAGGTAGAGAATCCTGCCTCAGCAGTCCGAAAAGGCTGCCTGCGGTAGAAGGGAGTAGATGTTCTGTCCTCTTAGAAACCTGAGGCAGAACCTTATGTTTATTCTTATCCTCTACCAGGATTGGATCTAACACCTCCCTAAACAGTTGATGTCCCTTAAAGGGGGCCGCAATCAACCACCATTTGGACTTCATGTCTGCCTGTCACTCTAATAAGTGTCTAGTGGTGATATTGGATACTAGAGCTCCAGAAGCAAACTGCATTGCTCTAGAGCAAACTACATTGGCTAAGAGTCACATTAGCTGAATGCTCTATTGCAGCAATCAATTTATTGATGTCTTGTTGGAGACGGGTATCCTCAGGAGTTGCCTTGGCCTGCATTTGTTTCAACCATAAAAGTGTTGTTCTAAAAAAAAATGAAGCTGCTGTGGCAGATCTCATTGCCCAAGCCACTGCTTGGTGAGTTTTGCGTGCAGCTAACTTGGCTTTCTTATCCTCATCTCTTAACACTTTAGCAGTAGCAGAAGGAAGAAGAGCAGTTGAAGCCAAATATGCCACGGGGGCATCTACAGCTGGAACTTGAAAGAGCTCCTCAAGCTCCTTTTCAGCTGTGTACATTTTTTTTATGCATGCCACTGGGTGCAGGGACTGAAGCAGGCTGCTCCCATTGCCTTTGAATAACATCAACAAAAAATTTTGGGGAAGTGATAACTTCCTGAGTTGTGAACTGCTCTGTAAAAAGACTAGCACAAAGATCCTGAGACTCCATAGGATCTGTGGCAGAACTCTCCATCCTACCCATGTTAGCTGTCGTTTTGGCCTTAAGTATTAAGTATTGCTTAACACAATGTAAGCCGCCCTGAGTCTTCGGAGAAGGGTGGGATATAAATTCAAATTTTAAAAAAAAAGTAATAATGTCTTTAAAAGATTGGGCCTGAATAGACCCGAATATGTGGGTCTGTCTAGGGAAATCCCTTCCTCATCTGAAAATTCAAAATCCCCCAATTCCTTCTCTCCTTCCAGCGAGGCCTCACTGTGAGCTGATTGGGGGGTGTAATGGGATTCCTCAAGATGACCTCTGTCTCTATGCAAATGATAATGATGATGATGCAGAGATTCAGACCTTGAAGGGTCTGGCTGCAAAGGAGCCATCAACCCTCTCTGAGCAAGTGCCTCATTAATACTTTGAGCAATAGTCTGCAGATAACCCTTGTCCTGCAGTCTCCTGGAGGTTGAGCCCGGCTGCGTTGAGAGTAAACCTGGCAGATGGAGCGGAACACCTGTTGTCAGGTATGAACCTGAAGCAGACACTATAGAAGCCTGATCAGCCCCTTCCTGGAAGGGAACAGCATGAAATTCCTGTGACTCCTGAGGCACATTAGGAGACCAGTTAGGCTGAGCCACCTGTGCCTGCAAACTTAGATTTAACTCCTTAGCAGGTCCACTCTGACTCCCAGAACGTATGGGGATGTAGGAGCCCCAGCCAGTTTCTGGGCTTTTGCAAAATGCTTCTCCAAGGCTCTTTGCCTTCTTTGAGCATCTTTTTCAGCCGCTGCTGGAAAAGCCTGGGTACTGGCAGCAACCGTGGTGAAACGTAATCTAGGCTTCCTGTGGCAGAGCACCCTGCCTGATGGTGACCGGAGGAAGATCCCTCTGAATCACTAGTATTTGCCATTATTGAAGTAGAATACTAGACTAAAAATACACATTTGGAGGTAATTGTGCTAGGAAATCCTAGACTTATTACTCATTGTGCAGACCAGATCCCCAGAAATCATGCCAAGCCGGCAACACGGCTTGCATTGCATATAAAGATTGCAAACAGCACCTTTTTCTTCTTCTGAAGAAGAAGAAAAAGGGGCTATTGGAGGGCAAGACTCTAAAGGGTTAAAGAGGAAAGAAATATCACCTGTGTTGGTTGAACAGAAGAAGAGTCGTGAGGATACAGTAGGAGAAGAAGCAGATAAGAGTCTTGGAAAATATGAAGCTGAATGCGGGTCATCGCTATCTTTTTTTTTGAGTGATGAATTCAAATAGACAGCCCGAAAGAAGTGCCCGGCATTGGCACGTCCCTCTCCCCATTCTCTTTATAGAGGCGAAACCGATGAGGATGTGGGGAAGAAGATTGTTTTGTATTTTATTGTTTGTTTTGTTTTGTTTTTTTTGTTTGCTTATTGTTGTTTATATGGTAGTTTAATGTCGGGTGGTGGGGGCACAGAAAGGAAGATGCGGATAGGATTAAAAATTTATATTTTAAATGGGAGTTATAAAATAATGTCATGGAATGTGAAGGGTACAGGAATCAGATTAAAAGAAGAAGATTGGAGCTTAAGATTAAAAGGATTTACCAGACATTTTATTTTACAAGAAACCCATCAGAAATCTGAAGATTCAAATAGAATGTATATAAAAGGTATGCAAATATATGAAAAAGCATTTGGAACTTCAAAAGCTAGAGGAGTTGCAACACTGATATCAGATAGGGTGTACTTTGAAAAATAAGGTAATTTTGGATGAAGATGGAAGATATGTAATAATTGTTGGAAATCTTAATGAGGAAAAAGTGACACTTGTTAATTTATATTTACCGAATGAAAAACAAAGAGAATTTCTTGAAAAAATAACAAAAATTTTGGAGAATGAAAGTGTAGGGAAAGTAATTGTGGCTGGGGATTTTAATTTAATCAGAGATAAAATAGACAGTACTAATCCCACCCGCTGTGGAGGAGCAAATAAAATGGGGATTTTAAATATGTGGATGCTTCGAAATGGCGTGGTTGATGTGGAGAGAGGTTAAAGGAATTGAGAGAGTATACACTTTTTCTCTAAGATATATAATACATATTCTAGAATTGATTATATTTTCTTTCTAAAGATTTGTTGAATAATGTGGATAAGGTAGATGTGGAATTTAAAGATTCTGATCATGCAGAAGTTATGGTGGACTTAGATTTTAATTTTGAGAAAAAAAGAAGCTATTGGAGATATGACGAGAAATTGTATAAAAATGAAAAGGATAAAAAATGGATACTTAAAAAATTGGAGGAAAGTTGGAGATTAAATGATAACGGGGAGGTTAAATTTGAAATTGTTTGGGATGCGATGAAAGCGGTGTTTAGAGGAGAGTATTAAATTATCAAGTAGGAAATATAAAAATTATAAAATTAAAATGGAAAGAGATAAAAATCAGATTAAAGAATTGAAAATCAATTTTGCTTACTAAAGAAAAAAAATTCTTCAGGAGCTTAATATGTTAAGAAATAAAATGATAGAAGAAGATACAGAGTTAGTAAAAGAAATTTGAGATTTTAAATAGGAATTTTTGAATTTAGTAATAGAAATTCTAAATTATTGGCAAAGATGGCGAAAGATAAAAGAGAGAAGAGAGAAATTGGAGTTTTGATAGATGATAGAGGTATAAGATGTTATAAAAAATTAGAGAAATGTGAAGTGGTTAGAAACTTTTTTCAGAATCTATATTCAAAGAAACCAATTAATCGGGGAAAATTGCAAAGCTATTTAGAAAAGTATGTGGTGAAAATTGATCAAACATATAAGGAATTGATGGAAGAAGATATAACACAAGATGAGATTAATGGAATAATACAAAAATTAAAATTAGGGAAAGCTCCAGGTGAGGATGGATTACCTGTTGAGTTTTATAAAGAATTTAAAGAATTAATAATACCAAGACTGCAAAAATTATTCAATGGAATATTACATGGTGGGAAGTACCTTCGTCATGGAATAGAACGGTGATATCCTAATTCCTAAACCAGATAAAGATTTAGAAAGGATTGAGTCCTATCGGCCCATTTCTTTAATTAATCAGGATGCAAAGATATTTACTGCTATTATAAGTAATAGATTAAATAGATTTATAGATAGATATATAAGTTATAATCAAGTAGGTTTTGTGAAGGGTAGATACATGAGTGATATTGTTAGAAGAGTATTAAATATTATAGATGTAGCTGAATATAATGGTGATAAAATTGGTATAGTATCATTGGATATTTTAAAGCTTTTGATTCTGTACAATGGGAAACTATTAAAGTAATTGTGGAGGCTTTAGGCTTTGGTAATAAGTTTATACATGTTATTTCAAAATTGTACCAAAAGAGCAGTGCAAGAGTGAAGGTGAATGGAATATTAACTGAAGAGATAAAATTAGAAGCTGGTACGAGACAAGGATGTCCCCTGTCCCCAACATTATTTTTATTGGCTATGGAAATATTGACAAAAATGATAGAAAAAGATGAAGAACTAGAAGGATATAAGGGGTATAAGATAAATTTGTATGGATGATACTTTAATTATTTTGAAAAATGTAGAAAGATCTGAAAAGATATATAAGCATTTGATAGAATTTGAGAAATGACAGGATTGAAAGTGGCGCGGTGCCAGATGAGCCACTCTCAGCTCCAGCCAATTGATGCTGTTGAATAGATCCAGCTGGGACCACCGTCCTTGTGCTATGTTGGAATTCAGGTGGTCACTCCAGTCAAACAGGCTGGAGTTTGCGTTAGCACCAATCTGGGAGGATCTCGAATAAGCATCCTTCTCTATGGCTGCTGACTTCCACCAGTTCAGGGAAGTGAAGGACCTGTTGAGGAACCTGATATTGCACAGTGAGTTGCTGCGCCCTGACCTCTGACTGGGCAGAAGGAGCCATTGTAAGGCCCTCATATGTAAACAAGCCCAAGGGACTATCGCTAGGCAGAATATCAATTTCCCTAATAACTGGGAAAGAATCAACAAGGGACTAGCTGACTGATTGACCTGAGCTACCATCTCCCTTAAACTGTCCCTGCGCCCTGAGATAGGAATACCTGCGATAACTGAGTGTCACCATCCCCAAATGGGTAAGCCTGATGGATGGTGTCAACTGGCTTTTGTCCCAGTTCACGGAAAAGCTATGTTGGAGCATTTGGACCATGACTTGAAGGTCCAGTTCTGCCTGCCTGAGGGACGATGACTGAATTAATACATCGTCGAGATAACACTGCAGGTAGATTGGTCGCGCCCGCAGATGTGCTGCTACTACATCCAGCAACTTGATAAAGGTTTGCGGGGCTGAAGAAAGGCTGAAGGGTAGCACTTGGTATTGCCAGTGGTGCCCTGTGAATGCAAACCTGAGGAATCTCCTTTGGGACAGCCTGATGGGAACATGGAGATATGCTTTCTTGAGATCTATTGATGTTACAGATTTCCCTGTCTGATGCAACCCAGGATCGAATGAAGGATTGCATCTTGAACCTTTGTACTTTATATGAACATTTAGTTCTTTTAGGTTCAATATAGCTCTTTGGCCACCTGAACTTTTGGCAACTAGAAAGAGGATGGAGTAAAACCCAAGCCTCTCTGCCCCACTGGCACTGGCTCTATGGCCTTGATGTCCAGCAAATGCTGAATCTCGCCTCCATCATCGCCTTCTTGGTGGCATCCCTGGGAACAGAACATTGAATGAATTGTCGTGGGGGGCTAGAACAAAATTCTAAGTCAATCCAAGATTTACAGTTCGCAAGGCCCAAGCATCTGTGGTGGTAACCCACCACTGGTCGGCAAACATCCTTAACCTGCCGCCAATGGGCACCTGAGCCCATAAGTCACTTTGAACGGCAGTAAGGCCACTCACCCATGCCCCTATAGGGACGTCTAGATTGTGGTTGTCGAGCTCTGTCTCGAAAGGCTGTCCTGTCCTATGATCTATATATGCTGTGGGAATACTGTCTATGGAATTGGGAGGTAGAGAATCCTGCCTCAGCAGTCCGAAAGGGCTGCCTGCGGTAGAAGGGAGTAGATGTTCTGTCCTCTTAGAAACCTGAGGCAGAACCTTATGTTTATTCTTATCCTCTACCAGGATTGGATCTAACACCTCCTCAAACAGTTGATGTCCCTTAAAGGGCCGCATCAACCACCATTTGGACTTCATGTCTGCCTGTCACTCTAATAAGCGTCTAGTGGTGATATTGGATACTAGAGCTCCAGAAGCAAACTGCATTGCTCTAGAGCAAACTACATTGGCTAAGAGTCACATTAGCTGAATGCTCTATTGCAGCAATCAATTTATTGATGTCTTGTTGGAGACGGGTATCCTCAGGAGATGCCTTGGCCTGCATTTGTTTCAACCATAAAAGTGTTGTTCTAAAAAAAAAATGAAGCTGCTGTGGCAGATCTCATTGCCCAAGCCACTGCTTGGTGAGTTTTGCGTGCAGCTAACTTGGCTTTCTTATCCTCATCTCTTAACACTTTAGCAGTAGCAGAAGGAAGAAGAGCAGTTGAAGCCAAATATGCCACGGGGGCATCTACAGCTGGAACTTGAAAGAGCTCCTCAAGCTCCTTTTCAGCTGTGTACATTTTTTTTATGCATGCCACTGGGTGCAGGGACTGAAGCAGGCTGCTCCCATTGCCTTTGAATAACATCAACAAAAGATTTTGGGGAAGTGATAACTTCCTGAGTTGTGAACTGCTCTGTAAAAAGACTAGCACAAAGATCCTGAGACTCCATAGGATCTGTGGCAGAACTCTCCATCCTACCCATGTTAGCTATCGTTTTGGCCTTAAGTATTAAGTATTGCTTAACACAATGTAAGCCGCCCTGAGTCTTCGGAGAAGGGTGGGATATAAATTCAAATTAAAAAAAAAAGTAATAATGTCTTTAAAAGATTGGGCCTGAATAGACCCGAATATGTGGGTCTGTCTAGGGAAATCCCTTCCTCATCTGAAAATTCAAAATCCCCCAATTCCTTCTCTCCTTCCAGCGAGGCCTCACTGTGAGCTGATTGGGGGGTGTAATGGGATTCCTCAAGATGACCTCTGTCTCTATGCAAATGATAATGATGATGATGCAGAGATTCAGACCTTGAAGGGTCTGGCTGCAAAGGAGCCATCAACCCTCTCTGAGCAAGTGCCTCATTAATACTTTGAGCAATAGTCTGCAGATAACCCTTGTCCTGCAGTCTCCTGGAGGTTGAGCCCGGCTGCATTGAGAGTAAACCTGGCAGATGGAGTGGAACACCTGTTGTCAGTTATGAACCTGAAGCAGACACTATAGAAGCCTGATCAGCCCCTTCCTGGAAGGGAACAGCATGAAATTCCTGTGACTCCTGAGGCACATTAGGAGACCAGTTAGGCTGAGCCACCTGTGCCTGCAAACTTAGATTTAACTCCTTAGCAGGCCCACTCTGACTCCCAGAACGTATGGGGATGTAGGAGCCCCAGCCAGTTTCTGGGCTTTTGCAAAATGCTTCTCCAAGGCTCTTTGCCTTCTTTGAGCATCTTTTTCAGCCGCTGCTGGAAAAGCCTGGGTACTGGCAGCAACTGTGGTGAAACGTAATCTAGGCTTCCTGTGGCAGAGCACCCTGCCTGATGGTGACCGGAGGAAGATCCCTCTGAATCACTAGTATTTGCCATTATTGAAGTAGAATACTAGACTAAAAATACACATTTGGAGGTAATTGTGCTAGGAAATCCTAGACTTATTACTCATTGTGCAGACCAGATCCCCAGAAATCATGCCAAGCCGGCAACACGGCTTGCATTGCATATAAAGATTGCAAACAGCAGCAGCAGCAGCAGCAGCAGCAGCAAAAGCACCTCACGTGCTTACAAGGGTGCGAGACCGGCAACACAGCCACAAACTCCAGAAAATAGCGCCTAGAAACCGGCAACATGGTTTACTTGTGCTTCAGATGGCTCCTCAGCAATGTCCAGGCTTAAGAAGGGTGATTCCCCTCGGCGATGTTGCTGCCTGGCCATCTGATCCTCCTTTGCTGCTCCAGAAGCTGCAAACAAAATGGCCATCGCCTATAAAATGGCAGCTATCAGCCCTCCGATCAGTGTGCGTTTTTCCTCAGCTGCAGCTCCCTCGTGCCAGAATAAAGGAGAACCGAAGCTTCGGTTCTCCCAGCACCCGCGGTGGCCGTCTTATGCCTCTGCCACCCTCATCGCACAAAAATGGTCCACATGGCAATGCTGCCTTAGCAGCGATCCGATCGCTACTGTAACACAAACCTCAGCGCTGATTCACTTCCTCATTCAGTCTCTGCCAGCAAGAAATTTAAAGAGGCTCTATTTTGTTTTGTTTTTTTGAAAAATGACCAAATATTTATAAATTAATTAATAATTTGAAGAGCTAACTCAAACAAATCTTTCTAGTTGACTGAGTTGAAAAAACTGAGGCTCAGCCGGGAGGAGGAGGCATGGCCCAAGATTTTCCAACTCAGTCTCTGGCCAATCAGAAGAACTGAAGCCCATGCTTGGATTCTCCAAGCAGCGCATAGGAGAAGATCCCAAATTTCACTTTGTGTGAGAAATCAGTTCCCAGTTCAAGGGTAATGCACAATCTGGTGGTAATGGATTTAATAGCTCTTGCTCGATGAGCAAGTATAGTATAGCCTTTATTGTCACTGAACATCATGGTGCAATCCATAATAGAATAATAATAGAATAGTGGTATCTCTGACCAAGAAAGCCTTTGTAGAGTTTCATTTGATGCACCAATTGTGCTTTTCCTGGATTGAGAGGTCCTTCAAACGATCATTCATGCCTTAGTGATCTTGAAGATTGACTATTTCAATGAGCCTACATCAATCTGCCCTTTAAGTTGACTTGGAAATTTTAGCTGGGTGTGCCCATGAAATGCTCTGCTTCACAAACTGCATTGGTTACTAATCTGTTTCCGGATGTGATTCAAGATGTTTCTTAGGTCTTCTAATCCTATGATATGGGACTTTGTTAGTCGACTGATATCTCCTCTGATCTTTCCTGTCCAAAAAGAACCAGCAAAGTTGGGGTGTTTTAGTTCTCTTTTATTATACAAATTTTGGGACTAAGGAAACAAGCCTTCTGCTGTACCATCAAATTAAATTGGCCTTGTAATCTAGATGCCTCCTGTCCTGATGGCATTCCAGAGGAACTTAAAGAGCTGACTGTTTTCCCTGATCTTGGTTCGCTGAAAACCTTTGTGAAGTTTGTTGATGATTGGAGTCATCATTCTTTTTTCATTTGTTTTGATTATTTGCATTTGAATTATTACATTTTACCTTTTTGATATATTGTAAACTATTAAGATTTGTTTAAAAACATTCTAAACAGCACCTAATTAATTTAAATATTATATTTTTTCAGAAGCAAGCCAATATGGATGTGGGAAAGGTCTTTGGGAGAGTGGGTCTTTCTGTATAGGTAGTCCTTGACCTATAGCCATTTGTTTAGTGATCGTTCAAAGTCACCATGACACTGAAAAAATTGGAGTTATGACCTTTTTTACACTTATGCTGCTGCAGCATCCCCATGTCAATTGGGGGATGATCAAAATTTGGGCGCTTGGCAACTGGCATGTAGGATTCCCAGATCCTTTTGCGACTTTCTGACAAGCAAAGGCAATGGGGAAGTCAGATTCACATAACAACCCTGTAACTAACTTAACAACTGCTGTAATTCACTTAATAACTGTGGCAAGAAAGGTCATAAAATGGGGCCAAACTCATTTAACAAAGGTCTTGCTTAGCAACAGAAATTTTGGGCTTAATTATAATCATAGTTCAATGACTATCTATACAGCAAAAGCACTAGCACTGCTTCAGTTCCAGAATGATATAACTTGACATTCAATCGAAGGTGCTAGAAAAGATATCACTAGGCTTTTGTCACAGAGTTTTTGCTCTGTTATTTTTTATCAGCTTCTGAGAGAACTTACGAAATGCAAATTTGAATAAAGAATAAGCATTATTAGAAACTCTTCCTCCAAAATATGGACAAGGGCCAAAAGTGATCCTAGAGACACTCATACTTAATTAACACATACAATTACTACAAAGTTGGGGACATTATTAACAATTAGAAAAGTATACTAACTTGAAAATTCCTCCATATTAAATATACACTGAGATAATAAGTGTTTAAGAAGTGATGTCTCTGATTTGAAACAAGAACATAGCAGATGCTTCATTCTATAGTATCTTGCTCTCAACAGGTGAAATGGCATACCAGAACTAATACTTTATTTATGAACTACCACTACATGCAAAGATATCTCTTTCAGCAACTTTCTGAAATTTGTATCTAATTTCCCTCTGTGGTGCACAGTCTGAAACTCTAATAAAAAAACAAACTAATCACTATTTATACAGCATCTTTTGTTGAGCTCACTGGAATATAGTGCCAATTAATATGCTAAAACCAGGAATAATAAAAAGACTACATTAAAATCAATATGCCTTGTGCAGGGACAAAGATCTTTAGGAGCTATTTAATAAAAAGATGAAACTTAGGTTTTCAAATTTTTGCACAAAATTTGCCATTGAGCAATTTCCATCCTGTATTAGTTTAACTTATTATCTATTTTTAAAAACACATCTTGATTTAATTATTGGTTAATTTCATATGCTGTAATTATATAAACGTTGTTTATGTTCTTTGAATTCCAGTTGCTTTAACATCATAATTACTTCATTTTAAGCAATCTATATAATAGAGACTAAGTATAATTTGAAACAAAGGTGATATGTTTAGTTTCTTACGCAATTGTTTTCTTCTACATAATGGAAAGTATCTATGAATTTTGTATTTGGCATTTGCAATATTAAAACAAAAGATATAACAGAAACATTTTTGAAATAAGAGTACAAGATATTTGAATTTTTTAAATTTCAAATATAATAGATTATTTCCAGAAATGTAGTGAATGAATAGTATACATGTAGTATATTTATCCTTTGCATTGTTGCATAATGGATTCTGTCCTTCTACCATTTGAAAAATTTGAAAAAGTGACTTTTGACAAAATTACAATATATGTCACCTTTCAATTACATATAATCAAGATATATATCTCAGTATACTTCTATGTATACCTCTCAAACTGTCACTGATGTGTTCCAGTGGTGGGTTGCCCCTGGTTCGCTCTGATTCTGTAGAGCCGGTAGTAAATATTTTCTGGCATTCTGAGAACCGGTAGTAATGGCTGGCTGGCCACACCCCTGAACTGGTTCCCCGATCATCAGAGGTTTGTGTTTTTTTTACTTTTAAAAACCTCTTTTCTTCAGCCAAAAAAAGGCTTTTAAAAGAAAAAAAAACCCTCTGATGATCGTGTGGCTGAGCAGGGATCATCAGAACCCTTTAAAAGTTGTTTGTTTTTTTTAACAACCTCTTTGGCTGAAAAGGTTTGTTAAAACAAAAGGTTTTAAAAGGCTCCTTAGCTAATCCCAGCTGAGTTAAGAGGTTCTGGGCTGCTAGTAGGCAACTTTAGCTGGGATCCTCAGAGGAGCTTTTTTTAAAAAAAAATTCCTCTGGCCCACCAAATCCCCCCTCCTCACTTACTTAATTAAGTAAGCTCCTTTTGGGCTCGCTTTCCTTCGGTTTCTCCAATCAGCTGCATCAGCTGCATCAGCTGCAACTGATTCTGCCTTCCTACAATCCATGTGCCTTTGCTGGCTGAGGAACTCTGGGAATTAAAGTCCACAAACTTGCCTTGAATCCATCTGTTCAGTCAGCAACTGCTTTGCTGGCTGAGGAACCCTGGGAATTGAAGTCCACAAACCTCCAACCTAAGGTTGGAGACCCCTGATCTAAAAAATATAAATAAAATAATGAAATATTTGTGCAGCTTTCTGAGATTAGGTGTGTTTCTGTAGTGTTTCACTCTAACTACACAAACACACAGAATCTCACAAAACTGTATGTGGCATTTTGTGTGTGCGTGAGTCTGTTGTGTTGTGTTGTGTGTGTGTGTAAAGTGTGAAAGTTGGTTTTTGAGCTTTTTGTGGCTTTGTAAGGTTCCTGCTTGTTGCAGGGGCCCTTTTGGGTGAAGTGCAGCTGCTTTTACATTGTGTGTGTGTCAGTTGTGTTGTGTTGTGTGTGTGTAAAGTATGAAAGATGTTTTTGGTACCTCTTATTGTTTTGTATACTTTATTATTTTTATTATTTATTGTTATTGGCCATGCCCACCCAGTCACATGACGGCCAAGCCACTCTCACCCAGTCACATGACCGCCAAGCCATGTCCAGTGTCATATGACCATCAAGCCACATCCACAAAATAAGCCACGCCCACAGAACCGGTAGTAAAAAAATTTAGAACCCACCCCTGATGTGTTCATAAAGAAAATGAAACATGTTAACAATATCTCAAAATGAATACTTGTTTCAGAGGCAGAATACTATCTACGGTGGCTTCTTCATCATTTTCTCATTTGATGTCTACTGTCTATATGCCATTTTTAACATCTGACACTACCTTTTGTGTGATCTTCTCCTCCAATGGGCTCCCATCTCATAGCATTTTTCAAGTATTGATGTTCTAGCAAATGAAGAATATAGCTAGCCAGGCACATTCAATGTTCCATCATAATGATCTGCAACTTCCTAGGTCCACTCCACCACATTTCCTCATTGGTGACAAGGTTGTACCAAATGACATCTAAAATTCTCCATAGACAAAGTTGATGGAACACGGGTTTAGTACCATAAAATATTTCTTAACAGTAAGAGATCTTAAAAAATGGAGCACATTGCCTCAGAAGATTGTGTAGTCTCTATCAACGGAGGTGTTTAAATAAGGACTGCATGGTGATCTTTGAAGAATGCTGTATTACTGGATTCCTATGTTGAACAATAGATTAGATGATATGCTCTCCAAGATCCCTTCCAATTTTTATATTATCTTATTCCTTCTTCAGGAGCAGATGCTTTAGTATCAAAAATATTTTGTCCTTGTTTTATGATACCAAGAGCACATTATTACTTTTTCCTAATTATATAAATTTTAATTTTTTAATCCTGCTAAAACTCCAAAGAAGTTTATGGTAATTAAGATTTCAATATAAATTATTTCTTTCAATTTGGTAGTGCTATAGAATTATGTGTTTGCAACCTAGATCTGTTACATATAAGAACCTTTTTTATTATTATTTAAGCTTACTTTTGTCAAAAAGTATGGGAAGGAAGCAAAACCAAACTTCTTAATCTTAGCCACTAAATAATGATATATTTAATACCAATTTTAAATTAGATTTAAGAATAATTTCTTTATTTCCTTTAAATATATGTTTTGGAAATACATATTTTTCATAGACAATGTTGACATTCAATAAACATGCAACTAAGTATCTGGAGTGTTATTTCTACCACAACTCCCATCAGTTTTCAATTTCTGTCATATTAATTAATCAGATGCAATAAGTGAAACTGGCTCTTGAAGTTTAGAAGATTTTTTCCCTAAGCCTGATTTGTGTGGAGAATTTTCATTCAAAAATTAAATTTGTAATACTATTTTTTCCAACAGAAGGAAAAATAATTCAATTCCTTGCTTATAAAGTGAGGGTTAAAGTCTTTTATTTTCTGAGAAAATAACATAATACTGTGTGAATGGGCTAAATATCTACAAATGGCCAAATATATACTTCTAGAAAGGATGGAGGGCGGACTTCCAGGTGGCTCCGCTGCGCTAAATGGCGGGCAATCTCAGTCCGCCCGTTCTTTGTGATTCTGTGAGAGCTGTTTAGACAGCGTTAATCTGCTGTCAACAGCTCGTAAATCTCTACCCTCGGGCAAGGAGGGAGATGATGAGCATTTGAGCTGAAGTTGAGCCCCCAAGAAAAGCCCCAGAATGATTTCTGGTGGTTTGATGGGAACGCTCCTTCTATAGCTCAAAAAAAGCTCCAGAATCCAGAACGCCTCTGCAAAAGCAGAGCAAAACGCAGCGTCCATCTCCGTGACTAAAGAGGATTATTGATAAATTGTCAACACGGAAAGAGCCGAAAGCAGGAGGGCTGGCATTTGTTTGTAAGATGATTTTAACTCCCTGACAGAGAAGTTATTTGTATTTAAGAGTGGAGATGAAGAAAGATGGCGTTTTGTGTTTTGAAAGTGAAAGCTAAGGAAATGCTGATTACAATTGCTGGCGTGGAACCTTTAAGAAGAAAATAACAAGATTTTTTTTTAATGGAATTCTTTTTTAAAAAATCTATTCTTTTTTTTATTTTCTTTTTCTTACAGTGTTTAAGAAGAAAAATTTATTGGGTTTTTTTTTTTTTTTATTCCCCTTTCTTTTTTTCTTCTTCTTGATATTACTTAGTTTAAAAATGGCTTTTAAGCAAAGAGATTTAACCACTTCTAAAATATTGGAAATTTCTTCACTTCAGGTACGGAAATTGAGAGAGGATATTAAAGAAAGTCTAAGGAATTTTTTACAGGAGCTTATGGAGGCTCATCTTTCAGAAATAGATCAAAAATTTAATGAAATGGAGAAAGAAATACTGGATTTTAAAGATTTGGTGGAAGAGCAGAGTAGGGAGATGAAAAAATTAAAGGAATCAATTACTCCATTATTGTTATCTAGTATACAGACAGAAGAAAGACTAAATGAATTTAACCAAATTAATTCAGATTTGCAAAGGAAAATAGATGAAGTTCAAATTAATTTGAATTTAGAAAATAAAATAGATGATATTCAGGTTAAGGCTGATAAGGCAGAGGAAGAAAGGGTTATATTACAATATAAATTAATGGAATATGCTATAAGGGTGAGAGGAATAAGAGAGTGAAAGGAAGAAAATTTGAAAGAGATTTTATTCAGGCCTTTGCTCAGATAGAGGGAGGAATCAGAAGATTTTGAAGTTAATATTGAAAAATTTATCGTGTTAATTCTTGGTGGGCAAGGCAGAAGTGCTTACCGAGAGATGTGGTTATTTATTTTACAAATAAGAGGATTAGGTATGGAATTTTGAGCATTTTATAAAAATAAATTTCAAATATTAGGACAAGATATAATAATGATGAAGGAAATTCCTCCTAAAATGTTAAGAAAGAGAAAAGAATTTGCCTTTCTGGTGGATGAGCTTAAGAAACATCAGATATATTTTAGATGGGAGGTTCCAGCTGGTTTAACACTGAATTATAAAGGAAGAAAGTATTTTCTCAACACAATTTGTAAAGCACGAGATTTTTATACTAATGTATTAAAGATTGGGAATCCTTTGTTAACAGATGTTAAGTTGAATGGTGAATAGATGGTCGAAAATGTGTAAGACAGAAGAAGGGGAGGGAGAATGTTTAACTATTATATATGATTATGGTTAATTTTTGTAAATGATTTATTGTGGATATAAATGTGTAATTTTAGGGGTACTATTTGATATATTTAAGGTATAAAGGAATAGGAAGATGGAATATTGTTTAATTTTGGAGGATAGATAGTAATAGTAAAACTTAGGAATTTGGATTAAATATTATATTTAAGAGATGGATGTAATGTTAATTAGAATGTAATTGTTATAATAGATATATTTTGGATAAGTTATAGGTGTAAATTTTAATAATGTTATTTGATATAAGTAAGGTAAAGTGAAGATTTTAACTACTACAATTGATACTTTGGATATTTGTAATATTATTTGTCGTATATATAAATGTTAAAGATGTGAAAAGATGGACTATTGCTTACCCTTGAAGGTTGGACAGAAAAATTAAAGAAACTAAGTTGGAAATATGAACTATTTTTGAGAGACTGCTTAGGGAAGAAAGACATTTTAGAAGAACCCTTGGTGAATATTGGAAGATGGAACGTTGTTTTGATATTGATTGATGAAGGTTGGATATTAAAAACTATGTACTTTATTCAAGAATAAACACTAACTCAATCGGAAATTTCTGAGAACTCTAGGAGTGGAATGGTCTGATATATAATGGATTGGAAGAAAAGTATCTTCTTTGTCTTTGGAAGGGGAGTGGAGGTTTTAAGGAATGACTATGGATTATGATTTGTGCTAGATTTTAATTTTTGTTGTTAGTTTTATACCCTGTATTCGGTTCTCGGAAGTCTTGGGGGGTGGGGGGAGGAAGGGGGAGGGGGCAGAAAATGGATTGATAGTTAATGTACAAAGATGATTGAAGATGTATAATTAATGTAAGATCGGACCTGCCTGGCTACTACTCTAGAATGATGGGAAAGAAGGAAGTAGAAGAGAGAAGGAGGAAAGAGAAGAGGAGGAGGAGGAAAGGAAGGAAGAGGGGAAGAGGGAGAAGAAAGGAGTAGGGAGGAAAGAGGAGAGGATGTAGATAAGAGAGGGGGAGGATGGTTATGGAAAGTAGAAGAAGGTAGAGAAGGAGAGGAAAAGGAAAAGGAAGGGGGTGGTGACCGGGCAGATCCGATTAATTGTATATGATGGTACATTAAATATGTTATTGGATATGTTATTGGATAAAAATGTCAAAATAAAACTTTTTTGAAAATTTAAAAATTTAGAAAGGATGGAGGGCTTTGAAAATCAGTTGCGGCTTGGGAGGACTATTTGTCGATAAAGTGAATTGTCTAGCATGAATAGGAATTCTCTTTTCTTTGCCTTGATGTCTATTCAGATTGTTTTTGTTCTTTTTTTAAAAAATATCATTTTAATATAATTGGTATATAAGATAAAGCCCTAGCCTGATTTTCATTTTCCCCTAAAATAAGCCCTACCACCCAAAATAAGCCCTAATTAAGCCCTACCCACCATCTAATTGTACAAGATGTGGTGATGCGCAAGCTTAAAAATCAAGCTAGGGTGGGAGCTGGGGGAGAGGATGCTGCAAGGCTTGTTGTGGCACTGTGTGTGCGAGTAGTGGCAGCGCTGCGAGGTGTGTCACTCCAGTGAAGCCACTTACAGCAGGATACCATGAGGCTCATCGTGGTGCTGCTGCTGCTCGCGCACAATGGCACAACAAGCCTTGCAGCGTTATGCTGTGAGAGGCTGTGCTGGCACGATGAGCCTTGCAAAGACCCATTTCTGGCGGAGTTTGGGGGAGGGAAACAAGCCAGGGTCTTTGTTGCTTCTGCTTTCCTTGCGTGCAGCCAAAGATTTGCAAAAGGCAGGAAGGTGAAATGCCAAGCTCAACCTGTACCCACACTTTGTGCATTAATCCCACTTTCTCAGCCTACTACCCAAGCAACTCTCCCTTCCTGTTGAGGCTTTAGGAATACCTCACAAGAAAATTCAGCCATCATTTTGTCATTAATCACCCTGCTCGCAACTGACAGCAAAGCTAAAGCAGGAAGAAGCTATAGCTGTTGCTCCAACCACACCTGCCCTTGAACATACGCACACCTTGAACATATTCAGAGCACCAGCAATGCCTTTTGTGGCAGCAGAAGCCAGAGCCTAAGCACCATTTTTGGCTTCTCTGAGATGCTGAGATTCCTTGAAGATAGTGCAAAAAAAAATATAAAAAAATTAAGATATCCCCCTGAAAATAAGCCCCGGTGCTTATTTCAGAGGTGAAAACAAAACAAGATTGGGTCTTATTTTTTCAGAAAACACAATAGTTAGTGAGTACCTGTCCATTCTAGACAAGTTCAAATCACCAGGACAGATGGATTATATCCCAAAGTTCTTAAGGAACTGGCAAACGTGATTTCAGAACCATTGAACTATATCTTTCAAAGATCCTGAAGCACCAGGGAACCACCAGAAGACTGGAAAAGAGCTGATGTAATTCCCATCTTCAAAAGAGAGAGAGAGAGAGACAGAGAGAGAGATCCCGGAAACTACAGACCTATCAGCCTGACCTCAATATATTGAACTTGAACTTATATATTGAATCATAAGGTTAAAAGTTTAACTCTAGAACAAAGGGAAGAATTGAATCGGCCTATAACTTCTGAAGAAATTATTTTGGTAATTAAACAATTAAAAATAGGAAAAACTCCTGGTACGGATGGGCTTACAGTAAGTTATTATAGGAATTTACAAGATGAAATGTTAGGTCCACTTCAGGAATTATTTAATCAGATACAATTAAAAGGGGGAATTCCCCCTTCATGGAGAACTTCTTTTATTTCACTGATACCAAAAGAGGAACAGGATTGTTCTAAACCTGGGAATTATAGGCCAATTTCACTTTTAAATAATGATTATAAGATTTTTGTTAAAATAATAGCAAACAGATTAATGTTAGTTTTACAATGAAGAATTCATACTGATCAATCTGGATTTATAAAAGGGAGACAGATGAGGAATAATGTTAAGCAGATTGTTAATTTATTGGAATATTTAGAAAAGAAAAATTTTATTCCAGCAGCATTTATCTTTTTGGATGCAGAGAAAGCTTTTGATTGATTGCATTGGTAGTTTTATTTAAACTAATAGAAAAAATGCAATTTGGAGATGGTTTTGTAAGAATAATTAGGGCAATTTATGGAGAGCAAACAGCCCAGATAATAATTAATGGTAGCTTAACAGAAGCTTTTAAGATTGTGAAAGGAACAAGACAGGGATGTCCTTTATTACATTACTGTTTATTTTAACTCTGGAGTCATTATTGGATAAAATACGAGAATCAAAGGAGACAGAGGAAATTAAAGTTAGACAACAATAAATATAAACTGAGAGCTTTTGCAGATGACTTGGTGATTACTTTAACAAATCCTATAAATTCAAGTATATCTCTGTTGGAAATAATTGATCGATATGGAAAGGTTTCAGGGTTTAAGGTAAATCAGAATAAAACAAAAGTGATAATAAAAAACATGACCAGACAACAGAAAGAAAAATTAGAGGAAATAACAGGATTTGAGATTGTAAAAAAGGTTAAATATTTAAGGGTTTATATTACACCATCAAATGTCAAATTGTATAAGAATAATTATGAGGTGTTATGGCAAAAAGTTGCAAGGCGAACAAACAAGTCAGTTCTAAAGGAGATCAACCCTGACTGCTCTTTAGAAGGCCAGATCCTGAAGATGAAACTGAAATACTTTGGCCACCTAATGAGAAAGAAGGACTCACTAGAGAAGAGCCTAATGCTGGGAAAGATTGAGGGCAAAAGAAGAACGGGACAACAGAGAACGAGGTGGATGAATGGAGTCACTGAAGCAGTAGGCATGAGTTTAAATGGACTCCAGAGCATGGTAGAGGACAGGAAGGCCTGGAGGAATGTTCTCCATGGGGTCGCGATGGGTCGGACACAACTTCGCAACTAACAACAACATGGCAAAAAGTTCAGAAGGATCTGATGGTCTGGAAAAAATTGCAGTTATCGTTACTGGGGAGAATAGCTGCTAATGAATGTTTTACCTAGATTTTTATTCCTCTTTCAGATGATACCAATAATTAAGAAAGATAAAAATTTGGAGGAATGGCAGACTGGAATTAATAAATTTATATGGGAAGGTAAAAAAGCCAGAGTTAAAATGAAAATAATTCAAGACTCACGGGAAAGGGGAGGTTTAAAAATGCCTAATTTTAAATTATACTATGAAGCAGCTATTCTCTCTGTAATAAGTGATTGGTTTAATTTAACGGAGGAAAGAATTTTGAATATAGAAGGTTATGATTTATTATATGGATGGCATGCATTTATGATAAAAAAGTGGATAAGGCTTTTAAAAATCATGTGTTAAGAATTGCTCTCTTGCGTGTCTGGAAGAAATATTTTTATAAATTAAATTATAAGGTTCCTATGTGGGCAAGTCCTAGACATACAATAGACAATATAAATTTGGAACAGAATCAGGAAATGATTACATATAAAGATCTTTATATACTGAATGACGTAGCTTGCAGTTAAAATCCTTGCACGTGTTAAAAGAAGAAGGGAAAAATTATATTTGGTTTCAATATGGGCAACTACATGCTAGATGGAAGGAAGATCAAAAAATTGGTATAGTCCAGAATGAGGAAAATTTGGTAAAGCAAATTAGAGATCAATTTCAGGAGCATATAAAGAGATTGTATAATGTGTTACTTGAAATAGATTCTGAAAGGGATTTGGTAAAGGAATGTATGATAAAGTGGGCACAAAATTTTCAGGAGCCAATATTATTGGAAACTTGAGGAAAAAATTGGGTTAGAAATGTTAAATTTACGCAGGCACAGAATTTAAGGGAAAATTTTTATAAAATGTTTTATAGATGGCATTTAGATCCTAAGAAACTATTGTGTATGTATCCAGATATGCAAGCAAAATGTTGGAGATGTTGGACTTGTAAGAATATTAAGGCTTTTTGGATAAGAATTTGGTGGATTCAAGGTTTCCAGTGACGTCACCGCTCCTGCAGGGTGCTCTAACAGGGCACTCCGCGTTAGAAGATCGTAAAAGTCAGTGAAACAGTATAAATCACTGTTCACTGACCTTAGCATACCCCTCGGGCATAGGGGGGTTTACGCAGAGCTGTGGGGGAGTGATAGATCTAGCCAGGGGTTTGCTCTTAAGAGCGAATTTTTCTGGATTTATGGTCCCACCGAACTTCACTATCTCCAACTTCAAACGTGCTCCTGTTTTTTTCAGGAATAAGGAGTAGGAGTCACTTCTGCTCAAAAGGACTTGTTAAATTGATTGATTTTCTAAGCAGACGGGAATTTCACAAGCGTTCGATCTTTGAAGTAGAAACAACACAGCAAGTATACCGACTCCCCATTTGAAATTTGAAACTTCTCTTTGTCTCTGATTAATTGACTTTTAAAATGGCGTCTGAAAGTGAAAGTGATTTTTTTTAGTATAACAAAGTAGCGTTATTTGTGGATTGTTACAAACGGAGTTCTCTTATACTGAAAGGAGTAAAGAAAAGTTTTTAAGTTTAAATTCCTGATTCTTTTGAAGACAGAATGGCAGCTAAACCTTTAAAGCCTTCTGGAAGAAGGGGATCTGAACCAAGTCTTGAGGATATATTGAAAGTACAATTAAAACTTTCTGAAGATAGGCAAAAAGAGATGATGGAGAATTTTAATGCAAAAATAAGAGAAGATATTCTTATGGCTGTTCAAGGATTGAGTAAAAAAATTGAGGGATTGGAAGAAGAAATGCAACAGATCTCTCAGTCAAATAAGCATTTAGAAGACAAAATGCAAGGTGTTCAGAAAAAAGTGGATCAAAATGAAGATCAGGTTGTGATATTACAATATAAACTTATGGAATCTTAGAATCCGTGGTATGCAAGAACAGCGAAGGGAGGACTTAAGAAAAATTATATCAGAAGCATTGGCTGAATTTATTGAAGTGGAACCCCAAGAGGTAGCTTACCAAATTGATAAAATATATAGAGCTAATTCCTGGATCGCAAGACAGAGAAAGCTTCCTCGGGACATTGTGGTTTATTTTGTGAAAAGAACTATGAGAAATCAGATTTTGCAAGTTTCATATCAGACAACTTTAAAAATTGGAGAACAGGAGCTGAAGGTGCTGAAAGAGATTCCTTCCAAGATGTTAAGAGATAGGAAAGAATTTGTTTTTTTTACACAAGAACTTAAAAAACATCAGATTCAATTCAGATGGGAGGTGCCAGTTGGACTGACAGTATTTTATCAAGGAAGGAGATATAGAATTGACACTGTTTTAAAGGCAAAGGATTTTCTTTCTACAGTTTTGAAAGTCGAAATAGAAGTGATAGAAAAACTTCAAGAGATCCAAGAAGGCGTGGTGATCCAAGAGGCTTCATTGCTGCCAGCATCAGAGGAACCACAAGAGCAAAGGGTGACAAGAGGAGCTCTTAAGAAGAGCAACAGTTTCAAAGTAAAAGTCAAGACCCCAGTATGGAAGCTGTGGGAGGAGCTAGACGGAAGATACCGGAGGAGGATCTTCCGTTGTTTGCTTCAAAGCTTCAGGAGGCCAGTAATGGCAAATAGAATTTTGTCATGGAATGTTAATGGCTTGAATTCAGCTCAGAAAAGAAGGAAAATATTTCACTACTTGAAACAATTTAAAAATGATGTGATTTGCCTGCAAGAGACACATATCAAATTATCAGACCAAAAATACTTAATTAACTCAAAATTAGGTAAACATTTTATTGCATCAGCTTTGGATAAGAAGCAAAATGGAATTGTTGTATATATCAGGAAGGATATACCAGCTAAGTTAATTGAGGCAGATATTCAAGGAAGATTTATTGCTATTGAACTGGTGATAGATGCAAAAAAGACTTTGCTGATAGGTATTTATGCACCTAATCAGCAACAAGAAAAGTTTTATAGAATGTTACATGAGAGGTTGATCCTCTGGGATTATAGTTCATTTATTTTATCAGGAGACTGGAATGGAGTAATTGATACAAGAAGTGATAAGAGAACCTCTTCCAAGAAGATACCTATACATGCAAAACTACCAAAATCCTTCTTTGAAATGATGGAAGATTTTGAGTTTAGAGATATATGGAGGTTGCGGAATCCAGATGAGAGAGATTTTACTTTTTTCTCCGATAGGCATCAATCTTTCTCACGTATTGATTTTATCTTAATTTCTAATGACTTGCTTTCTAGGGTGAAGAAAATGAAGATATTTCCGAGGTATTTAACTGACCATAGCCCAGTATGGATGGAATTATTACAAGGGAAAAAAGGTGGTAGAACATGGAGGCTGAATGAAAATCTGTTTAGATATGAGGATAATGTAAATCATTGTAAGAAACAGCTGAAAGAATTTTTTGATTTTAATATGCACAAGGGGACACCTATAGGAACTGTGTGGGAGGCGAGTAAAGCTTTTATTAGAGGTATATTGATATATTTGGACAATAGGCAGAGGAATAATAAACAAAGGCAGCGTAGGTACTTGGAAGAAGAAATTCAAAAGAAGTAACAGTTATTAATTCAAAACCCACAAGATCACAAACTTAAAAAGGCTATAAGAATATTACAGAGTCAATTTAATATGTTAATGGCAGACTAGGTGGCAACGAATATACAATATGCTAAACATAATACCTTCTGTAACACAAATAAACCTGGGAGATGGCTGGCATATAACTTAAGGAAAAAACAGAAAGCACGTGTCATACAAAAAATAGAATATAAAGGTAAAGAGATATATCAACAGGATAAAATTAAAAAGGCCTTCTCAGAATTTTATACTGCTCTATATGCAAAAGATAAAATATCGAATAGGGACATTTATGATTATTTGAAAGACTATAAGGTTAACACTCTAACATTAGAACAGAGGGAGGAGCTGAATCGGCCGATAGCTACTGGAGAAATAGTGGAGGCAATTAAACAATTAAAATTGGGGAAAACCCCTGGTACAGATGGTCTTACAGCAAGTTATTATAAAAAATTACAGGACGAAATATTAGGCTCACTTAAAGAATTATTTAATCAGATACAACTAGGAGTGGGAATACCCCCGTCATGGAAAACATCTTTGATTTCACTGATACCAAAAGAGGAGCAAGATTGCTCTAAACCCGGTAACTACAGGCTGATTTCACTTTTAAATAATGATTATAAGATTTTTGTTAAAATAATAGCAAATAGATTAATGTTAGTTTTACAACAAAGAATTCATACTGATCAATCTGGTTTTATAAAAGGGAGGCAGATGAGGAATAATGTTAGACAGATTATTAATATATTGGAATATTTGGAAAAGAAGAATACTTCAGCAGCACTTATTTTTTTGGATGCGGAAAAGGCCTTTGATCGATTGCATTGGGATTTTTTATTTAAATTAATAGAGAAAATGCAATTTGGAGATTGTTTTGTTAGAATAATTAAAGCGATTTATGGAGAGCAAACATTATCACCATTATTGTTTGTTTTGACTCTGGAACCTTTATTAGATAAAATACGAGAATTAACAAAAATAGAGGGAATTAAAATTAGACAATATGAGTACAAAGTTAGAGCTTTTGCAGACGATGTAGTGGTTACTTTAACAAATCCTATAAATTCAAGTAGATTTTTGTTGGAAGCAATTGATAAATATGGAAAGGTATCAGGATTTAAAATAAATCAGAATAAAACAAAAGTGATAATCAAAAATATGTCTATACAACAGAAACAAAAACTAGAGGAAATAACAGGATTTGAGGTGGTAAAAAAGGTTAAATACTTAGGGGTTTATATTAGCTCATCGAATAAGAAACTTTATAAGAATAATTATGACTTGTTATGGCAAAAAGTTCAGAATGATATGAGTGTCTGGAAAAAATTGCAGTTGTTATTGGGGAGGATTGCGGCTATTAAAATGAATGTGTTACCTAGATTTTTGTTTCTGTTCCAGATGATACCAATAATTAAGAAAGATAAAAATCTG